>NC_057804.1:61095572-61432940 GCF_018294505.1 Triticum aestivum | reverse complement strand
AAATTTGAAGGGGGAACTGACAAATATCTTGAAGAGAAAACACCGGTTGAAATCATTGAGGAAAGAAAACAAAGACTTCGCACGAGTAGGATGGATACTCGATTATGGACTCCGGTTCCGAGAAGAAGAAGGGTGGGCGGGTGGGAAAAGAAAACAACTGAGGATTGAACTCAAAGATGAAGAGACTCGAGTCAACTTGACAAGAAATGCGCCAGATGAAAAGAGATGAGAACCAACGATCGGAAAACCAACTGCGTGATCCTAAAGAAAATTTTGAAGGGGAAGGGAGTAATTCAAAACACCTACGTCAAGATTCCTCACCAGAGCGACGAAGGGGACTGAGGAGTAAAAAGAATTCCTACTCTCCGATATAACTAGACTCTGAAAACAGTTTATTCTAGACTCAACATCGGCCAAACTACACGATCAATCAAGGGGGCTCCTAGGGTCGGTCGAGGCTCTGATACCAACTTGTCACGCCCAATATGCGACCCTATCCAAAAGGAACTCGAAGGTCCCACCAAGGATAGACCCGCATATTGAAACGCTTTTGCAAGGTGGATATCATTACATCAACATTACATAATAGATGGGGATACATACAGGAGGCATACAATGCCACACGAATACAACATCATGATACATAAGAGCATCATACGACTACAGATGAAACACAAATAGAAACTCAAACGACATCCACCCTGCTAGCCCAGGCTGCCGACCTGGAACCTATCCCCTGATCAAAGAAGAAGCAGAAGAAGAACTCAACGCAAGCAAGCATCGCTCTCGCGTCATGATCATCGCATAACCTGTACCTGCAACTGTTGTTGTAGTAATCTGTGAGCCACGAGGACTCAGCAATCCCATTACCATGGGTATCAAGACTAGCAAAGCTTAAAGGAAAGGAAGGGGTAAAGTGGTGAGGCTGCAGCAGCGACTAAGCATATATGGTGGCTAACATACACAAATAAGAGCGAGAAGAGAGCAAAAGGAACGGTCGTGAAGCTAGTAATGATCAAGAAGTGATCCTGAACTCCTACTTACGTCAAACATAACCCAAAGACCGTGTTCACTTCCCGGACTCCGCCGAAAAGAGACCATCACGGCTACACACGTGGTTGATGCGTTTTAATTCGGATCTGGTGTCAAGTTATCTACAACCGGACATTAACAAATTCCCATCTACCTATAACCGCAGGCACGGCTTTCGAAAGATTATACCCTGCGGGGGTGTCCCAACTTAGCCCACGATAAGCTCTCACGACCAACAAAGGATATACCTTCTCCCAGGAAGACCCGATCAGACTCGGAATCCCGGTTTACAAGACATTTCGACAATGGTAAAACAAGACCAGCAAAGCCTCCCGCTGTGCCGACAAATCCCGATAGGATCTGCACATATCTCGTTCTCAGGGCACACCGGATGAGCAAGATGTCGGGTTGGCATAGACCCTGATTGCCCAGGGGGCGCCGGACATCGCTCGGTTTGGACCAACACTTAGACAAGCACTGGCCCGGGGGGGCTAAAATAAAGATGTCCCTCGGGTTGGCCGACCCAAGGGAAAGGTATAGGTGGTGGTGAGGCAAATGGTAAAAACTAATGTTGGGTCTTGCTGGAGGAGTTTTATTCAAAGCGAACTGTCAAGGGGGTCCCATAAATCACCCGACCACGTAAGGAACGCAAAATCCGGGAACATAACACCGGTATGATGGAAACTAGGGCGGCAAGAGTGGAACAAAACACCAGGCATAAGGCCGAGTCTTCCACCCTTTACCAAGTATATAGATGCATTAATAATATAAGAGATATTGTGATATCCCAACCAAAATCCTGTCCACCATGGAGAAATCTTCAACTTCACCTGCAACTAGCAACGCTATAAGAGGGCTGAGCAAAGCGGTAACATAGCCAAACAACGGTTTGCATAGGAAAGGTGTCAAGGTTAGAGGTTCATGGCAATATGGGAGGCTTGATGAGCAAAAGATAGGTAACGCAGCCTAGCGATAAAACAAAGCAACTAGCATAGCAAAGATAGTAGTGAGATCCAGGGTAGCGGTCATCTTGCCTGAAATCCCGCTAGGAAGAAAAACAAGTCCATAAAGAAGACGAACAGATGAAGCCACGAAGACGAACCAAGTGTAGATGAACGAATCCTCATGATCGCAACAGAAACAGGAACTATCGAAAAGAAGCACACAACAAGGTAAACACACCACACATGAACATGACATGATGCACAACAAGCATGATGCATGACGAAGCTACATGAAGCTACTCATGACAAGAGATGAAGCAAACAAGAACAACACAAAGTTTAAATGAGGCCGGGAACAACATATAACAATTCCGGTAAGTCCTCATATGCAAATTTCGAAGTTGGTCCAGATCTGAATAAACCTTATGTTCAAGTTGTTAAACAGCAATTAAATATGCACCAAGATGATCTACACGAGATTCTAGTCAAGTTACATATAAAGTTCACTTAGTTCGGAGCTACGGCCTAGAAGATATGAGCAAAACAAGTTAAACATGGCATTGATGCAAAATGCATATAAACATCAAGCAAACACCTCAAAACAAGGATGAAACATGATAATATGAAACTACATGCAATTCTAAGCAAGTTTCATATATAGCACACTCAAAACGGAGCAACGGTTCAACACACACACTATACAAGTTATAGCAACAATCTGTCCAAAACAGCAACTAGGCATATTGCAAGCATCAAAACAATATGCTACAGCATATCAACATGAAAACAAAAGACATGGGCATGATGTACAGGTAAAGCTTAACAAAACATGAACACTGAGCTATCTCCAGAAATCACTAGAACATGTCCAAACACACATGGTAAGATTGCAAGTTATAACAATTCAGACTTTGCAGAAAATATCATCAGGTTGCAATGTTTAGAGCTATCAAACAACATGTTACAGGAACTTATCATGGCAAACAAAGGCATGGCAGGAACCTACTAATTGCATAGATCAAAAGTTGCTTACTGACCATAAGCCAAAAAGGATCAGAAAATATGATGGCACCCACGTAAACATGGCAAGTTATATTACAGATTCATGTTGGGGAACGTTGCAGAAAATTAAAAAATTTCCTACGGTTTCACCAAGATCCATCTATGAGTTCATCTAAGCAACGAGTCGAGGGAGTGAGTTTGCATCTACATACCACTTGTAGATCGTGTGCGGAAGCTTGCAAGGTGATGATGGAGTCGTACTCGACGTGATTCAAATCACCGATGACCAAGTGCTGAACGGACAGCACCTCCGCGTTCAACACACGTACGGGACGGGAGACGTCTCCTCCTTCTTGATCCAGCAAGGGGAAGGAGAGGTTGAGGAAGACAGCTCCACCGGCAGCACGACGGCGTGGTGATGGTGGAGAAGCAGTACTCCGACAGGGCTTCGCCAAGCACACAACGGAGGAGGAGAGGTGTTGGGGAGGGGAGGGCTGCGCCTTGGAGGGTGGTACGGGTGCCCTCCCCTCACCCCCTCTATTTATAGGGAGAAGGGAGAAGGGGGCCGGCCCCTCTAGAACCCATCTAGAGGGGGGCGGCGGCCAAGGGGAGAAGGGGAGAGGGTGGCTTGCCCCCCAAGCCAAGGGGGCGCCCCCTCTAGGGTTCCCCCCCTCAACCCTAGGCGCAAGGGCCCAAGGGAGGGGGTGCGCCCAGCCCACCAGGGGCTGGCTCCCTGCCCCACGCAGCCCATGTGGTCCCCCGGGAGGGGTGGCCCCTCCCGGTGGACCCCCGGAACCCTTCCGGTGGCCCCGGTACAATACCGGTATGACCCCGAAACTTCCCGGTGCCCGTTTGACAACTTCCCATATATAAATCTTTACCTCCGGACCCTTCCGGAGCTCCTCGTGACGTCCGGGATCCCATCCGGGACTCCGAACAACATTCGGTAGTCACATACTAGTCTTCCTAATAACCCTAGTGTCACCGAACCTTAAGTGTGTAGACCCTACGGGTTCGGGAGACATGCAGACATGACCGAGACGCTCTCAGGTCAATAACCAACAGCGGGATCTGGATACCCATGATGGCTCCCACATGCTCCTCGATGTTGTCATCGGATGAACCACGATGTCAAGGATTCGATCAAACCCTGTATACAATTCCCTTTGTCAATCGGTACGTTACTTGCCCGAGACTCGATCGTCGGTATCCCAATACCTTGTTCAGTCTCGTTACCGGCAAGTCACTTTACTCGTACCGTAATGCATGATCCCGTGTCCAACACCTTGTTCACATTGAGCTCATTATGATGATGCATTACCGAGTGGGCCCAGAGATACCTCTCCGTCATACGGAGTGACAAATCCCAGTCTCGATCCGTGTCAACCCAACAGATACTTTCGGAGATACCTGTAATGCACCTTTATAGTCACCCAGTTACGTTGTGACGTTTGATACACCCAAGGCACTCTTACGGTATCCGGGAGTTACACGATCTCATGGTCGAAGGAAGAGATACTTGACATTGGCAAAGCTCTAGCAAAACGAACTACACGATCTTTTATGCTATGCTTAGGATTGGGTCTTGTCCATCACATCATTCTCCTAATGATGTGATCCCGTTATCAACGACATCCAATGTCCATAGTCAGGAAACCATGAATATCTGTTGATCACAACGAGCTAGTCAACTAGAGGCTCACCAGGGACATATTGTGGTCTAAGTATTCACACGTGTATTACGATTTCCGGATAATACAGTTATAGCATGAATAAAAGACATTTATCATGAACATTGAAATATAATAATACTTTTATTATTGCCTCTAGGGCATATTTCCAACAGTCTCCCACTTGCACTAGAGTCACCAATCTAGTTACATTGTGATGAATCGAACACCCATAGAGTTCTGGTGTTGATCATGTTTTGCACGCGAGAGAGGTTTAGTCAGCGGATCTGCGACATTCAGATCCGTGTGCACTTTGCAAATCTCTATGTCTCCATCTTGAACATTTTCACGGATGGAGTTGAAACGACGCTTGATGTGCCTAGTCTTCTTGTGAAACCTGGGCTCCTTGGTGAGGGCAATAGCTCCAGTGTTGTCACAGAAGAGTTTGATCGGCCCCGACGCATTGGGTATGACTCCTAGGTCGGCGATGAACTCCTTCACCCAAATCGCTTCATGTGCTGCCTCCGAGGCCGCCATGTACTCCGCTTCACACGTAGATCCCGCCACGACGCTCTGCTTGCAGCTGCACCAGCTTACTGCTCCACCATTCAACATATACACGTATCCGGTTTGTGACTTAGAGTCATCCAGATCTGAGTCGAAGCTAGCGTCGACGTAACCCTTTACGACGAGCTCTTCATCTCCTCCATAAAGGAGAAACATGTCCTTCGTCCTTTTCAGGTACTTCAGGATATTCTTGACCGCTGTCCAGTGTTCCTTGCCGGGATTACTTTGGTATCTTGCTACCAAACTTACGGCAAGGTTTACATCGGGTCTGGTACACAGCATGGCATACATAATAGATCCTATGGCTGAAGCATAGGGGATGACACTCATCTCTTCTTTATCTTTTGCCGTGGTCGGTGACTGAGCCGAGCTCAGTCTCACACCTTGTAACATAGGCAAGAACCCCTTCTTGGACTGATCCATTTTGAACCTCTTCAAAATCTTATCAAGGTATGTGCTTTGTGAAAGACCTATGAGGCATCTCGATCTATCTCTATAGATCTTGATGCCTAATATATAAGCAGCTTCTCCAAGGTCCTTCATTGAAAAACACTTGTTCAAGTAGGCCTTAATGCTGTCCAGAAGTTCTATATTATTTCCCATCAGGAGTATGTCATCTACATATAATATGAGAAATGCTACAGAGCTCCCACTCACTTTCTTGTAAACGCAGGCTTCTCCATAAGTCTGCATAAACCCAAACGCTTTGATCATCTCATCAAAGCGAATGTTCCAACTCCGAGATGCTTGCACCAGTCCATAAATGGATCGCTGGAGCTTGCATACTTTGTTAGCGTTCCGAGGATCGACAAAACCTTCCGGCTGCATCATATACAACTCTTCCTTAAGATGTCCGTTAAGGAATGCCGTTTTGACGTCCATCTGCCATATCTCATAATCATAGTATGCGGCAATTGCTAACATGATTCGGACGGACTTCAGCTTCGCTACGGGAGAGAAAGTCTCGTCGTAGTCAATCCCTTGAACTTGTCGATAACCCTTAGCGACAAGTCGAGCCTTATAGATGGTAACATTACCATCCGCGTCCGTCTTCTTCTTAAAAATCCATTTGTTTTCTATCGCTCGCCGATCATCGGGCAAGTCTGTCAAAGTCCATACTTTGTTTTCATACATGGATTCTATCTCGGATTTCATGGCTTCAAGCCATTTGTTGGAATCCGGGCCCGCCATCGCTTCTTCATAGTTCGAAGGTTCATTGTTGTCTAACAACATGATTTCCAGGACAGGGTTGCCGTACCACTCTGGTGCGGAACGTGTCCTTGTGGACCTACGAAGTTCAGTAGTAACTTGATCCGAAGTACCTTGATCATCATCATTGTTTTCCTCTTCAGTTGGTGTGGGCATCACAGGAACGGTTTCCTGCGCTGTGCCACTTTCCCGTTCAAGAGGTAGTACTTCATCGAGTTCTACTTTCCTCCCACTTACTTCTTTCGAGAGAAACTCTTTTTCCAGAAAGCATCCGTTCTTGGCAACAAAGATCTTGCCTTCGGATCTTAAGTAGAAGGTATACCCGACAGTTTCCTTAGGGTATCCTATGAATACGCATTTTTCTGACTTGGGTTCGAGCTTTTCAGGTTGAAGTTTCTTGACATAAGCATCGCATCCCCAAACTTTTAGAAACGACAGCTTAGGTTTCTTTCCAAACCATAATTCATACGGTGTCGTCTCAACGGATTTAGACGGTGCCCTATTTAAAGTGAATGTAGCTGTCTCTAGAGCGTATCCCCAAAATGATAGCGGTAAATCGGTAAGAGACATCATAGACCGCACCATATCCAATAGAGTGCGATTACGATGTTCGGACACACCGTTTCGCTGAGGTGTTCCAGGCGGCGTGAGTTGTGAAACGATTCCACATTTCCTTAAGTGTGTACCAAATTCGTGACTTAAGTATTCTCCTCCACGATCTGATCGTAAGAATTTTATCTTTCTGTCACGTTGATTCTCTACCTCATTCTGAAATTCCTTGAACTTTTCAAAGGTCTCAGACTTGTGTTTCATTAAGTAGACATACCCATATCTACTCAAGTCATCAGTGAGAGTGAGAACATAACGATATCCTCCGCGAGCCTCAATGCTCATTGGACCGCACACATCGGTATGTATGATTTCCAACAAGTTGGTTGCTCGCTCCATTGTTCCGGAGAACGGAGTCTTGGTCATTTTGCCCAAGAGGCATGGTTCACATGTGTCAAACGATTCATAATCAAGAGACTCCAAAAGTCCATCAGCATGGAGCTTCTTCATGCGCTTGACACCAATGTGACCAAGGCGGCAGTGCCACAAGTACGTGGGACTATCGTTATCAACTTTACATCTTTTGGCATCCACACTATGAACATGTGTAATATTACGCTCGAGATTCATTAAGAATAAACCATTGACCATCGGAGCATGACCATAAAACATATCTCTCATATAAATCGAACAACCATTATTCTCAGACTTAAATGAGTAGCCATCTCGTATTAAACGAGATCCAGATACAATGTTCATGCTCAAACTTGGCACTAAATAACAATTATTAAGGTTCAAAACTAATCCCGTAGGTAAATGTAGAGGCAGCGTGCCGACGGCGATCACATCGACTCTGGAACCATTCCCGACACGCATCGTCACCTCGTCCTTCGCCAGTCTCCGTTTATGCCGCAGCTCCTGCTGTGAGTTACAAATATGAGCAACGGCACCGGTATCAAATACCCAGGAGTTACTACGAGTACTAGTAAGGTACACATCAATCACATGTATATCAAATATACCTTTGGTGTTGCCGGCCTTCTTATCCGCTAAGTATTTGGGGCAGTTCCGCTTCCAGTGACCCTTCCCCTTGCAATAAAAACACTCAGTCTCAGGCTTGGGTCCATTCTTTGACTTCTTCCCGGCAACAGGCTTACCGGGCGCGGCAACATCTTTGCCGTCCTTCTTGAAGTTCTTCTTACCCTTGCCCTTCTTGAACTTAGTGGTCTTATTGACCATCAACACTTGATGTTCTTTCTTGATTTCAGCCTCTGCTGACTTCAGCATTGAGAACACTTCAGGAATGGTCTTTACCATCCCCTGCATGTTGTAGTTCATCACAAAGCTCCTGTAGCTTGGTGGGAGCGACTGGAGGATTCTGTCAATGACCGCCTCATCTGGGAGGTTTATGTTCAGCTGGGTCATACGGTTGTGCAACCCAGACATCTTCAGGATGTGCTCACTAACAGAACTGTTTTCCTCCATCTTACAACTGTAGAACTTGTCAGAGACATCATATCTCTCGACCCGGGCATGAGCTTGGAAAACTAGTTTCAGCTCTTCGAACATCTCATATGCTCCGTGGTGCTCAAAACGCTTTTGGAGCCCCGGTTCTAAGCTGTAAAGCATGCCGCACTGAACGAGGGAGTAATCATCAGCACGAGACTGCCAAGCATTCATAATGTCTTGGTTCTCTGGGACGGGAGCGTCACCTAGCGGTCCTTCTAGGACATATTGTTTCCTGGAAGCTATGAGGATGATCCTCAGGTTCTGGACCCAGTCCGTATAGTTGCTGCCATCATCTTTCAGCTTGGTTTTCTCTAGGAACGCGTTGAAGTTCATGTTGACATTAGCATTGGCCATTGATCTACAAGACATATTTGCAAAGGTTTTAGACTAAGTTCATGATAATAAAGTTCTAATCAAATTATGAACTCCCACTTAGATTAGACATCCCTCTAGTCATCTAAGTGTTACACGATCCGAGTCGACTAGCCCATGTCCGATCATCACGTGAGACGGACTAGTCATCATCGGTGAACATCTTCATGTTGATCGTATCTTCCATACGACTCGTGTTCGACCTTTCGGTCTCCGTGTTCCGAGGCCATGTCTGCACATGCTAGGCTCGTCAAGTTAACCCTAAGTGTTTTCGCTGTGTAAAACTGTCTTACACCCGTTGTATGTAAACGTAAGAATCCATCACACCCGATCATCACGTGGTGCTTAGAAGCGACGAACTGTAGCAACGGTGCACAGTTAGGGGAGAACACTTCTTGAAATTTTGCAAGGGATCATCTTATTTACTACCGTCGTCCTAAGTAAACAAGATGCATAAACATAATAAACATCACATGCAATTATATAGTTGTGACATGATATGGCCAATATCATAAAGCTCCATTGATCTCCATCTTCGGGGCTCCATGATCATCTTGTCACCGGCTTGACACCATGATCTCCATCATCATGATCTCCATCATCGTGTCTTCATGAAGTTTTCACGCCAACGACTACTTCTACTTCTATGACTAACGTTTAGCAATAAAGTAAAGTAGTTTACATGGCGTTATTCAATGACACGCAGGTCATACAAAAAAAATAAAGACAACTCCTATGGCTCCTGCCGGTTGTCATACTCATCGACATGCAAGTCATGAATCCTATTACAAGAACATGATCTCTTACATCACAATTCATCATTCATCACAACTTCTGGCCATATCACATCACATGATCAATCGCTGCAAAAACAAGTTAGACGTCCTCTAATTGTTGTTGCATCTTTTACGTGGCTGCGATTGGGTTCTAGCAAGAACGTTTTCTTACCTACGAATCACCACAACGTGATTTTGTCAACTTCTATTTACCCTTCATAAGGTCCCTGTTCATCGAATCCGCTCCAACTAAAGTGGGAGAGACAGACACCCGCCAGCCACCTTATGCAACTAGTGCATGTCAATCGGTGGAACCGGTCTCACGTAAGCGTACGTGTAAGGTTGGTCCGGGCCGCTTCATCCCACAATACCGTTGAGCAAGAAAAGACTAGTAGAGGCAAGTAAGTTGACAAGATCCACGACCACAACAAATTGTGTTCTACTCGTGCATTAGAGAACTACGCATAGACCTAGCTCATGATGCCACTGTTGGGGAACGTTGCAGAAAATTAAAATTTTTCCTACGGTTTCACCAAGATCCATCTATGAGTTCATCTAAGCAACGAGTCGAGGGAGTGAGTTTGCATCTACATACCACTTGTAGATCGCGTGCGGAAGCTTGCAAGGTGATGATGGAGTCGTACTCGACGTGATTCAAATCACCGATGACCAAGTGCTGAACGGACAGCACCTCCGCGTTCAACACACGTACGGGACGGGAGATGTCTCCTCCTTCTTGATCCAGCAAGGGGAAGGAGAGGTTGAGGAAGACAGCTCCACCGGCAGCACGACGGCGTGGTGATGGTGGAGAAGCAGTACTCCGACAGGGCTTCGCCAAGCACACAACGGAGGAGGAGAGGTGTTGGGGAGGGGAGGGCTGCGCCTTCGAGGGTGGTACGGGTGCCCTCCCCTCACCCCTCTATTTATAGGGAGAAGGGAGAAGGGGGCCGGCCCCTCTAGAACCCATCTAGAGGGGGGCGGCGGCCAAGGGGAGAAGGGGAGAGGGTGGCTTGCCCCCCAAGCCAAGGGGGCGCCCCCTCTAGGGTTCCCCCCCTCAACCCTAGGCGCAAGGGCCCAAGGGAGGGGGTGCGCCCAGCCCACCAGGGGCTGTCTCCCTGCCCCACGCAGCCCATGTGGTCCCCCGGGAGGGGTGGCCCCTCCCGGTGGACCCCCGGAACCCTTCCGGTGGCCTCGGTACAATACCGGTATGACCCCGAAACTTCCCGGTGCCCGTTTGACAACTTCCCATATATAAATCTTTACCTCCGGACCCTTCCGGAGCTCCTCGTGACGTCCGGGATCCCATCCGGGACTCCGAACAACATTCGGTAGTCACATACTAGTCTTCCTAATAACCCTAGCGTCACCGAACCTTAAGTGTGTAGACCCTACGGGTTCGGGAGACATGCAGACATGACCGAGACGCTCTCAGGTAAATAACCAACAGCGGGATCTGGATATCCATGATGGCTCCCACATGCTCCTCGATGTTGTCATCGGATGAACCATGATGTCAAGGATTCGATCAAACCCTGTATACAATTCCCTTTGTCAATCGGTACGTTACTTGCCCGAGACTCGATAGTCGGTATCCCAATACCTTGTTCAGTCTCGTTACCGGCAAGTCACTTTACTCGTACCGTAATGCATGATCCAGTGTCCAACACCTTGGTCACATTGAGCTCATTATGATGATGCATTACCGAGTGGGCCCAGAGATACCTCTCCGTCATACGGAGTGACAAATCCCAGTCTCGATCCGTGTCAACCCAACAGATACTTTCGGAGATACCTGTAATGCACCTTTATAGTCACCCAGTTACGTTGTGACGTTTGATACACCCAAGGAACTCTTACGGTATCCGGGAGTTACACGATCTCATGGTCGAAGGAAGAGATACTTGACATTGGCAAAGCTCTAGCAAAACGAACTACACGATCTTTTATGCTATGCTTAGGATTGGGTCTTGTCCATCACATCATTCTCCTAATGATGTGATCCCGTTATCAACGACATCCAATGTCCATAGTCAGGAAACCATGACTATCTGTTGATCACAACGAGCTAGTCAACTAGAGGCTCACCAGGGACATATTGTGGTCTAAGTATTCACACGTGTATTACGATTTCCGGATAATACAGTTATAGCATGAATAAAAGACATTTATCATGAACATTGAAATATAATAATACTTTTATTATTGCCTCTAGGGCATATTTCCAACAATTCAAACATGGCAGAAACAGAATTGTGAAGGCATGTTGGTGAGCTTGTGCAACTCACTACAGAGCAAAACATGGCATGGCAAGGCAACCAACAGTAAGAAGACATATTTGTGAAGCTAAGCATGGCAAGAGCAAGTTCATAGGGAGCATGGATCACTAGCAAAACACATGGCAACAACTGAACTTAATGTTAACGGGCTGACAGCAACATTATCAAGCAACTTTGGAGCAAGATATAAACAAGATACAGCAAGATATAAATGCAACACGGGCATGTATGGTTGGAGGATGACATGTAGAACAAAACATATTTAGCGAGCATGTCCAGATTATGCATAGAATGACTTGTAGAAGCAGGTTTACATAGCATCGCGAAATAACAGATTCAGCCTAGCAAAACAGCAACAGCAAGTACCCTACTTAACAAGCTCGATACACTCACCACAAGTTATTGCATGAAAAGATAAGCATAGCATCATCAAGAAGACATGTTTGTGAAACAAACCAAGGCAAGAACAAGTCCATAGCATGCAAGGATCAACTATAGCAACCTTGGTAAAATTGAATAACACGTAAACAATCTGCCAGGAAACATTTTGAAGCAAAAGTAGAGCACGAAAATGACATGCTAGACTACTCCATAATTGAAACCAAGGGCATTAATGGATAGACAATAACCACATGTTCAAAACACTCTTACTGAAGTATCTCCAAATATGCATGGATATCTTTGTAGCATCAAGTTTACATGGCATCAAAATAACAGCAGAACAGGGACTAAAATCAGCAATATCACGAAGCCTAGTTTGCATGCTTGTGCTAGTCACCACATTGACCACAAAAATACATGGCATACACCTCTGTAAAGAAGACATGGCATAGATCAAAACACCTGTAGACATCAACCTCATAGGATGCACACATCAAACATGGCAAAAATGACAAAAGAGCTCGTTCTGTTAACAGACAGCAGAAAACATTATGAAGCACTCTTGCAACGAATATTCAGGCATCAAGTTGAGCTCAAATGAATATCGTGCAATGGAATGAAATGATGTACTCGTGGGGACGAGCAATTTGACATATTACACGCACGAAACGGAGCTACGAATGCAAAGATACGACGCGATGAATATGGCATGATGATGACAAAATACAGGGACTTACAGAAAATTGGACCTCGGGGGGGAAGTCAACGCGGCCGCGGATCTCGCCGGAGTTCGTCGCCGTGGGGGAGGAAGAAGGGCGGCGAGGCTCTCCTAGGCCGGATCTCGCCGGATCCGGCCGGCGGCGAGCCGGAGGGGCGACGGGGAGGCGCGGCGGAGGGCTTGGCGCGGGGCGGCGGAGGCGGCATCGGGCGTGGGCGGCCGTGGCGGATCTGGCCGCGGCGGAGCCGAAGGAGGCGCGGCCGGGCGGCGCTCCCGGGCTGGGTGGAGCGGGCGGCGGTGGGGGCCAGGCTCCGGGCGGTGGCGGAGCGGGGCGCTCGGGGGCGGAGCGCGCCGGCCGGAGGGCGCGGGCTGGCTAGACAGCGCAGACGGGAGCGGCGGCGGCGATGCGCGGGCCGGGCGGCGGCGGCGCGAGGGCCCTCGTGGGCAGGCCGCGGCGGCGGGGGCGGCGCGGGAGGCCACGCGGCGGCCTCTGATTGGCTGGGCGTGGCAGCGCGGACGTGTCCGGCCGGGGGCGGACGCGTCCGGCGGCGGAGAGGGAAAAGCTAGGGTTTGGGGGAGAATTCATCCGCAAAAATTCCGCGGGGGCACATATTTATAGTTTTTGGGAGCTAGGAGAGTCCAAATGAGGAGCGGTTTTCGCCCACACGATCGTGATCGAACGATCGAGAGCATGGAGGGGAGTTTGCTGGGTTTTGGGCCACTTTGGAAGGGTGTTGGGCTGCAAAGAGAAAGGGGGGTTTCGGGCTACGCGGTTAACTGTTGGAGTATCAAATGAACTCCAGATGGCACGAAACTTGACAGGCGGTCTACCGGTACTATACCAAGGCCACTTGGCAAGCCTCAGGCCATTCCGAGAAAGTTCAACGCCCATTCACAACGAGAGACAAAAGGGGGATGCCGGAGGGCATAGGTGCGCCGGGTTGCAAAACGGACAACGGGGAAAAAGCTCGGATGCATGAGACGAACACGTATGCAATGCAATGCATATGATGACATGATAAAATGCAACGCGCAAGCAAATGACATGGCAACAACGGCGAATTACTGGAAGACACCTGGCGCATCGAATCCGGGGCGTTACAACACTCCTCCACTAACAAGAGATCTCGTGCCGAGATCTTAGGACCGAGACGGAAGGGAAAAGGGATGAGGAGAAACAATAACTCAAGAGAAGAAGCAAAGAATCGAGAGCACTCGAGAAGAAGAGAGGAACAACGAGAATGACGAGAATCGAAAGCTCACGAAATCAGATAGACTATGAAACCACTCCGGTTAGAATGAGATAAGAAACGAATAAGACTGAAAGGATTTAGGCAGCACTCCGATAGAGACATGGAGGAATAGAACATGAACTAGAGAGGATGAAATGATACTTGATGAAGACATGACACAAAACCTCCGGAAAGAATTGAATGAAAAGAATTTAGAAGGATTGAATGGAGTTGTTGAGAAAATCAACAACGAAAGAATAAGCTTGTTGTGGACTTATGGATAACCTCTCAAAATTTATGAGCTGATAACCGACCACGAGCGGAAAAGATTGGATAGCTTAGAAGAACGAAGAAATGCAAAACTCCACTTCAAAAGAAAACGGAGAATTATTTGCACTTCGAGATGCAAGAAGAAAAGATATTTGAACACTACCAACAAGAATCTTGATGAAAACTTGAAGAATGAATTAAATCATGAAGAACCACCATGAACTCCGGTAACAAAAGAATGACAAGATAAAATGAAGGAAGAAAGGATAAGGTGAGCGTTGCGATGATTTAAATGGAGGTTCCGACGAAAAGGCTGAGGAAATTGAACTCCGGGAAAGAAAAGAATAAAAACACTTGGAACTAGAATTTATTCATTAAGAACAAACTCCGAAGAAAGGGATTACTCACTTGGATGAAATAAGAGTAAGATTTATTGTATGCTTATCCTTCATCAAATTAAATTGATGACAAGCAATGGATATTTGCATACTACTTATTCTTCTTGAAAAAGATTGAGAAGGGATAGCACAAAACTTGAGAAAGTCCTCATGAACCACCGGTAGGATTGAAAAGAAGGAATGGATTGATACGATAACAAAGGAAAAAGAATCTGAATGAACCACCGTAAGAATTTGAAAATGACTGATGAAAGAGACTTAATCACCGGGAAGAATTAGAAGGAACAAACATGTTAGAGGGGATTTAGATGCAAAAGAACACAGAGATCATGAGCTGATTAAAGAACACTTGAACGAAGCACCGAGATAATTGGATAACGTTAGCCGAAATGTGAGGATGAAGAATTCTTCTGGAACGATGGCCTCCGGTGAAAAGAAACAGAAATCAACTTCTGACATACTCCGGATGGGTAAGAAAGAATATCTGATAACTGAAATAATTCAAGAGGATAACATGAACTAGAACCACGAATCTTCGAGAGAACGGGCAAGACTTAGAGGAAAACTCTTCTTCAGTCTTCAAATGATGAGAAAGACGACGAGAAACAACACCGAAATTACTGAGATACTCCGGGAGAGTGACAAGCGAAGAGGTTGAGCCAACAATGAAATGATTTGAAATCGATCTTGGGAAGGCATGAGACTGATGAAATCCATTCTTACGTCACACTTGAAAGGAATTTGGGAATAACTCCGGGGAGAATTAGAAGAGTCAGGTAAGATCCTGGGAAAAGACCTGTGGGTTAGGGGCCACTAAAGAGAAAACACCGTTGAAAAGGATGATGAACAGATAGATGATGCACCCGAACAATTGAAATATTTGAATGAGGTGACAACCTCGAATTAATTGGCACACAGACGAATCTCCTGAGATGTCTTGAGCACGCCGGGAGGATAAACTGGCGAGAGACGAACGAGCAAGGAGAACACTTGATCCGATGGAAAGAATATGATCAACCCGAAAACTAGAATTGAGTCCACCGGAAAAGAAAAGAGATGAAGAATGACGAACAAGACGAGAATTCACCGGTTGAAATAATTGAGGGAAGACTGAAGAGGCTCCGTACGAATGAAATTGATGCTCGAAAGAGACTCAAACTCCGGGAAGAAAAAGGGTGGGAGGGCAGGAAAAACAAAGGCAAATTTGAAGGGGGAACTGACAAATATCTTGAAAAATCATTGAGGAAAGAAAACAAAGACTTCACACGAGTAGGATGGATACTCGATTACGGACTCCGGTTCCGAGAAGAAGAAGGGTGGGCGGGTCGGAAAAGAAAACAACTGAGGATTGAACTCAAAGATGAAGAGACTCGAGTCAACTTGACGAGAAATGCACCGGATGAAAAGAGAGAGAACCAATGATCGGAAAACCAACTGCGTGATCCTAAAGAAAATTTTGAAGGGGGAGAGGAGTAATTCAAAACACCTACGTCAAGATTCCTCATCAGAGCGACGAAGGGAACTGAGGAGTAAAAAGAATTCCTACTCTCCGATATAACTAGACTCTGAAAACAGTTTATTCTAGACTCAACATCAGCCAAACTACACGATCAATCAAGGGGGCTCCTAGGGTCGGTCGAGGCTCTGATACCAACTTGTCACGCCCAATATGCGACCCTATCCAAAAGGAACTCGAAGGTCCCACCAAGGATAGACCCGCATATTGAAACGCTTTTGCAAGGTGGATATCATTACATCAACATTACATAATAGATGGGGATACATACAGGAGGCATACAATGCCACACGAATACAACATCACAATACATAAGAGCATCATCCGACTACGAATGAAACACAAACAAAAACTCAAACGACATCCACCCTGCTAGCCCAGGCTGCCGACCTGGAACCTATCCCCTGATCGAAGAAGAAGCAGAAGAAGAACTCAACGCAAGCGAGCATCGCTCTCACGTCATGATCATCGCATAACCTGTACCTGCAACTGTTGTTGTAGTAATCTGTGAGCCACGAGGACTCAGCAATCCCATTACCATGGGTATCAAGACTAGCAAAGCTTAAAGGAAAGGAAGGGGTAAAGTGGTGAGGCTGCAGCAGCGACTAAGCATATATGGTGGCTAACATACGCAAATAAGAACGAGAAGAGAGCAAAAGGAACGGTCGTGAAGCTAGCAATGATCAAGAAGTGATCCTGAACTCCTACTTATGTCAAACATAACCCAAAGACCGTGTTCATTTCCCGGACTCCGCCGAAAAGAGACCATCACGGCTACACACGCGGTTGATGCGTTTTAATTCGGATCTGGTGTCAAGTTATCTACAACCGGACATTAACAAATTCCATCTGCCTATAACCGCGGGCACGGCTTTTGAAAGATTATACCCTGCAGGGGTGTCCCAACTTAGCCTATGATAAGCTCTCGCGATCAACGAAGGATATACCTTCTCCCAGGAAGACCCGATTAGACTCAGAATCCCGGTTTACAAGACATTTCGACAATGGTAAAACAAGACCAGCAAAGCCTCCCGCTGTGCCGACAAATCCCGATAGGAGCTGCACATATCTCGTTCTCGGGGCACACCGGATGAGCAAGATGTCGGGTTGGCATAGACCCTGATTGCCCAGGGGGCGCCGGACATCGCTCGGTTCAGACCAACACTTAGACAAGCACTGGCCCGGGGGGGCTAAAATAAAGATGACACTCGGGTTGGCCGACCCAAGGGAAAGGTATAGGTGGTTGTGAGGCAAATGGAACCAATGTTGGGCCTTGCTGGAGGAGTTTTATTCAAAGCGAACTGTCAAGGGGGTCCCATAAATCACCCGACCGCGTAAGGAACGCAAAATCCGGGAACATAACACCGGTATGACAGAAACTAGGGCGGCAAGAGTGGAACAAAACACCAGGCATAAGACCGAGTCTTCCACCCTTTACCAAGTATATAGATGCATTAATAATATAAGAGATATTGTGATATCCCAACCAAAATCCTGTCCACCATGGAGAAATCTTCAACTTCACCTGCAACTAGCAACGCTATAAGAGGGTTGAGCAAAGCGGTAACATAGCCAAACAACGGTTTGCATAGGAAAGGTGTCAAGGTTAGAGGTTCATGGAAATATGGGAGGCTTGATGAGCAAAAGATAGGTAACGCAGCCTAGCGATAAAACAAAGCAACTAGCATAGCAAAGATAGTAGTGAGATCCAGGGTAGCGGTCATCTTGCCTGAAATCCCGCTAGGAAGAAAAACAAGTCCATAAAGAAGACGAACGGATGAAGCCACGAAGACGAACCAAGCGTAGATGAATGAATCCTCATGATCGCAACAGAAACAGGAACTATCGAAAAGAAGCACACAACAAGGTAAACACACCACACATGAACATGACATGATGCACAACAAGCATGATGCATGACGAAGCTACATGAAGCTACTCATGACAAGAGATGAAGCAAACAAGAACAACACATCAAGGCAAGTTTAAATGAGGCCGGGAACAACATATAACAATTCCGGTAAGTCCTCATATGCAAATTTCGAAGTTGGTCCAGATCTGAATAAACCTTATGTTCAAGTTGTTAAACAGCAAGTTAAGATGCACCAAGGTGATCTACACGAGATTCTAGTCAAGTTATATATAAAGTTCACTTAGTTCGGAGCTACGGCCTAGAAGATATGAGCAAAACAAGTTAAACATGGCATTGATGCAAAATGCATATAAACATCAAGCAAACACCTCAAAACAAGGATGCAACATGATAATATGAAACTACATGCAATTCTAAGCAAGTTTCATATATAGCACACTCAAAACGGAGCAACGGTTCAACACACACACTATACAAGTTATAGCAACAATCTGTCCAAAACAGCAACTAGGCATATTGCAAGCATCAAAACAATATGCTACAGCATCTCAACATGAAAACAAAAGACATGGGCATGATGTACAGGTAAAGCTTAACAAAACATGAACACTGAGCTATCTCCACAAATCACTAGAACATGTC
Source organism: Triticum aestivum (assembly GCF_018294505.1). Lineage (NCBI taxonomy): Eukaryota > Viridiplantae > Streptophyta > Magnoliopsida > Poales > Poaceae > Triticum > Triticum aestivum. The sequence goes on along the minus strand of NC_057804.1, from coordinate 61,414,004 downwards.
CAAACACACATGGTAAGATTGCAAGTTATAACAATTCAGACTTTGCAGAAAATAACATCAGGTTGCAATGTTTAGAGCTATCAAACAACATGTTACAGGAACTTGTCATGGAAAACAAAGGCATGGCATGAACCTACTAATTGCATAGATCAAAAGTCCCTTACTGACCATAAGCCAAAAAGGATCAGAAAATATGATGGCACCCACGTAAACATGGCAAGTTATATTACAGATTCAAACATGGCAGAAACAGAATTGTGAAGGCATGTTGGTGAGCTTGTGCAACTCACTACAGAGCAAAACATGGCATGGCAAGGCAACCAACAGTAAGAAGACATATTTTTGAAGCTAAGCATGGCAAGAGCAAGTTCATAGGGAGCATGGATCACTAGCAAAACACATGGCAACAACTGAACTTAATGTTAACGGGCTGACAGCAACATTATCAAGCAACTTTGGAGCAAGATATGAACAAGCTACAGCAAGCTATAAATGCAACAGGGGCATGTATGGTCAGAGGATGACATGCAGAACAAAACATATTTAGCGAACATCTCCAGATTATGCATAGAATGACTTGTAGAAGCAGGTTTACATAGCATCGCGAAATAACAGATTCAGCCTAGCAAAACAGCAACAGCAAGTACCCTACTTAACAAGCTCGATACACTCACCACAAGTCATTGCATGACAAGATAAGCATAGAATCATCAAGAAGACATGTTTGTGAAACAAACCAAGGCAAGAACAAGTCCATAGCATGCAAGGATCAACTATAGCAACCTTGGTAAAATTGAATAACACGTAAACAATCTGCCAGGAAACATTTTGAAGCAAAAGTAGAGCACGAAAATGACATGATAGACTACTCCATAATTGAAACCAAGGGCATGAATGGATAGACAATAATCACATGTTCAAAACACTCTTACTGAAGTATCTCCAAATATGCATGGATATCTCTGTAGCATCAAGTTTACATGGCATCAAAATAACAGCAGAACAGGGACTAAAATCAGCAATATCACGAAGCCTAGTTTGCATGCTTGTGCTAGTCACCACATTGACCACAAAAATACATGGCATACACCTCTGTAAAGAAAACATGGCATAGATCAAAACACCTGTAGACATCAACCTCATAGGATGCACACATCAAACATGGCAAAAATGACAAAAGAGCTCGTTATGTTAACAGACAGCAGAAAACATTATGAAGCACTCTTGCAACGAATATTCAGGCATCAAGTTGAGCTCAAATTAATATGGTGCAATGGAATGAAATGATGTATTTATTGGGGCGAACAATTTGACATATTACACGCACGAAATGGAGCTACGGATGCAGAGATACGATGCAATGAATATGGCATGATGATGACAAAATACAGGGACTTAGAGAAAATTGGACCTCGGGGGGGAAGTCAACGCGGCCGCGGATCTCGCCGAAGTTTGTCGCCGTGGGGGAGGAAGAAGGGCGGCGAGGCTCTCCTAGGCCGGATCTCGCCGGATCCGGCCGGCGGCGAGCCTGAGGGGCGACGGGGAGGTGCGGCGGAGGGCTTGGCGGAGGGCGGCGGAGGTGGCACCGGGCGCGGGCGGCCGGGGTGGATCTGGCCGCGGCGGAGCTGGAGGAGGCGCGGGCGGGTGGCGCTCCCGGGCCGGGAGGAGCTGGCGGCGGCAGGGGCCAGGCTCCGGGTGGCGGCGGAGCGGGGCGCTCGGGGGCGGAGCGCGCCGGCCGAAGGGCGCGGGCCGGCTAGACGGCGCGGACGGAGCGGCGGCGGCGATGCGCGGGCCGGGCGGCGGCGGCGCGAGGGCCCGCACGGGCCCGCGATGGGCTCCGCGGGCCGCGGCGGCGAGGGCGGCGCGGGAGGCCACGCGGCGGCCTCTGATTGGCTGGGCGCGGCGGCGCGGACGTGTCCGGCCGGGGGTGGACGCGTCCGGCGGCGGAGAGGGAAAGCTAGGGTTTGGGGGAGAATTCATCCGCGAAAATTCCGGGGGGGCACATATTTATAGTTTCTGGGAGCTAGGAGAGTCCAAATGAGGAGCGGTTTTCGCCCACACGATCGTGATCGAACGATCTAGAGCATGGAGGGTAGTTTGCTGGGTTTTGGGCCACTTTAGAAGGGTGTTGGGCTGCAAAGAGAAAGGGGGGTTTCGGGCTACGCGGTTAACCGTTGGAGTATCAAACGAACTCCAAATGGCACGAAACTTGACAGGCGGTCTACCGGTGCTATACCAAGGCCACTTGGCAAGCCTCAGGCCATTCCGAGAAAGTTCAACGCCCACTCACAACGAGAGACAAAAGGGGGACGCCGGAGGGCATAGGAGCGCCGGGTTGCAAAACGGACAACGGGGAAAAAGCTCGGATGTATGAGACGCACACGTATGCAATGCAATGCATATGATGACATGATAAAATGCAACACGCAAGCAAATGACATGGCAACGACGGCGAATAACTGGAAGACACCTGGCGCATCGAATCCGGGGCATTACAATGACGCATTCCATTGCCTCCCCATGAACACGACGCATTCCGTTGCCTCCCCATGAACACGACGACGACGCTGTTTCTCCGTTCCGACCCAGGCATGTACGTATGCGCGAGTAGGCGTTCGAGACCCTGCCCGTATGTACGTACGTGGCCGTATTTTTTTTCTTGCACCCTCGTTGTTGTACGTACGTGTACATGCTACGTGCGCGCCTCTACTACGACACGTGCGCGCCTCTACTACGACACGTGCGCGCCTCTACATCGACCAGTATGTACGTACACGTTCACGACCAGAATGACAATGCTACGTACGCTTCGACCAGGTGGGTCCCGACTGTCAGGCACTTCCTTGCGTGCGAAAATGTAGCTGGTGGGACCCAACAGTCAGAGGGGTGAATCGTTTTTTTTTGCCCGGACGCACTTCCTTTGCGTGTGAAGATGTAGCTGGTGGGTCCCAGCAGTCACGGGGGCGAATCGTTTTTTTTTGCCCGGATGCACTTCCTTGCGTGCGAAGATGTAGCTGGTGGGTCGCACCAGTCAGGGGGGCGAATCGTTTTTTTGCCCGGACGCACTTCCTTGCATGCGAAGATGTAGCTGGTGGGTCCCAGCAGTCAGGGGGGAACTTTTTTTCATGAAATACGGTGGCCCGTCCAGTGGGTCCCCGCTGTCAGGTGGAGGAATCATTATTTTGCGCGTAATAAGGTGGCACTTCCTTGCTGCGGCCATGGACCCAGCTGTCAGCCTCTCCACGTACAGTCCACGTCCGATGGAAGTCGTTCCTTGACCACGTTGACCACGCTGCACCGAGAGCACCACGGTGGTGGACGACGGCGAGGCCTAGGAAGGGGACGACTCAGAGCCGGGGAAGACGCAACATTGGATGCCCACGTGAAGAGGAGTACGAGGGTTCACTGGTTCGGCTGCGGTGTGAGGTTGTTGTCGCCACAGAATAACATGGAGTGTGGGTGAGTAGAGGGATGGCCTGGCCAGTGGTGGGAGTAGTAGGGGCGGTGAGGCCTCCGCGGCATCACAGCCGGCCACGGGAGGCAGGAGCACGCGGCACGACCGGCGCTGGTTTGGGCGGCTGGAGCAAGAAGATCAGAGGTTGAAGAAGCACTATCGTTGGATGAACATCGTACGGTAACAAGAGCTAGAATCGTTCATATTGACTAAGTTGACAAAGCCCTCCGTCCCGTCAACTTGGTAGGCCCACAAGTCAGCCTCCCAGTATGTTGGGTTCCAGCTGGCAGGGGGAGTATTCATTTTTTGTGCGTAATAAGGAGGCACTTCCTTGCGTGCGAAGATAGCTGCTGGGTCCGACAAGTCGGCGGGGGGCACGTTTTTTTCGCGAAATACAGAGGCCCTTCCGGTGGGTCCCAGATGTCAGGTGGAGTAATCATTATTTTGCGCGTAATAAGGAGGCATTTCCTTATGTGCGGCCGTGGACCCAGCTGTTAGCCTCTCCATGCACAGTCTACTTCCGATGGTGTCGTTCGTTGACCATGTTGACCACACCCCGTTGACCATGTCGACCACACCGCGCTGAGCGCATCCAAGGTGGTGGACGACGGCGAGGCCCCGGACAGCAACGAGCCGGAGATGGGAAGATGCGGGAGATGGGAAGACGGAGAGGTGTACGAGGGTTAACTAGTTCTAGTGCGGTGTGGTTCAGCAGTCGGTGGAGAAGAACAGGAGGTGTGGAGGGATGGAGGGATGACCTGGCCAACGGTGGAGTAGCGCTTCATAGCGAAGCGTGCTAAGCAGAGTTGCTAGCAGCAGGAGGCGAGAGGTGGTCCCGGCAGCGCTGGAGGAAGAAGACGAGAGATTGAAGATGGATGCCAGTCATTGGATGTAAATCCAACGGCTAACATGTCAGAATCATTTGTTGACTAAATTGACAACGACTTGCGTTGGCTTCGACCTATTGGCCCACATTTCAGCCTCCAAAAATGTGGCACGTATTCAACCCATTTTTTCAGAATTTACAGTCTTTTTTTTGCGCGGTAGAATTTACAGTCAATTTGATCTCTTTTTTTTGAATTACAGCCATTAGCTGGGCTGGGTGAACAATTAATGTAGCATCCATGCGGCCCATTTATTTTATTTCCTAAAAAATTACACGTCATTTGCACTTTCTCAAAATACATGATTTTACTGGGCTGATTCTAATTATAATGTTGGGTTGGGCCAGCAATGTTATCAAAAAATAAAAAGGGGTTGAGCATTTTGTTATAAGTATATTTAAATAATAAGTGATATTATTACATTCGTCCTTAAATCTTACCAAGCTTTTGTACACAATCACTAGGATTTTTGTGCCAAAACAATCCAGGATTTTATTTGTTAAGAAATTTTTTTTATAAGTTAATAAGATGTGGGATATTGTTTTCTTACATATGTAAGTATCTGTTAAATATATGATGACAATAAAAATAATATATAATAACATATAAAATAATTTAAATATATATAATATAGTTAGAAGGGAAACATAAGTTGTACCTGACGTTCCTATTCTTATATAGAAAAATAGAACAGACCTCTGCATTTTCTTCAAAAAAATACATAAATTGGGCTGCCAAAAATAAAACCTGGATGGGAGGTCCATAGGGCGGTCGATACATGACGGCCCTAAGAAAATACAAATAGGCCCTCCCATCCGAGGTCGTGGGTTGCGCATGTTAAAAATAAAAGCCTAGACGGGGCAGCCCAAAACCACGTCCAACACTTGCCAAAACTTCATCCCTCGTTTTCTCTGTGTTTCGCATACTCGACATTGTGTGGGCATTTTGATTGTGCATCATATGAAGATGTGCTATGCATGAATGTTGATCAGCATGATGTTAACTAGCTGGTAGTTCCATTTTTGACCATGAATAAAACTCCCAACATGATGTTAACCCTGTTTGAAAAGGCCGTGTTAATATAAATGCTCTGCCTCTGAAAGTTGCAGTTTCTTATCTGAAACTGAACTTGCAGTTTGTTATCTGAAACTGAACTTGTAGTTTCTTCTTGTCTGCACTTTTATACTCCTATGAAACTACATTTTTTTAAGTGCTAAAAATAGATCTCTAGAATTCATAAAATTCTTCATATGCTCAATACTGTAAATCTGAAATTCAAAAGACATTCATATCTGAAAGTACTCTCAAAATACATAACACAAAACACAATTCACAACCTGCAAATACTGACAACCGTAAGCTCCTCCTGACAATTCACAACCTGCCCGACTATTGGGCTGGGGGGGCAGCCCCCTCCTATTCCTCGGCGGCAGACAGCCGCCCCGTGAGACGATGTGAACGGCGAGGGAGACGATGGCGGGGAAGCGTCGTCGGGCCAACTGCTTTTCTCCTCTTGCAGTTGGGTTCGGTCGACGAAGACTCCACCGGCTCGCTCTGGCAAGGACACCCTCACAAACGGCACCCTGTAGATGCTCGATCCTTCAATCTCTGGTGGATGCTCCATCTGGGATCGATACTCCCACCACCGCTCCCTCATGATCGGATTCGGTGAATCTGTTTGCTCCATGGCCCAGAGGAGCAGCTCTATGTACTCCGGCGCGACTCCCTCCGGGAGTATCGCCGCCTTTTCGCTCTGTTGCAGATATTTGGCCATGGATGTCGCCGTCGCCGCTAGTTGGTCCTTGTTGTCAAACCAAGACTGCATCTCCAACATCCTAGCTAGCTTCACAGGGTCGCCGTCTGCGATCCTCACGTATCGGTTGTACTCCTCCATCGATCTACTTCTCCACAGCACCTTCACTCGCCGGCGGTGGTTTTTGAATGGAAGAGGAGAGGAGCAGCGCTGGTTTTGGATTAGAATGGGAGAGGAGCGACGCTGGTTTTGGACTGGAACAGGAGAGGAGGGGCGGTGGTTTTGAAATGGAAGAGGAGAGGAGCGGCGCTGGATTTAGATTGGAACAGGAGAGGAGCGGCGGTGGTTTAAGAGGAGAAGAGCGGAAGAGCGGCGCTGGTCTTGGAAGTATTTTTTTGTTGTTTTGCGTATTTTGGGTCAAAGTTTGACCACGTACTGTATTTGACAAGCAAAATGTGAATGCATGTGACCAAAAATTGTATCGTTTGGTTCGTATCTGAATGTACTTTCAAATTATATTATTTTTGCAACGTATAACATATATTTTATGTGCGAAAATCATGGTCAATTATGACCCAGAATAAAAGGGAGACTAGTTAATGTGGGGTCGCTTTCTTAATTGAAGGGTAAATTGATTTTGATTTTGATCCAGTCACAGCGCGCCGGCCCTCTCGCCCAATCCTAAATCGCTGCCGCACGCTCCTCTCCCTCTTCTCCATTGCAAAACCACCTCCTCTCCTCTCCATCATCTCCATTCCAAAACCACCGTCTCGCCTCTCCCTCTTCTAATCTTCTCCATTGCAAAACCACCTCCTCTCCTCTCCATCATCTCCATTCCAAAACCACCTCCTCTCCTCTCCATCATCTCCATTCCAAAACCATTGTCTCGCCTCTCCCTCTTCTGATCTTCTCCATTGCAAAACCACCTCCTCTCCTCTCCATCATCTCCATTCCAAAACCACCGTCTCGCCTCTCCCTCTTCTCTATTGCAAGACCACCGTCTCTCCTCCCATCTTCCAAAGCTAGCACCGGACCACTCAAAAGGACATCTATGGAGAGGATGCAGCAGCGAATCAGGCAGATCGCCAGCGGCGACCAGGCAAAGTTAGCCAGGTTGAAGGAGATCCTTAGTTGGTTTGACAATGAGTGGGAGATTTCGAGGACGATGCGGGCCATGTGGCAATGTATGCGAAAGAGCGAGACGGCAGTGATGAGGGCGGTGATGTACATGTACTCCTCGGCGGCAGTCACGCCGCAGTCCTCCGAGTTCATCGAGTATCTCCTAGGGGCGATGGAGCAGACAGATTTGCCCGAGGCGACAGTCAGGCGGAGGTGGTGGGCGTACAGGTCGAAGGTTGAGCACCCAGAGTATAACGAATCTATCGAGTATGGTGTGCCGTTCGTGAGGGTGCAGAGCCAGCCGGAGCCACAGGAGTATTCGTTCTCCCACCACAAGAGGAGGCCGGATGGCGCGACATCGCTTCCCCACCGTTCTCCATGGTTCCCTTGACGCTTGCCTCGTTTCAACGGCGGTGGTAGGGTTTAAGTTAAGCTTCGCACTAACCTAATCTTCCACCTGCGAATGCTTAGAATCAGTGTGACAGCTAATGAAAATCATGCTTACAATCAGTCTCCGAGTACTACGCCAATCACCCTAAAATAGCTCTGGACCTTTGGGTCAAAGTTGTGACATAGTGTACAAATAAAGAAAAATAGATTGGTGCTTCTTTCAGAAAAGAGTACTCCCTAGAAAACTGTCAATATAAGCTACTAGTATTTGGTTAGAGGATTTGCTGCCGAGAAAGATCCGTCCACAGAGAGCGCCACACATCCCACTGGTGGTGGTGGATTCCAATGTGTGCATGCAGCATGGTTGGTGTTGGTAATTTTTACTTGGCACACCTTGCACTCTGCATATATGCCGGTTCCATACGTACATTTGTGCAGTTCCACCAAAATGCAGCTGAATAACCCTGTTTGCACAGATAATGAAAAAGCGTGATTACATTATAGTGGCACTAGTTGATGAAACACACAAAATAAATAGAAGAAAATATTGCGATAGTATCATAGTATGCCATGCTGCGAGGGCGAGATGGGCCCTGCGACGCCTCATACGGTACGCCTTGTACTGGACATCGTCCCAAGTCTCCCAGATACACCTTCTGCCAGTGATGAACATCAGTGTACAGCGGTAGTACAAGGAGGCGCCTTGAGACATTCAAATCTCTATTTTTGTACATATCAACTAAAATTAAGCACCCCAGTTTGCAGAAACGCTTAAACATTAACAATGGGACTAGTTGATGAAACATACTTTAACAAAGAGAAGCACTTTCTTTATCTACATTGGAAATGAAATGATAGAGATGACACTCGCTCTATTTTAACTGTATTATTACTTCATTTTATCAGTGACACTAGGGTCGAGCAGGTGGCAAACGAGGTGTACCGTGCGTCGCAAGGATGGAGGCCGGGGGTGCTTAGACTGGGATGCTGAAGCTGGCTCTTTCAGTCACCAACATGGATGATTCAATTCATGGGACCTTTTGGTGCAGTTCACCTAAAATGAAGCAATGTCCCGTGAGCTAGCAGCTTCTTCTTCAAAAAAATTTAAGAAAAGGGCTCCAGCCCCGGTTCCATTTCCATCAGAAAACAAAACCCACAGAGCTTCTTCTTCATTAGTTGCAATAAAATTGAGCAACATCAAGGTTGGTTGTGAAGCTCCTGGAATGCTCAACTATAATTTGGATATCATTTGTGCAGTTCAACTAAGATCGAGCGTGAAATGTATATCTCTGTTTGCACAAAAAAGGTGGAAAGGAGGGTGACTAACAAGTGATGAAACATGCATCAAATGAAAAGAAGCATGTTCCTTATCTGAATGGCAATCCTACAAGGACAGTAGCAATTTCTAAAGCAGTGGCATTGCTAGATATTAGTGTGGGCATTAGGATTAACTATGACAACCGTTAAATACGACATTACTTTGGGCACGAGAGAGTAGGCGGACCAGGACAGTTGCATTTCTAACGAAAAGAACCAACTTATCTTAATGGGAAATTTTAGCAGGACATGTAAAGAAGTGCCATTGATTCATATTACTGGAGGCATTACATTGAAAACAACATTGGTTTAACGTGTCCTTACTTTTAACAGTGCGACTGCTACATTTTACCAGTGGCATTACATAAGAGTGGCTCGGGGCAACAAACATCAGAACAGGATATCTGGGTTGGTCCCATTTTGTTCGGTATAGCCACCTTATACTGTGTGAGGCTAGCAAATCTAGTGCTGGACTTACTCTGTTGACTTGTCCCCCAGTTCCCACTTTCTTTCCTTTTTCAACCAATAGATCGGGTTTATATTGAGTTTGTACTGCGTTTCCCTTTATTTCCCTATTAGACCTAGAGACCAGTTGGATAGCCAGTCTCTGCTACTTTTCGCCCCCATTATTTCCTCTTTCGACCAAGTCCTAGATTCAGGTAACAAATCCTCCCCCACCCCCCACCCCCTTTCTTCCTTGTTTGAACCAAGTAGTACTAGATTCGAGTGCATGAACTAGTTTTACCTCTTAAACATAAAAAAATTAGGTGGTTTTTGAACAACCAATCGATCCTATCTACGAGGAGGCCTGAGAAATAGTAAAAGATACAAATGCAGCAACGTCAGGAGCTCAGGAAGTAGAGCAAGGCCGGTTTCGAAGGAAGTTATACCTGATGGTCGCCGGGATGTCGCTAGGTGGGCGGCGGGAGGCCGGATCTGCCCACACTACGGCAGCGAGGAAGAAGGGGTCAGAGGCCCTCCATCACCAGCGGTGCTTGGGGGGAGAACGGCAAGGCAGGCTGATCGGGATGTGCCCAGCTGTGGGTAAGAGCCGCCGCCGAGGACGACCTCATGAACGTTGCACCTTCTCACCTTCCCCGGCGGAGAGGATCCGACTAGATTTGTGACCAGCGGTGAGCAGAGAGAGAGAGAGAGAGAGAGAGAGAGAGTGTGGCCACCGCTGTCGTGTTTAGATCTGGAGAGGCCGAGACAGTGTGAAGAGAGCAACACTAGCAAGCAAGCGCGGAGGCTCCTGCCTATATAGTGGAGTAGTACTTAGTTTTCTTTTGTCTACCGGAGCCGACTTGACCTCGTCAATGGCTGTCGAGAAGGCTTCATGCACGTGGCCCGGAGGCGCAGTTGTCGTCATTTTGATCTGAAGCGCCGAATTATAACATATAACACGAAAAAATGCCACATGACAAGAAATCATAACCTCACTGCCCAAAGGAGACAACATGAATCCCGACGGACAAACTAGACGAGGAACAAAGCTCAAATTAAAGATAAACTCGTAGAAAAGGGGTCCATCGATAGATGTCCTAATTAACATAGCCGGCTTGACCTAGATGGCAGCCGAGTAGTCACTCTTCGTGCATGTGCCCCCAATGACTAGCCCAACTCAGTTGTCGCTGTTTAACCCTCGCAGTGATCCGAAGCACATGACACCTAATTTTGCGAGATGACAAGAAACCTTTTTTTAGATTTCTCACCACAACTACAGCCATGTACAACACAACCTGCACGATATGTAGACGATAGCCAATCCAGGTGTGTCTGCTGGAGTCTGGTCACATGCATGGACGAACTGATCTTCCGTGTCTTGCAGGGATCGTCTAGGCACCAACGTAGTACAACACTTCTCTAGTACTATCGCTCGTCTCCCTCTTCTATTAAGTCACCCGACTTGCGGGGCCAGGGAGTGTGCCTATGGTCGGTTCTCAATTGCCGTCACACATGTGTGTGCAAACGCAATATGACGCGCGTTCCATTTGGAGAACAGCGTGCCAGACCGACCGACCGTCTGGGGTGCGACACGAACGCAATGGGCGTGTTGTATACTCTGTTCATGTGTACCGCCGTTTTCTAGACGCTTTGCTCCATGGCGCGGGCGCAATCCATGGATACAAAATTAGTATACTATATACTATTTAAAACTCGAGGGCGGGGCTTTTCCTACACGGTAGGTGGTGGGGCAGTTCCGCCTAGTCGGTTCGACAGAGACGCGAGGAGACGAGGGATTAGGCTGTTGCAAATGTAGGGCTGTGTGATTTGACAGCGAGTTACTGCTGGACAGGTGGGGCCCCGTGATTTGACTTGCCATTATCATTTTAACTGCGGTGCTACGACCGGCGTGAGTCTCCCGATTCCTGACCACCTCCATACAGGTGTGTCTCCCAATGCTCCACCATGTAGTAGAGGCTGGCTCTTGCATGAGAGCCTACTTCTCCACTTTTTCCTTGCCTCTCTTTCCTCCACATATGCAAAAATGCCATGTACTAAAGCGCACTATTGTACTTACTTGCTCCTACAAGTGCTTAAGCTTGCCACATAGGCATAAAGTCTAATGTGGCAAGTTAATCAAGAAGAGAGAGACTAGTTTGGTGACCCAAGGAAGAAACGGTGCTACGCGCGTGTACCTAGGTGAAAAGACAATTTTGAGTCTATAGCTAATTAAATGAAGCAAACTTAGCAACACCATTTCATTGGAAGAGGTCACTCCTTGGCAAATGCAATAAATACTAGTAATCCCTGTGTCCCATTATATAAGAACGTTTTTGACACTACACTAGTGTCAAAAACGTTCTTATATTATGGGACGGAGGGAGTACGAAGAAAGAGATAGAGAGGAGTACAAAAAAATACACTTATAGCCAACCTTATAGCTAACCTTGTTGTAGTATGAGTGACTAAGTGATGACATGCCAACATCAAATAGCCTAATGCACCATGTTAAATATCCAAGGGCGCGACCGCGCGAGCGATGCGACGGTCGTGGTAGGCGCGACCATGATACGGGCTGCTGGCAGCCCTTGGATATGAGATCAAATGGTCTCATGCTAAGTTGCTGAAAATTTGTAGAATAACCCTCCAGGATAGGATATTCACCCATAGGTCTAGAATCAAGCCATGCAACCGTTCGATCTCAAATCCAAGGGCTCTTGGAAGCCCGTATCATGGGAGAATCGAAAGCCACTACCCTGCCGTTCGCACGCTGCCAGTTCGCTCCTACTCGTCCCCTCACGTCCTTTAATACGACGGCGGTTCGCTCCTTGTCGTCCCGTCCATTCACATTAGGCAGTTCCACTAATCCTAACCCTCCTCCCAAATCCATGGCGTCCAAAATCTCCCCGATCGGCGGTGAGTACAAGGTTAGAACCATCACCGACGATGAGTTCGACGTCATCTACACACGTACTTCCGCGGCGGTGAAAGGATGCCTTTCTCGCTTCAGACGCATGTTCAAAAACTCACATGATGAGTGGGTCGCTGGGCTAGGTAAATGATAAAAAAATAATTTTTGATGCAGAGTGATACTTTGGCATGATTTCAATGTAAATCTTCTTAATTGTGATATGAATATTCAGATCCAAAAGATTCAAGACAAAAGTTCATATTGACATAAAAAATAATAATACTTCAAGCATACTAATCAAAGCAATCATGTCTTCTCAAAATAACATGGCAAAAGAAAGTTATCCCTACAAAATCATATAGTCTGGCTATGCTCCATCTTCCCCACACAAAATATTTAAATCATGCACAACCCCGATGACAAGCCAAGCAATTGTTTCATACTTATGACATTCTCAAAACTTTTTCAATCTTCACGCAATACATGATCGTGAGCCATGGATATAGCACTATAAGTGGAATAGAAGGGCGGTTGTGGAGAGGACAAAAAGAGGTAAGATAGTCTCACATCAACTAGGCGTATCAACGGGCTATGGAGATGCCCATCAATAGATATCAATGTGAGTGAGTAGGGATTGCCATGCAACGGATGCACTAGAGCTATAAGTATATGAAAGCTCTACAAAAGAAACGAAGTGGGTGTGCATCCAACTTGCTTGCTCACGAAGACCTAGGGCATTTTGAGGAAGCCCATCATTGGAATATACAAGCCAAGTTCTATAATGAAAAATTCCCACTAGTATATGAAAGTGACAAAATGAGAGAGTCTCTATCATGAAGATGTTGGTCCTACTTTGAAGCACAAGTGTGGTAAAAGGATAGTAGCATTGTCCCTTCTCTCTTTTTCTCTCATTTTTTTTATTTGGGCCTTTCTCTTCTCTTTTTTTATGGCCTCTTTATTTTATTTTATTTTATTTTGTCTGGAGTCTCATCCCGATTTGTGGGGGAATCATAGTCTACATCATCCTTTCCTTACTTGGGACAATGCTCTAATAATGATGATCATCACACTTTTATTTTTCTTACAACTCAACAATTACAACTCGATACTTAGAACAAAATATGACTCTATATGAATGCCTCCGGCGGTGTACCGGGATATGCAATGAATCATGAGTGACATGTATGAAAGAATTATGAATGGTGGTTTTGCCACAAATACAATGTCAACTACATGATCATGCTAGCAATATGACAATGATGGAGCATGTCATAATAAACGGAATGGTGGAAAGTTGCATGGCAATATATCTCGGAATGGCTATGGAAATGCCATGATAGGTAGGTATGGTGGCTGTTTTGAGGAAGGTATATGGTGGGTGTATGATATCAGCGAAAAGTGCGCGGTATTAGAGAGGCTAGCAAAGGTGGAAGAATGGGAACAAGTGTGTATAATCCATGGACTCAACATTAGTCATAAAGAACTCATATACTTGTTGCAAAAATCTAGAAGTTATCAAAGCAAAGTATTACGCGCATGCTCCTAGGGGGATAGATTGGTAGGAAAAGACCATCGCTCGTCCCCAACCGCCACTCATAAGGAAGACAATCAATAAATAAATCATGCTCCGAGTTCATCACATAACGGTTCACCATACGTGCATGCTACGGGAATCACAAACTTCAACACAAGTATTCTTTGAATTCATAACTACTTAACTAGCATGACTCTAATATCACCATCTTCATATCTCAAAACAATTCTCAAGCATCAAACTTATCTTAGTATTCAACGCACTCAAAAGAAAGGTTCACATATCTTGAACACCAAGTATATTAACATTAAGCAAATTACCATGCTATTAACGACTCTCAAAATAATCTAAGTGAAGCATGAGAGATCAATAGTTTCTTTAAAACAAATCCACCACCGTGCTCTAAAATATATAAGTGAAGCACTAGAGCAAAAATTATCACGCTCAAAAGATATAAGTGAAGTACTATTAGCAAAACTATCAAGCTCAAAAGATATAAGTGAAGCACATAGAGTATTCTAACAATTTCCAAATCATGTATGGCTCAATCAAAAGGTGTGTACAGCAAGGATGATTGTGGTAGACTAACAAGCAAAGACACAAATAATACAAGACACTCCAAGCAAAACACATATCATGTGGTGAATAAAAATATAGCTCCAAGTAAATTACCGATGGAAGTGGACGAAAGAGGGGATGCCTTCCCGGGCATCCCCAAGCTTTGACTTTTTGGTGTCCTTGGATTATCTTGGGGGTGCCATGGGCATACCCAAGCTTAGGCTCTTGCCACTCCTTGTTCCATAATCCATCAAAAGAATTCACCCAAAACTTGAAAACTTCACAACATAAAACTCAACAGAAATCTCGTGAGCTCCGTTAGAGAAAGAAAACAAAAGACTACTTCAAGGTACTGTAATGAACTTATTCTTTATTTATATTGGTGTTAAACCTACTGTATTCCAACTTATCTATGGATTATAAACTATTTTACTAGCCATAGATTCATCAAAATAAGCAAACAACACACGTAAAACAGAATCTGTCAAAAATAGAACAGTCTGTAGCAATCTGTAACTAACGCAAACTTATGGAACTCTAAAAATTCTACCAAAATAGGAAGTCCTGTAAAATTTATTTATTTAACAGCAGCAAAAAGAATCAACGCAAAATCACGTTCCTGTGATTTAACATAACTATATTCGTGCGTGCAAAGTTTCTGTTTTTCAGCAGAATCAAATCAACTATCATCGTAGGTTATCCTATAGGTTCTACTTGGCACAAATACTAATTAAAACATAAAACCACATCCAAACAGAAGCTAGATGGATTATTTATTCCTAAACATAAGCAAACAAAACAAAAAACACAAAATAAAATTGGGTTGCCTCCCAACAAGCGCTATCGTTTAACGCCCCTAGCTAGGCATAAAAGCAAGGATAGATCTAGGTATTGCCATCTTTGGTAGGCAATCCATAAGTCGCTCTCATGATAGATTCATATGGTAATTTTATTTTATTTCTAGTGAAGTGTTACATACCCTTTTTTAAGGGAAATTTGAATCTAATATTCCCTTCCTTCATATCAATAATTGCACCAGTCGTTCTAAGGAAAGGTCTACCAAGAATAATAGGACATGAAGGATTGCAATCTATATCAAGAACGATAAAATCTACAGGCACATAATTCCTATTTGCAACAATAATAACATCATTAATTCTTCCCATAGGTTTTTTAATAGTGGAATCCGCAAGATGCAAGTTTAGAGAGCAATCATCAAAATCACGGAAATCTAGCAAATCACACAAAGCTTTGGGAATAGTAGAGACACTAGCACCCAAATCACACAAAGCATGAAACTCATGATCTTTAATTTTAATTTTAGTAGTAGGTTCCCACTCATCATAGAGTTTTCTAGGGATAGAAACTTTCAACTCAAGTTTTTCTTCATAAGATTGCATCAAAGCATCAACAATGTGTTCGATAAAGGCTTTATTTTGACTATAAGCATGAGGAGAATCTAGCACGGATTGCAACAAGGAAATACAACCAATCAAAGAGAAATTTTCATAATTAAATTCCTTGAGATCCAAAATAGTGGGTTTAGCAACATCTAAGTTTTTATTTCTTTCTATCCCAGTTTCATCAATTTCATCATCAAGATCTAGAAACTCCGAATTCTTAGAACGCCTTCTAGGTAAAGGAAGATCATATTCAGTTTCATCAAGATTCATATTGCAAAACAAAGATTTAATGGGGGACACATCAATAGCTTTTAGATCTTCATCTTGATTTTCATAGGAGTTGGAAGAACACGCTTTAATAAAGGCATCTTTGGAAGCACGCAACCAAGTGGTTCTTTCCTTGCACTCATCAATGGAAATTCTCATGGATTTGAGAGACTCATTGATATCATGCTTAGGAGGAATAGATCTAAGCTTTAAAGAATCAATTTCAAGAGAAATTCTATCAATGTTCCTAGCCAAATCATCAATTTTAAGCAATTTCTCTTCAAGCAAAGCATTAAAATTCTTTTGTGAATTCATAAACTCTTTAACACTATTCTCAAATTCACAGGGCATCTTATTAAAATTTCCATAAGAGTTGTTGTAGGAATTTCCATAATTATTAGAAGGATTACTAGGATAAGGCCTAGGATTAAAATTCCCTCTATAAGCATTGTTTCCAAAACTATTCCTACCAACAAAATTCACATCCATAGATTCATTATTATTCTCAAGCAAGGCAGATAAAGGCATATCATTGGGATCAAGAGGAGTATTTTTAGGAGCAAACATCTTCATAAGTTCATCCATCTTTTCACTCAAAACATTGATTTCTTCTATAGCATGCACTTTTACTAGAAGATCTTTCGGTGTGCATTGAGAATAATTAGCCATAATATTATCAAGCAATTTGGTAGCATCTCCTAACGTAATTTCCATAAACGTGCCTCCCGCGGCCAAATCTAAAAGATTTCTAGAAGCAAAATTCAATCTGGCATAAAAAATTTGTATGATCATCCATAAATTCAAATCATGAGTAGGGCAATTGCGAAGCATTAATTTCATTCTTTCCCAAGATTGGGCAACATGCTCATGATCAAGTTGTTTAAAATTCATGATATCGTTCCTAAGAGTGATAATCTTAGCGGGAGGAAAATACTTAGAGATAAAAGCATCTTTACACTTGTTCCAAGAATCAATACTATTTTTAGGCAAAGATGGAAACCAAACTTTAGCACGATCTCTAAGCGAAAACGGAAATAACTTCAATTTGACAATATTGTTATCCGTATCTTTTTTCTTTTGCATATCACACAAATCAACAAAATTGTTTAGATGAGTAGCGGCATCTTCACTAGGAAGGCCGGCAAATTGATCTTTCATTACAAGATTCAGCAAAGCGGTATTGATTTCACAAGACTCGTCATTATTAAGAGGAGCAATCAGAGTACTAAGGAAATCATTATTATTGGTATTCGAGAAATCACACAATTTGGTATTATCTTGCGCCATGGCAAAAAGTAATCCAACACACAAGCAAACAAAAAGGCAACGGGAAAAAGGCAAACGGGAAAGAGAGGAGGAGATTGGGAAAGAGAGGGCGAATAAAACGGCAAGGGTGAAGTGGGGGAGAGGAAAACGAGAGGCAAATGGCACATAATGTAATGCGAGAGATAGGGATTGTGATGGGTACTTGGTATTGTTGACTTGCTTGCGTGAGCCTCCCCGGCAACGGCGCTAGAAATTCTTCTTGCTACCTCTTGAGCACTGCGTTGGATTTCCCCGAAGAGGAGAGGATGATGCAGCAAAGTAGCGTAAGTATTTCCCTCAGTTTTTGAGAACCAAGGTATCAATCCAGTAGGAGACCACGCACAAGTCCCTCGTACCTACACAAAACGATAGCAACTCGCAACCAACACTTAGGGGTTGTCAATCCCTTCACGATCACTTACGAGAGTGAGACCTGATAGATAATATTTTTTGGTATTTTTGATAGATAGATGCCAAGTAAAAAGGTAAAAGGCAAAGTAAAAACAAAGCAAGTAAATAAAGTGATAGAGATTGATATGATGAGAATAGACCCGGGGGGCATAGGTTTAACTAGTGACTTCTCTCAAGAGCATAAGTATTCTACGGTGGGTGAACAAATTACTGTTGAGCAATTGATAGAACTGAGCATAGTTATGAGTATATCTAGGCAATGATCATGTATATAGGCATCATGTCCAAAACAAGTAGATCGAAACGATTCTGCATCTGCTACTATTACTCCACTCATCGACCGCTATCCAGCATGCATCTAGAGTATTAAGTAAAAATAGAGTAACGCCTTAAGCAAGATGACATGATGTAGAGGGATAAATTCATGCAATATGATAAAAAAACCATATTCTTATCCTCGATGGCAACAATACAATACGTGCCTTGCAACCCTTTCTGTCACTGGGTAAGGACACCGCAAGATTGAACCCAAAGCTAAGCACTTCTCCCATTGCAAGAACTACCAATCTAGTTGGCCAAACCAAAAAGGATAATTCGAAGAGACTTGCAAAGATAACTCAATCATACATAAAAGAATTCAGAGAAGAATCAAATATTTTCCATAGATAATACTGGATCATAAACCCACAATTCATCGGTCTCAACAAACACACCGCAAAAAGAAGATTACATCGAATAGATCTCCACGAGAGAGGGGGAGAACATTGTATTGAGATCCAAAAAGAGAGAAGAAGTCATCTAGCTACTAGCTATGGACACGAAGGTCTAAAGTAAACTACTCACACTTCATCGGAGGGGCTATGGTGTTGATGTAGAAGCCCTCCATGGTGGATGCCCCTCCGGCGGAGCTCCGGAACAGGCCCCAAGATGGGATCTCGTGGATACAGAAGGTTGCGGCGGTGGAATTAGGTTTTTGGCTCCTGTTCTGATCGTTCGGGGATACGTAGGTATATATAGGAGGAAGGAGTACGTCGGTGGAGCATCGAGGGGCCCACGAGGTAGGGGGGTGCGCCCTCCACCCTCGTGACCGCCTCTGGCACTTCTTGGAGTAGGGTCCAAGTCTCCTGGATCACGTTCGGTTGGAAAATCACGATCCCGAAGGTTTCATTCCATTTGGACTCCGTTTGATATTCCATTTCTTCGAAACACTAAAATAGGCAAAAACCAGCAATTCTAGGCTGGGCCCTCGGTTAATAGGTTAGTCCCAAAAATAATATAAAAGTGGAAAATAAAGCCCAATATAGTCCAAAACAGTAGATAAAGTAGCATGGAGCAATCAAAAATTATAGATACGTTGGAGACGTATCATGGGACGAGAGAAGGATCTAAAGGACGAAGAGAGGAAGAAGCCCGCCGTGATCCAGGTTTGTGTACATAACGTTTGCTTGGTCTACCACATATGCCATGCCGACGTTGAGTGCCAGGATTTTAAGAACTTCCTTGAGGACAAAACAGTGAAATTCGTTACTGTAGACTTTAAGAACGACAAAGAAGTCCTGGGTCGGATAGGCCTCGTTGTAGGCAACCCCTTCGACCTCCAGAAGAATCGGCTGGTGCCCTCTCGTCAGCCCTCAATGCTGACCCTGGCAGGAGCCATGGTTCATCCTTCATACCGTAAACTGGAGAAACCTCCATACACGTTTCATCGTCATGCATGGCAGCGGAATGTACTAGATATAGACCACATCCACTATGCTGCAATGGATGGCTACCTTTGTTTCAGTATCTACAAGGGTTGGATGAAGAGCAACAGCCAAGTTAGTGGTTCAAGCAAAGAAGTATCGGCCAAGAGGAAGAGGGACAAGGACGAAGTCGTGGACGAGGACTCCGAGTAAGGTGGCAGTGTCATTGCTCATGGTGGTTCTAAACTTCTAATGCAGTGTCTACCAGATTAGTTGCGTAGTTTAATTTCAGGTGTGCTTAGTTTAATTTGAGGGGTGTGTTGTGCTGAGCCCCCAGCAGAACTATGTTATGTTTCTTCTCGTTATTTTAACTCTTCAGTATGTACATACTACTAGTATTTCTTTAATAGAATTTAGCACCCCAATTAAGCACGTACTAGCTTTTTTAATAGTACTATATGCATAATTTGGCGACGAGCACTCTCTATATGTACCACCTTTTTTTAGAATTTCAATTTTTGCTCCATGGCGCAATCCATCGATAGTACTACTGTACAAAAGTATACATTTTTTAAAAGGCTAGCATACTATTCATCACATATATATATATATATCCAGTTAAATTCTCAACCTAGAATGACGTGCATGCCATGTAGTAAACTGATACGGAGGAAGTATAGTAAAAATGAGGTGATTTTACCGAGCGATCGGCGGGGGAGCATGGCCTATCATGCGGTCCCACGTGTCATGATGTACCAAGGCGATGCGCGTGTCCCTCTTGAGGCAGAAGCAATACAAGTACGTGGTTTGAGATGATGTCGAACCGAAGTGTGAAATAATGGTTGCTTCGTCCGTCTGGGAAGGTGCGGCATTGTGATTTGACGTCTCATTGCTCATTACTACTACTGAGCCGGTACGAGTGGGTGCGTCCCCCTACTGTTCTGCACTATTATTTGGTGCTTGACACGTCGACTTGGTTGCTATATGTCCCACACGTCGGCGACAGGAAGTACAGAATTCATGAAAGGGTGCATCGACGGAGGAGTATACTACAGAATTCATGGAAGGGAGCAACTTAGTTTTGGAAAAATCTGTTTTTACGGAGTACGTACCCACTAGGGTTTATAGGGCTCATCTAAAAAACATTCGTTTTTCCGTTTGATAAGTCTCAATTCTACTATACTAGTAGTAGTACCATTACATGTTGGATTTCGAGGTGCGTTAGATCACCCGACGCAAGAAGTGTCAAGAGGAAACTAACCAATGCATGTACAAGTTCATGAAAATTTAGTGGTCATTCATGCATTCGTTCTAATTAATGCCTCGGTAAACATAACTTCTTGAGAAAAATGAGTGTACTATGCAAACTACGAAATTAATTCGACCACTCACCGTCTACCTTGGTTGGAGAGATTTTGAAATTGAGCCATAAACTGGAAAGGAGGGAGTAGTAACTTTTGTCTCGATTACTATTTGTGGCCTTGTGTAGATGCAAAATGTATTTTTTATAGTGGCCTTGCATAAGTAAATGGAGGTAGTACGTAGTAGGGACGAGGAGTAAACGGAGAGGGAGTAGTAAAATTTTCTCCTAAGTGATGACTAACCTTATAGCTAACCTTGTTGTAGTATGAGTGACTAAGTGATGACTATGTATGACATGCCAACATCAGATAGCCTAACGCACCATGTTAAATCTCCAAGGGAGCGACCGCGCGTGCGACGCGACGGTCGTGGTAGGTGCGACCATGATACGGGGTGCTGGCAGCCCTTGGATCTGAGATCAAACGGTCGCATGCTAAGTTGCTGAAAATTTGCAGAATAACCCTCCACGATAGGATATTCACCCATAGGTCTAGAATCACGCCATGCAACCGTTCGATCTCAGATCCAAGGGCTCTCGGAAGCCCGTATCATGGGAGAATGGAAAGCCACTACCCTGCCGTTCGCACGCTGGCAGTTCGCTCCTACTCGTCCCCGCACGTCCTTTAATACTACGGCGGTTCGCTCCTAGTCGTCCCGTCCATTCACATTATGGCAGTTCCACTAATCCTAACCCTCCTCCCAAATCCATGGCGTCCCAAATCTCCCCGATCGGTAGTGAGTACAAGGTTAGAACCATCACCGGCGATGAGTTCGACGTCATCTACACCCGTACTTCCGCGACGGTGAAAGGATGCCTTTCTCGCTTCAGACGCATGTTTGAAAACTCACATGATGAGTGGGTC
Organism: Triticum aestivum; assembly: GCF_018294505.1. NCBI lineage: Eukaryota > Viridiplantae > Streptophyta > Magnoliopsida > Poales > Poaceae > Triticum > Triticum aestivum. The sequence continues at coordinate 61,392,347 of NC_057804.1, read as the reverse complement.
GTTGGGCTAGATGTTGAGTACACCACAGTCGTGGGACGAGAGAAGGATCTAAAGGACGAAGAGAGGAAGAAGCCCGCTGTGATCCAGGTTTGCGTGCATGACTTATGCTTGGTCTACCACATATGCCATGCCGACGTTGAGTGCCAGGATTTTAAGGACTTCCTCGAGAGCAACCTAGTGAAATTCATTACTGTACACTTTGGTAACGACAAAGAAGTCCTGCGTCGGATAGGCCTCATTGTAGGCAACACCTTCGACCTCCAAAAGAATCGGCTGGTGTCCTCTCGTCAGCCTTCAATGCTGACCCTGGCAGGAGCCATGGTTCATCCTTCGTACGATAAACTGGAGAAACCTCCATACATGTTTCATCGTCATGCATGGCAGCGGAATGTACTAGATATAGACCACATCCACTATGCTGCAATGGATGGCTACCTTTATTTCAATATCTACAAGGGTTGGATGAAGAGAAACAACCAAGTTGGCGGTTCAAGCAAAGAAATATCGGCCAAGAGGAAGAGGGACAAGGACGAAGTCGAGGACGTGGACGAGGACTCCGAGTAAGGTGGCAGTGTCGTTTCTCATGGTGGTTCTAATGCAGTGTCTACCAGAATAGTTGCAAAGTTTAATTTCAGGTGTGCTTAATTTAATTTGAGGGGTGTGTTGTGCTGAGCCCCCAGCAGAACTATTTTATGTTTCTTCTTGTTACTTTAACTCTTCAGTACGTACATACTAGTATTTCTTACATTTCATCTTTTAGTTGGTATAGTACTACCACTCGTTTCTTCACATTATATACGTACAATATATATGGCCAACATCATATAGCTAGCAGTTTATTTGTCAAAGAATTTCAGGGTGCTTAGTTCTGTCAAAGAATTCCATGGTGCTTAGTTTTATTTGAGGGGTGGGTTGTGCTGGACACCATTATTGTGACTAGCCTTTTTAATAGTACTATATGCATAATTTGGCGACGAGTGCTCTCTATATGTACCACCATTTTTTTTTCAAGTGTTGCTCCATGGCGCAATCCATCGATACTACTGCTGTACAAAAGTATACATTTTTAAAAGGCTAGAGGGCGGGGCAGTCTAGCTTGGTCGGTTTCACAAGAGGCGAGGGCCTTTGTGATTTGATGGCTCATTACTGCTGGAAGGCTGGGCCTTGTGATTTGACTGCTCGTATAAATGCGCCAACGACCTGATCGAGGAGGAGCAAAGAACCGTGCGGTATACTCAAGTTTTCCACTGGAGTAGTACTGCGACGGAGGAGCACGAAACACGGCAGCCCAGTGCCATATAGCGATAAAAAATGATCTAATTTGCTAGTCATCTCATTGTTAGCATTGTTCTATTCATTCCCTCAAAAAACAAAAACCATTGTTCTATTCATGCCTCGCAGAGAACGTGACACGTGCGGCGAAACACCCGAAGCAAAAGATGAAACACAGCAGCAAAAGAAGAAGGAAGATTATCACCCCAAATGATCTAATTCGCCGTGGAGCCGTAACTGCTTCTTCATCGCCTCCACGACCTCCATCTCCTTGCGCGTCTCCTCCGCCATCTTCTTCATTCTGTCCATGACGCAGGATTTCTCAACGCGAGCCTTCATCATCTGTTCCACGGCCGCATTACGTACCTTGACAGCAGCCGGGTGCTCGATGTGGAGCTTCGCCAACTCCTCCTTCTATTCCATGACGAGGGCCTGCAGCATCTTCATCGAGGAACTACTATTCTCATGCAGGTTTTCCAGTCGGCGTTCTTCTCCTTCAACAGGTCGATCTCATGGCAGAGCTTCGCCTTGTCCTCCTGAAGTCACAGGATTTCGCCGGTCGCCTTCTTCTCTGAGGCAATGCTCTTCTTCAGCAGCATCACCAAGCCGGCGGTCAACTCCCCCTGCTAATTGAGCTCAGCGGGCATGTCGTCGAGGCTCTCCTTCAGCAACTCCATCAAGCCTTGGATGTACTCCTTCTGCTTATTCAGGTGCTTATTGAGCTGATCGGGCATGCCGTCGAGGGATAACGACTCCAACTCCGCCGGCTCAGCATGTTCGCCTCCGCGGCTAGGGCGCTCCTGGGAGCCATCGCCTGCCCGTGAGAGATCTTTCGAGGTCTCTGCGTGGCGGCGAGCCCTCTCTTTTTTCTGTAGCCTTGGTTGCTGCTCCCTTGTTACGAGTAGTTCTCGACCTAGAGCTCTGCTCACCGGCCATGGCAACGACGGACGAAGAAGAAGCACTTATAAGGAGGAAAGGTATAGTAATTTTCGGTTAGGTAGTTCCCCTTTTTATAACCTAAGTACTAGCACTAGTACTAATACCTGCATAGTGGGAACACATTCAGGTTTGGTACGTACTAGTAGGTGTGAGCAGGCTTTCGAATGTGATGGGAACAAGGTAAAGATTAATTGATGGTTTTGGTTTCGAGGCCCGAAACGGCTCCCGATGAGTTTAGCGGAACATAAATTTCAAGTACTACACTGCTCAAATGCGTAAATATTATGTTACTATCAAAAATTGGCACAAAATACGAAGGAGACCAATGGAAGTACTACTAGCAACCCACGATTTAACTATTCGCATGAGCGCAGTGGAGTAATAATGTCTTTCTTCCGCCCTCACGTCCACTCAATTTGCATGCGCTGTATTAATTGACCATCAATGAAGTGAGTGACTTTACACGCGTCAAATTATCACATGGGGTGGATCTTGGTACAAAATTGCGTCCGCCCGTGTACCCGTGTGTGCGTGCGAGGGAATGAGTGCGTGCGTGGCGTGCGTGCACATCTTCGCTTCGTGCATGTACCGCCAGTATGGCTCAGGGAGGACGAGTGCATTCTTCTAGAACCAGCAGCACGCCAATGTGATCAATCCACACAAGGAGGTCGCGACAACGCCTCCACATGTGCCACGTGGCTTCATGAACTGTAAGAGAGACACTGTGTAGCGTGCCATTGGTATTCTAATTTACGTGTTTTGCACATACTTGAAGTACTAGTAAGGTACACGTGCATTGCACGCATCAGATTTTGCAACCAAATTAAAAATAAATACCACACTATAGCATGTAATCTCTGAGTCATATATGCGTGATGTAGCCCTTCGTTTAATTCTTATAGTTCATCTCATTAAAAATCAATTAGTTTTTATAAAAAAAACTAAGAACGCGTGAATAGGAAAAACATGGGATTATAGTGGAATGTCGTCTTGAATCCTACAAGATTGTACGAGTGTTTGATTGTGCATAGAAAAAATGTAGAATTCTTTCAAAGAGGTTTGAGTGGATGGGATGTTTCCTATGAAATCTAGTGCAAATGAATCATATGGAAAAGTTCCTATGGTTTACAATCCTACGAATCAAACAACCAAGATAGGAAAAATTCCTAATGATTAGAATCCTCCGAAATTCCTTTGAGAATCCTTTGAATCAAAGAAGCCCTTAATCTATTTTATGATTCATGGAATTGTGCGTTGTAAAGCATAAAGTAAAAACAAATAATGGCAATTCAACTAGAAAAAAAGTTTGGGCAGTTATGATACGGAAGAGTCTAGAACAAAAGAGAACCACTGTTGTTTTGAGATTTGTGCAATATGCTTAAGCTCAACCATGGAGTCTGCTAGATTGTACATGTGGCAAAATCTGGTGGGGGCTAGAAGATGGTGCGAGGGGCCGAGTGGAGGGAGACTATGAAGGAATGCACAAGTGCGAGATCGATATTTAGAGAGAGGGGGCGAACACGTGCGCTGTTGCACGCAGTGGCGGAGCCATGAAAAATAAATGAGCTAGGGGGCCAAGCATTGCTAATCCTTTACAAGGAGGGTCAATTCATGAAATTAAACCTTTTTTAGCAGCAATTGTCTAATGATCACATTCATATTAGCCTCGATATATAGTGATGTTAGGGAGGGGAGGGCAGGGCCCTTACTGCCCCCTATCTTCGCCATTGTGCACGCGTCTGAGAGATGAAGCGGAAGGCATGGATGATGAGAGGGGGACATTGGATATATAATTAATGTGGGTGTATTAGCTATATATGTTAATCCTATATAGAGAGGTATAGATTGATCGATGTGAACGTGGGAAAGAGGGTGAGACCTCACTGGATATATCGATTGATCAGTTTGTGTTGAAAACTATGAAAGACCTAGCTATATACACACATACATAGAGGAACATCGATCGTTGTGCATGCACGCGTGAGAGATAAAGAATGCCCGATATGATGGAGAGGGGGATGTGTGTGGGTGTGTGCCTTCATGGGAGACCGACCTGAAGAAAAAATTTGCATGCGTGTGATGGATAATGTCGACTGGTAGTGTGTGTGCATGCATGCACGAGAGAAAGTTAGTGGTACAGTTATAAAGAGAAGACTAATGTGTGGGTGTAAAAGAATAGGTGAGGTCATAATCAATGTAAAGTTGAATTCAAATATTTGAATAAGAGATCCTGATGTTTGAAACCCATGCATGCATGAATATAACGGAGATCTACGTGGTGTGGTTTGGAAACGAGCATGTTGTAATGTATACACATTGAACAAGGTCAGACTGATTTGAATTTGAGATACCGATGGCAGACATCATTTGCCCACGTCGCATCCGTGCATGGACACACTATTCTAATTGGAGATGATGGGCGGCTTTCGCATCACATATCTATATCTATACCCCTATATATATATTATATTATATATATTTTATATTGTGTGCGGGTAACTTTAACTTTGAAAGATGGTCGTTGGATGAGGCGAATCCGATGGTCCAAAGATGGAAAATTTGAGCACTATTGGCCATTGGATATCATCTAGATTCCACTAGATTTCGCCACATGTATAATCTAGAAGACTCCATGGTTGAACTTAAGCATAATGCACAAACATCAAAACACAAGCACTTCTTATTTGTTCTAGAATCTTCCGTATCAGAATTGCCCAAAGTTTTTCTACATGATTTGCCATTATTTGTTTTTACTTTATGTCTTACAACGCACAATTCCATGAATCTTTAAATAGATTAGCTTTCTTATAAAAACTAGATGATTTTGAATGAAATGAACTATAAGAATTAAACGAACATCTACATCATGCATATATGACTCAAAGCTTGCATGCTATAATGTGGTATTTATTCATAATTTGGTTGCCAAATCTCATGTGTGCAATGCACGTGTACCTTACTCTAGTCTAAATGGTGTTTGGGTGTGTGTTGTGCGTGTTGAGGTGCAAATTGTCTTTTTTTGGTACACGTTAAGCTTGTTCTTCCGAAATTTCAAGCCGCGCCTTGTTATGCCGAAAATTGAAGCTAGTGTCTCTGTCTATCGTGCTGCGAAACTCCCGCCTCTTCAACCCGCGCCTTGTTAGCCCGAAATATTTAAGATATATCTTTGTCTCATTGTGCTCCGACAACTCCCTCCATCTCAACACGCGCCTTGCTATTCCGAAATTACAACGCGCGCGAAAACTCCCACCTCCTGTGAAATCCCGACACGTGAAATGCCCGTGGTACCCCTGAACCGAAAGAACCGCCTCAAATCGATGGGGGGTACTTTCGTAACTTACCCCACATTTCAGACAAGCGCGTCTCTAAGCCATGGTTCCCCACTGTCATCCCATCTGCCCACCCATTCGTACACCGAGGCCGCGAAAACCCGCGACGAAACCCCACACCCTGCTCCGTCCACCACCCAGCCGGAGCCTCTTCCCCGACGACATCATCCACAGCAACACCTCGACGTCCCTCATCCATCGTACCGGATGAGGATCCGTCGTCGATCTCATCGTCCTGTCGGTTCAGCCACCCCGTCCTCCACCTCCAAGGAGCTGCCCCGATGTTCCACTCGTCTTTCGCGCCACCTCCATTCCCACACCACCGTCTTCACCTTCACCACCGGAAGAGCATCATCATCACCGTTTCCTCGGATGAAGTTGCGGCCTAATCGGCACCACCAAAGAGGTTGTACACTAATCGCCGCATTTTATTCTTGATTCGATCTCATGGTGCTGCCGGTGCTCGGTCCCAAGCCGACACGGCGCGGCTCCATCCACGGCGGCGTCGCCGACCACTTCCTCCACGGCGTCGCTCCCTCGGTGGCGATGTCCACATCAGTAGGAGTTGTTGCTGCTTTAGCTCTCGCTCGCGCTGCTACTCTGCTCTTGCTCTCGGTCCCCTGCCTGGTCTGCTCTTGCTATTGCTCTTGCTCGTGCTGCTGCTCTTGCTCTTGCTCTTGCTTGCGATGCTGCTCCAATTTGGCTACACTTCAGTCGACTGAATCGACTTTTGGGTCAGTCGATTTTCAAGGGGTGGGTTCACCTGGGTGAAGGAAGAACCAGCCGCAGCGGGGAGGGGGGATCGCCGGAGAGGTACCACACTATCTATCTTAGGGTTCAGGATGGGGGCGGTGGTCACCGGCGTTGGCGGGGCGGTAGCGTGGGGATCGCCGGAGAAAAAGCTCGGCACGGGCGGGGCTAGAGGGATGGCCGGGGCGGCGGCGGACCGGCGGTGGGGAGTGTTTCCGGGGCAGGCGGGGCGGCGCACCACCGGCCGCGGGCGGCGGGGGGCTACTGTTTGGCCGGTGGTTGCTGGCGGCTCAGGGTGGTGGAGGTTGAAGATGAACCGCAGGCCCTTGATTTCGTATCCAACGGCTGCAAAATTGACTGACCAGAGATGAAAAAGTCAGTCAACCGACATGTAGCCTCACCTTGCTAGTGCGTTCAGTTTCGACAGCAAAATTCAGTTTCGACAGCAAAATTCAGTTTCGACAGTTAGGTTCAGTTTCGGCAATTAAGTTCAGTTTCGACAGTTAAGTTCAGTTTCGACAGTTAAGTTCAGAGATGAGCGGCTGATGTATTTTACATCTAGCACTTTGTGGTTATGTATTTTACGTCATGTATTGGAGATGCTATTAGAATTCCACTCAGGTTAACGTTGTTCGTTGTCTCTCTTGTCCTGCTTCAGCCTCGACGTTGTACAACTCATCGGAGCTGCTCCAACGATGAAACCCTCCATCACAGCAGAGCAGTACCTCAGGCTTCATCTCCAGACGCCTAAGATCTTCTTCCCCTCCTCTGACAGCAAAGTCAGCCAGAGCATCCTCACCGGCCAACCCAATCATGCTGAGATCGACATGGCTTCACCAAAGAGGTTGTACACTTGTTGCATCTCTTTTTTACTCTACACGTTATATATATTGTCCACTGAGCACTCGTAGTAACGGGAAATACGATTATTTTATCCTACTATATGACAAGCAGTGAGGTACCAGGCAACTTAGCTATCCGTGATGGACTCTCTTGAACGCCATCATTATTTATCTCTGCGCGTTTGAGCTGTGCATTTGTTGATGGGCCTGGGAGTTGAGCTAGTATGGCAGTGGCATGGGTCCAAAGTAATAGAAGTAGCACAAAAACATTTTTTTAGTGTAGGATTTTCCTTGCTCAAGCCTGCCTACTAGAATCGCTAGTGCTTGAAAGGAAAAGTGAATGAAAAACATAGGAATTGAAAAGTTTCCTATGGTACTACTTTTCATGAATTTGGTGCAAAGGAATGGAGCAAAGGAAAACTGTAGGATTTGTTCCTTTAGTGTCTCCTTGAAAGAAAAACCGTAGGAATTCTAATTTCCACTTCTCCTCCTTTTCATATTCCTATTCATCAAGCACAAGACTAAGAGATAGTAGCATAATAGCATTATAACCGTACATTTTCTTGTGGTTTGACTTAATCTCACCATGCTTTTTTGCATCCTGTGATCTTCCAATTGTTGTGAATCAAACACCCAGATTGGCAGAAATCCTGTGTTTTTAAATTCTCTGTTTTGCACGTGCATTCCTATCCTATTCCTGTCTATTTCCTATCCCTGCATTGTTAGAATCCTCAAATTCAAACAAGCCCTTACTCAATTACTTCTGTTACAGATATGTGTCAAAGAAAACCTTGTGTGGTTTGTCCTGCTCCTGCGGCGCTGTGTTCCACCCCAGCTCAGCTGCTCCAACGACGGAAGGGTTCACCACAGCAGGGATCCGCTCTCCAGACTGTCTTTCGCCGCCTCAGATCTTCTTCCCCGCCGCCGGCAGCCACGACAACTGCATTACCATCATCAACTGAGCAGATGACCTTGAGGACTACACGGGTCCGCAAGAGAGGTCGCACTCTTCCGTGTCTGCTTACGTTATGCGTCGCTTAATATGATGACATGCTACATTATCGTCGTGTTCACCTATTAGACTCCGAGTCAGGTCCAAACTAATGCTGAAACTTGAGTTTTTAAATGGTTGTGGGGTACATATTGGGGCAGCAATCAGTACTATCTGTCTACTATCTGGTTAATCTCCGGTGTCTACTATGAGTTTCATGTTGGGTGCAAACAAACATTAAAGGAGCCATTATCTGTATTTTTTAACTAAAGCTATTATCTGCCTGCTATCATTGGTTTTGGGTCTATCCACAGTTTGCTACCATCACTCTGGATTTGTGCATGCACTCCTTACATAATCTCACTATGTTTTATTCCTATGCATGCCAGTTATTGTACACAATGGAACTGATCATGTAGAGCAAAAGAGACGAGCCTTGCGTGGCAATAAAATTTCATGCAGACGTCGTTCCATGGTGGGCGCAAAGGCAGCCCCCCTCCACCCATTTCGGATCGTAATCAAGAGGAAGATAACTGTTCTGAGGGGGATTCAGAAGGAGAAGACCACTCCTATTTACCCCATGAGGTCTTCGCTCTAACTTGGCATGCTGATGTTGGTAATATCATGCATATGGTGCCTTGCATTGCTTACTGTATACATTAAAGATGTCATCTGCTTAGTTTAGACATGCTTTGTGTCAATGCCATCTGTTTAGTTTCTTTATCGTATATGTGAATCATGCAATGCCATCTTGTCTAGCCAGGCATCATATATGTGAATTTTGCAATGCCACCCTGGTTAGCCAGTCATCTTATATGTGAATTATATCATGCCATCATTTTTTATTACGTGTTAAATTTGTCAACAATTTTAGTACATTCAATTACTCTTCCTGTGCATCAGCCATTCGGCACGGTCATGGAAAAATCTGGAGTGGAAACAAGGTCTTCAGAGCAGACAATGCTATCTGACGAAGCGCATGTCTTGCTGGTTACCGATAGCTCCTCAGAGGAGGATTCAGAGACAGATGACCAGTCATATTTCCCCCCCGAGGTGCATGCCCTAACTTGGCAGGGTTATGTTGCTCATATCGTGCGTATGGTATCTTGCATTGCTATGTCATTTGCTTAGTTTAGACATGCTTTGTGTGAATGCCACCTGTTTAGTGTCTAATTACCATATATGTGAATTATGCAATGCCATCTTGTTGCAAGACATTATATATGTGAATTATGCAATGTTATCTTGTTGCAAGGCATTATGTATGTGAATTATGCAATGCCATGCTGTTTAGGCAAGCGTCATATATGTGAATTATATCATGCCGTCCTTTTTTGTATTTCTCATTGCTTTTGTCGACAATGTTTGTATATTCAACTGCTCTTCCTGTGCATCAGCCATTTGAATTGGTGATGGAGAAATCTGGAGTGAAAACAAGGTCTTCAGAGCAGACAATGCTACCTGCTGAAGCAGATATCTTGCTGGTTACAGATAGCTCTTCAGAGGAGGATTCAGAGGCAGATGACCAGTCCTATTATCCCCCTGAGGTGTATGCTCAAACTTGGCAGGGTTATATTACTCATATAATGCATATGTTGTATTGCAATGCTTAGTTTTTACATCATATACACAATATTGAATGCCATCTCCTTAGTTGACACATCATATATGCGATTGCCCTCTGCTCACTTCCTTAGTATATAAATCATATATTTGAATTATGTCATGCCATGATGTTTACATAGACAGCATGTATCTGAATTATGGCATGCCAACCCATTTTCTAAAGACATAATATAGTTATATCATCTCATCCTGTTTACATAGTCATCATATTTTAAATTATGTCATTCTATCCGTGAATTATATCATGCCATCATGTTTCCATCGACGGCATGTTTGTGATTTATGGCATGCCAACCACTTTAATAGACACATCGTATAGTTATATCATGTCATCCTGTTTACATAGTCATCATATTTTGAAGTATGTCATTCTATCCTGTTTAGTTAGCCATCATACATGTGAAATTGTGTCATGCTATCCTGTTTAATTAGCCATCATATATGTGAAATTATGTCCTGCTATTCTGTTTGCTTAGACAACATAAATGTGAATTATTTCATGCCCTGTTTTCTTCCCTACTATCCATTGCACCTGTCTATCTTACAATGTCTGTACATTCAATTACTTTTCTTGTTTATCAGCCATTTCAATTGGAGGGAGTGATGGCAGTATCTGTGGGAGTAAAAACACGGTCTTCAGAAAAGATCGTGCTACCTGTCGATGCAGATAGAACCACGGTTGTACTTGCCCAAGAACCAGCCCCACCACACATAACCCACACTCATGCAGATTGTACCCCTACCCAGTTGGACAGAGAACCAGCTACACCCCTTCTAACCCCAACCCCAGCAGATAGACACCCAGTTCCCGTTGACACAACACCGTCTCCACCACAGAGCACCCAAACACGAGCAGTTAGTAAGGCAACTGCAGTGCCCAAATCACGAGGACCACCACTCCGAACCCGAAGTCAACGCTTAAAGCAGAAGAAGAATTGTTCTCAGGTCAGGTTCCGTAGCTATGGTTCATACTACTTTGCTCTTGCATCACTGTATTTACTGATACCAACTAATTTCAAATTTGAAGGATGCAATTGAAACTCCAATGGCGCAACAGGTATGTTTTAAACCTGTTTCTTCAACGTGTTTGGCTGTTTGCTGTTGTAACTTGCTCTATGTTGATTTCAGTTTCAATTGAATAAACAGTTATGTTCTCATGCCATGCACATTACAAGTGTTGTTATTGCTGTGTAGTTTCCCACACTTATATTCTGTCTATGCTGCTTTGTCTTAAATAGATATGATTCGAACTGTATCTATCTTGATTTGGCAACATAAACTAGAATGATATAGACCATACAGTGACCATACTACATAGATATATGTTTGTTTCATGCTGTTATCCTGTCCACCTTACTACTGAACTGGTTTACCAAAATGAGTTTCATATACTACATTGTAAACCTGAGATGTGTTTGTTTGTTTCTCTTTTAGAACGCGGATAAAATATTGGAGAAGAGTACCCTGTTATGCAATGGTAAAGGAAGTAATGCAGATAAGGTTCAAGATAGTGAGACATCCCTGTTGGTCTCCAAGAAAGCTGATAAAAACTATATTGAAGACACTGAGACAACCCCAAAGTCCTGTCTTGATGTAGTGTTCGAGTTACTGGCTACCACTGCTGGCACCAGCTCTTCGAACTCGTTGCCTGAATCAGTTCGGCTTCTTGAGTCTCAACTTCAAGTTGAAAGACATCGATCAGATGTTATGCGACAGGAAGTCGAAGGACTGAGGAAGTCCCTGCAGAATTCAGATGCATACTTTCTGGTGCAACAGCAAGCGCTGGAGGACTTAAGCGCCAAACAAGAGAAAGTTAATAAGCTTGCTAAGCATCTTGCCAGCATTATGGGTACCCAGGATATTGTTTCTTGAGCTCTTCTGAAGTGGTTTCAGTTCTAGACTTGTTTTGCTGCGGCGTTTATATGCTGCTGTGTTCCCTATATTTGCACTGGTGGCGAACTTTGATGCCCAGTGGATGTAATATGTGTAATAGCCGTGATAGCCTAGTGTAAGTTGCTTGCTTATTTATTTCCTTGTTGTCTTGTTTATTTGTTTGCTTGTAGTCAGTGCAGTTCTTTTTCTGCTATTTGCTAGTGGCTGCAATAACCTATTTTTTAAAACTAGGTCACAATAACCATGGGCTAATATTTACTGTAGTGACACTGGGCCTCCTACGGGCCATAGAAATAGTGGGCCTTCTACGGGCCGTAGAAATAGTAGGCCTTCTACGGGCCGTAGAAACGTTGGGCCTTCTACGGGCCGTAGAAACAATGGGCCTTCTACAGGCCGTATCATCAATGGGCCTTATACGGGCCGTATGATCGATTGGCCAAACATGGGCCAATAACAGGCCGTATTATGGCCATAAACGGGCTAGAGTTGGAATCGTCCGTTCATGGGCCGACCATAATGGGCCATTGTTAATAGGTCGTATTTGATGATGCTATGAAAACGGCCCAACGTATTAACGCACCACAAACGGGCCGACTGTAACCACGGGCTGAATTTGGCCCACAAGCAGAAAATGACAGTAACGGGCCGTAAGTAAACGAATGCTGGAAATGAGCCCAAGAATAAATGGGCTCTGAGAAGGCCGAAAGATAACATGGGCTGGAAACGGCCCAATGGAATAACGGGCCATTAATTGGTATAAAGTGATACACTGTTCATTACGGGCCAGTTTCACCACGGGCCGTTAATGGGTGTAAAGTGATACACTGTTCATTGCGGGCTAGTTTCACCACGGGCCGTTAATAGGCCAAGAGTTACATAGGGCCTCATATGGGCCGAAAGACGTCATGGGCCATACATGGGCCAGAAGTGAAAACGGGCTGGAATCATATTGGATGGCCCAGATGACGCTACTGGGCCTAATTCGGATAGGGCGTAATGGGCCTTGGGTTAGCGGGCCGTAAACGGGCTATATGCGAACAGACCGTTAACAGGCTTTCCATGGGCCGGCCCACCACCTTTTGATCAAGTCAAACGGGTTGGCCTTTTCACAGGAATGGGCCTCTATTAGGCCGTGCCACGTGCTGACGTATCATAGGCGCCTTCTGTCCAATGAGTGGATGACATCTGTCCCAATGATGAGCCGACACGTGTTTCCTCCAGCCAATGATGATTTTACACGTGGAAAATCCCCATTGGTCGGGGCTGTTAACGGGTTATCGGATCCAAAACCGACCCACTAGCTTAACGGTGTTCCGTTATGGTGGATGCCACGTGTCGGTCACCCTTGACGAAAGCACTTCTGTGACGCGCGATTTATCTCCACGGAAGTGGACACTTTCGTGATGATAATTTTGGTAAAGTCATGGAACACTTCTACGACAGCACAGGTATGACTATCTTGATTCTGTCATAAAATCGTCATGGATGTACATGCATGACAAAAAACACGACCTACTGTGACAAACACGTATCATCACGGAAGTCTATTTTTTGTAGTGATTATTCATGCTAGAATTGTATTAACCGGAAACTTAGTACATGTGTGAATACATAGACAAAACATATTGTCCCTAGTATGCCTCTACTTGACTAGCTCGTTAATCAAAGATGGTTATGTTTCCTAACCATAGACATGTGTTTTCATTGATAAACGGGATCACATCATTAGGAGAATGATGTGATGGACATGACCCATCCGTTAGCTTAGCATTATGATCGCTATAGTTTCATTGCTACTGCTTTCTTCATGACTTATACATGTTCCTCATACTATGAGATTATGCAACTCCCGAATACCAGAGGAACACCTTGTATGCTATCAAACGTCACAACGTAAATGGATGATTATAAAGATTCTCTACAGGTGTCTCCGAAGGTGTTTGTTGGGTTGGCATAGATCGAGATTAGGATTTGTCACTCCATGTTTCGGAGAGGTATCCCTCTCGGTAATACTCATCACTATTAGCCTTGCAAGCAATGTGACTAATGAGTTAGTTGCGGAATGAAGTATTACGGAACGAGTAAAGAGACTTGCCGGTAATGAGATTGAACTAGGTATGATGATACCAGCGATCGAATCTCAGGCAAGTAACATATAATTGACAAAGGGAACAACGTATGTTGTTATGCGGTTTCACTGATAAAGATCTTTGTAGAATATGTAGGAGCCAATATGAGCATCCAGGTTCCGCTATTGGTTATTGACCGGAGATGTGTCTCGGTCATGTCTACATAGTTCTCGAACCTGTAGGGTCCGCACGCTTAATGTTCGATGACGATATGCATTATGAGTTATGTGTTTTGATGACCGAAGTTTGTTCGGAGGCCCGAATGAGATCACGGATGTGACGAGGAGTCTCAAAATGGTCGAGACATAAAGATTGATATATTGGACCATGTTATTCAGACACCGGATGAGTTCCGGGAAGTTTCGGGTAAAACTGGAGTGCTAGAGGGGTTACTGGAACCCCCCAGGGGAACTAATGGGCCACCATGGGCCTTAGTGGAGAGAGAGGAGGGCGGCCAGGGCAGGCCACCCCCCCCCCCCCTTGGAGTCCGAATAGGACAAGGGAAAGGGGGGTGGCACCCCCCTTTCCTACTCCCTCCCCCTTTCCTTCCTTTCCCCTCTCTCCCTTGAAGTGGAATCCTACTAGGACTAGGAAGTCCTAGTAGGACTCCTCCTCTTGGGCGTGCCCCCTATGGCAGGCCGGCCTCCCCCTCCCTCCTTTATATACAGGGGCAGGGGGCACCCTAGAACACATAAGTTTCTCTTAACCATGTGCGGTGCCCCCTCCATAGTTACACACCTCGATCATACCATCGTAGTGCTTAGGCGAAGCCCTGTGCCAGTAACATCATCATCACCGTCACCACGCCGTCGTGCTGACGGAACTCACCCTCGTCTTCAACTGGATCAAGAGCACGAGGGACGTCATCGAGCTGAACACGGAGGTGTCGTACGTTCGGTACTTGATGGATTGGATCGCGAAGAAGTTCAACTACATCTACCGCATTATTGAAACGCTTCCGCTTTCGGTCTATGAGGGTACGTGGACACACCCTCCCCTCTCGTTGCTATGCATCACCTAGATAGGTCTTGCGTGATCGAAATTACCGTGTTCCCCAACAGTGCTCCCCTCGGAGCCCCCCTCTGGTACTTCCTTGGCCATCGTGTGTCTTCTGGTCCAAAAAAAATCTCCAAAAAGTTTTGCTGCATTTGGACTCCGTTTGGTATTGATTTTCTGCAAAGCAAAAAACAGCAACTGGCACTGGGAACTATGTCAATAGGTTAGTCCCAAAAATTATATAAAGTTGCTATGAAATGATTGTAAAACATCCAAGATTGATAATATAACAACATGGACAATAAAAAATTATAAATACATTGGAGACGTATCAGATATGTCTCCAACGTATCTATAATTTTTTATTGTTCCATGCTATTATATTATCTGTTTTGGATGTTTTATATGCATTAATATGCTATTTTATATTATTTTTGGGACTAACCTATTAATATGTTTTGAAGCCCTCCGTGACTGATTCCCCCTCTGGTAGAGTACCGGAAAAGGCCTTCAGATGGAATTGCGGAAGAACAGAAGTTTGCGGCGGCGGAAAAAATGTTTCGGGTGGTGATACGTCCATTTTGCATCATGCTTTTATATCAATATTTATTGCATTATGGGCTGTTATTACACATTATATCTCAATACTTATGGCTATTCTCTCTTATTTTACAAGGTTTACCATGAAGAGGGGGAATGCCGGCAGCTGGAATTCTGGCTGGAAAAGGAGCAAATGTTGGAAACCTATTCTGCACAACTCCAAAAGTCCTGAGACTCCACGAAACAACCTTTTGGATTTAATAAGAATTTATCAGCAAAAGAAATAGGCCAGGGGGGCCACACCCTGTCCAGGAGACAGGGGGCGCCCCCCCCCCCCCCTATAGGGCGTGCCCCCTATCTCCTGGGCCCCCTGGTGGGCCTCCGGAATCCATCTTCTGCTATATCATCACTTTTACCCTGGAAAAAATTGTGGGCAAGCTTACAGGACGAAACTCCGCCGCCACGAGGCGGAATCAATCTAGGGCTCTGGCGGAGCTGTTCTGCCGGGGACACTTCCCTCCGGGAGGGGGAAATCATCACCAACATCATCACCAATGATCCTCTCATCGGGAGGGGGTCAATCTCCATCAACATCTTCACCAGCACCATCTCCTCTCAAAACCCTAGTTCATCTCTTGTATCCAATCTTGTATCAAAACCACAAATTGGTACATGTGGGTTGCTAGTAGTGTTAATTACTCCTTGTAGTTGATGCTAATTGGTTTACTTGGTGGAAGATCATATGTTTAGATCCTTTATGCATATTATTACTCCTCTGATTATGAACATGAATATGCTTTGTGAGTAGTTATGTTTGTTCCTGAGGACATGGGAGAAGTCTTGCTATTAGTAGTCATGTGAATTTGGTATTCGTTCGATATTTTGATGAGATGTATGTTGTCTTTTCCTCTAGTGGTGTTATGTGAACGTCCACTACATGACACTTCACCATTAATTGGGCCTAGAGGAAGGCATGGGGAAGTAATAAGTATATGATGGGTTGCTAGAGTGACAGAAGCTTAAACCCTAGTTTATGCGTTGCTTCATTAGGGGCTGATATGGATCCATGCGCTTAATGATGTGGTTAGGTTTACCTTAATACTTCTTATTGTAGTTGCGGATGCTTGCAATAGCGGTTAATCATAAGTGGGATGCTTGTCCAAGTTAGGGCAGTACCCAAGTACCGGTCCACCCACATATCAAATTATCAAAGTACCGAACACGAATCTTATGAACGTGATGAAAACTAGCTTGACGATAATTCCCAATGTGTCCTCAGGAGCTCCTTACTCATTATTAGAAATTGTCCAGGCTTATCCATTGCTACATAAAGGATTGGGCCACCTTGCTGCACTTTATTTACTTTATGTACTTGTTACTCGTTACCATTTATCTTATCACAAAACTACCTATTACCTACTATTTCAGTGCTTGCAGAGAAAACCTTACCGGAAACCGCTTATCATTTCCTTCTGCTCCTCGTTGGGTTTGACACTCTTACTTATCGAAAGGACTACGATTTACCCCCTATGCTTGTGGGTCATCAAGACTCTTATCTTTACCGCTTTATTTAGTTCGATCCTTTTCGTAGTATCTTGATCTATTAGTTCAAAGTTTTGATATCAAGTAGTTTTGAGTTTTGCATTGTGATCCCTTTATGTAATCGAGCACATGTGCTATCTATAATAAAGATTAGTGTTGAGTCAAGGGCTTTCCTATGTTGCTATGATCTTGAGAAAGTAGAAATAATAAAAGAGTTTATATTGATCTTATGGATAGTGATAACTTCACACATAGAAAGTATGAGGCATAAAAATTGTTGAGAGTTGATGAACGTAGCCTTGGTCATCGTTGCAATTAATAGGAAGTGATAAGGAAAGAGGGGTTCACATATAAATACATTATCTTGGACACGTTTTATAATTGGGAGCACTCATTAAGTATGACATGCTAAAAGAGTTGACGTTGGACAAGGAAGACAACGTAATGGTCTATGTTTTCCGACATCTCAGTTAAAGTATATTGTCATTGACCTTCCAAACATGTTGAGCTTGCCTTTCCCCCTCATGCTAGCCAAATTCCTCGCACCAAGTAGAGATACTACTTGTGCTTCCAAATATCCTTAAACCTAGTTTTGCCATGAGAGTCCACCATGCCTACCTATGGATTGAGTAAGATCCTTCAAGTAAGTTGTCATCGGTGCAAGCAATAAAAATTGCTCTCTAAATATGTATGAATTATTAGTGCGGAGAAAATAAGCTTTGTACGAACTTGTTGTGGAAGTAATAAAAGCGACGGACTGCATAATAAAGGTCCACATACAAGGGGCAATATAAAGTGACATTCTTTTGCATTAAGATTTCGTGCATCAACCCTAAACGCGCATGACAACCTCTGCTTCCCTTTGTGAAGGGCCTATCTTTTACTTACTTTATGCTTGAGTCAAGGTGATCGTCACCTTTCCCTTTTTATTTTATCCTTAGGCAAGCTCCTCGTGTTTGAAAGATCATGATGCATATATCCAATTGGATGTAAGTTAGCATGGGCTATAATTGTTGACATCACCTAAAGGTGAATACGTTGTGAGGCAACACAATAAGCCCCTATCTTTCTCAGTGTCCGGCTGAAACTCTATAACCACATGTATTGCGTGAGTGTTAACAATTATAAGAGACTACGAGATAGTTGAGTATGTGAGCTTGCTGAAAAGCTCTATTATTGACCCTTTCTGATGTTACGATAAATTGCAATTGTTTCAATGACTGAGATTATAGTTTGTTAGTTCCCAATGAAGTTTTTGAACCATACTTGACATTGTGAATTGCTTATTATTTGAGCATAGGAAATCATATGACAAAATCTATATATGTTGTTGTTATTAGAATGATCATGATGCCCTCATGTCCGTATTTCATTTTTTATCGACACCTCTATCTCTAAACATGTGGACATATTTTTCGATTTCGGCTTCCGCTTGAGGACAAGCAAGGTCTAAGCTTGGGGGAGTTGATACGTACATTTTGCATCATGCTTTTATATCAATATTTATTTCATTATGGGCTGTTATTACACATTATATCTCAATACTTATAGATATTCTCTCTTATTTTACAAGGTTTACCATGAAGAGGGGGAATGCCGGCAGCTGGAATTCTGGCTGGAAAAGGAGCAAATGTTGGAAACCTATTCTGCACAACTCCAAAAGTCTTGAGACTCCACGAAACAACTTTTTGGATTTAATAAGAATTTATGAGCAAAATAAATAGGCCAGGGGGCCCACACCCTGTCCAGGAGACAGGCCCCCCTATAGGGCGCGCCCCCCTATCTCCTGGGCCCCCTGGTGGGCCTCCGGCATCCATCTTCTGCTATATCATCACTTTTACCCTGGAAAAAATTGTGGGCAAGCTTACGGGACGAAACTCCGCCGCCACGAGGCGGAACCTTGACGGAATCAATCTAGGGCTCTGGCAGAGCTATTCTGCCGGGGACACTTCCCTTCGGGAGGGGGAAATCATCACCAACGATCCACTCATCGGGAGGGGGTCAATCTCCATCAACATCTTCACCAGCACCATCTCCTCTCAAAACCCTAGTTCATCTCTTGTATCCAATCTTGTATCAAAACCACAAATTGGTACATGTGGGTTGCTAGTAGTGTTGATTACTCCTTGTAGTTGATGCTAATTGGTTTACTTGGTGGAAGATCATATGTTCAGATCCTTTATGCATATTATTACTCCTTTGATTATGAACATGAATATGCTTTGTGAGTAGTTACGTTTGTTCCTGAGGACATGGGAGAAGTCTTGCTATTAGTAGTCATGTGAATTTGGTATTCGTTCGATATTTTGATGAGATGTATGATGTCTTTTCCTCTAGTGGTGTTATGTGAACATCCACTACATGACACTTCACCATTAATTGGGCCTAGAGGAAGGCATGGGAAAGTAATAAGTAGATGATGGGTTGCTAGAGTGACAGAAGCTTAAACCCTAGTTTATGCATTGCTTCGTTAGGGGCTGATATGGATCCATACGCTTAATGTTGTGGTTAGGTTTACCTTAATACTTTTTATTGTAGTTGCGGATGCTTGCAATAGGGGTTAATAATAATTGGGATGATTGTCCAAGTTAGGGCAGTACCCAAGTACCGGTCCACCCACATATCAAATTATCAAAGTACCGAACGTGAATCTTATGAACGTGATGAAAACTACCTTGACGATAATTCCCAATGTGTCCTCGGGAGCTCCTTCCTCATTATTAGGAATTGTGCAGGCTTATCCTTTGCTACATAAAGGATTGGTCCACCTTGCTGCACTTTATTTACTTTATTTACTTGTTACTCGTTACCATTTATCTTATCACAAAACTACCTATTACCTACTATTTCAGTGCTTGCAGAGAAAACCTTATCGGAAACCGCTTATCATTTCCTTCTGCTCCTCGTTGGGTTCGACACTCTTACTTATCGAAAGGACTACGATTTACCCCCTACACTTGTGGGTCATCAGGTGGCTCCTTGTTGGTTTCCCAATATTTTATAGTTTATAGAGGTGGAATTATAATTTAGAGTGTGAAGGATCAAAGATGCCTCAACCAAATTTTACTTTCCTTAGTTGATTTTTAGAGGGGGATTTCAGAAATGTAAGCTCTCTACAAAGGCAATTGGGTGATACACCCTAAATGATGAGCTACAACAAGCAAGCAATCTACACAAGGCAAGACTAGCAAGCAAGTAATCTCAAAACTCGCACTATTGTGGTAGTGCTAATCTCTGTTGTAGAGGTGGAGGTCGACGAATGCCCACACGACAACGAATGTTTCTTCTAAGGCCAACTCCAATGCACGGCCCCATTTGGTCTGCATGTATCCGTTTGAGTCTAAAGGGACAAAAACGAAGACCCAACGTGCAGACCTGTCCCATTTTTTGTCCGTTCTGTGCCCCTCGGACCCATTTTCATCCAAAATTTGCTTGCTATTTGAGTCTGAAGCCGACACAAATCAGAACTTTTCTACATCCCCGTTGTCTGGCTGTATCCGCTGCACTCCCCGCCTCCCCCACCTGCCATACACCCACCCAACTCCCACCTCTCTCTCTCACCCCACCCAACCACCCTAACTCCAACACACGACGGCGGCTGTTGTTTCTGCAGGACGAACGCGCGGGTAAATCAGGGGGCAATTGTGGGTCTTAGGACAAGCCTTTGATGAACAATTACACTATTAATATGTAATTTTCATGATACAAATCCAATGACATCAATTTTATGTTGCATAAAATCTATATCTATACCTCTATACCTACTAATAAAGCAAGGTGCGTTTCTCCGATTTTTTCATTCGTTCACCATTGAAAATATTTTTTTTATTCGAGGTGGTACTAAATTTATGTCTGTTCGTGTATCAGAAAAGAAAAACGCCAGAATTTCGTATTTGGGCCGCCTGCAATGTGGCCCAGAAAAGCCAGTCCATTTATTTTCGTGCCCACCTGGAAAACCCTATTAGTTGCATATGGCGTCAAATAGCCGCACCTTCGCACAGTGCGCCCACGCTGGGCTGAACCTTTTTTTTCCTGTATTATGTTTCTATTTTGTTTTTCCGTTTCTTTCCCTTTTTCTTTCCTGATTATTTTGCCTTTTTTCCTTTCAAGTTTATTTTTCTTTCACATTTTCTTCAAAAATTCATAATTTTCTAAAAAACTCATAATTTCAGAAATAAAACGATTTTTTAGAAATGTTCATAATTCCAAAAACTATCATGTTTTGTAGAACTTTATATCTTTGTTCTCATTCCAAAAATGGTTCAAATTTAAAAAAATATTCCATTTTTTCTTTGCGTTTTCCAAAGTTGTACACGATTGTCCAAAAGAATGCATTTAAAAAATGTTGCAAATACGAAAATATTATTGTTTGGTGAAATATTCGCAAATTCAAAATAATTTCGAGTTTAAAGAAATACATTTTCTAAAATTGTTCTGAATGTTTAAAATATGTTTCATTTCATAAACACAAATTGAAAAAATGTTCATCTTTTTATAAAAGCTTCATGTTTTCAAATAAAATTGTGAATTTTGAACATGTAAAATTTTGTTGTGTATTTCTGAAAATGTAAAGAATTTCGAAAAAAAATGGGATTTTCAAAATTATTCATATTTCCAAGAATATTCAGCAATTTATATTTTTTAAAAAGTTCAAAAAAACAAAAAATGTTTCAAATCTGACATTGGAGAATGGTTCGAGCTGGACATTGGTTGATAGGACTCGTTTCTTCGAGTGGCTAGCAGCACATAATCGTTCTTTGAGGATATGGTTTCGATCCTTCAACACATCATTTTTTGGATTTTTGCGCGCCTTACAAACATTGGTCGTCTTGAAGCCTGCCAGTGTGTTGGGCCATACACAAACTGATGTGTGTCTCACGTGCTATTTTACGCAACTAGCGGCATATAGTAGCCCCCACGCAGTTGGCCCAAGAAAAAAATTGCGTCGCACAAGCAATATTGGGCCTCAACTGCACTCCCTTACTGGGTCATCCACCTCCGGCCCATCAATCCTCGTCGAGGAGCCAAAAATATTTGTCGGTCGTAAGGAATAGAATTTGTGACATTGCATCCACATCCTCAGGCGAATGCCAACTGAACTAGAGCGGCTTTGTTGCATAAAAATTGCTGGTCCTCCTATTAAATATACATGTAGGTTTTGTTCCGCCCGCTCATAGTTCCTGAATTTTTTTTTGTTTGTACCCCGTGTGGGACAAATTGGGCCTACCCACGCATTTCTTTTTCTGTGAGACGAATAAGCAAAAAAAAAAGCCCCGATGGAATTGAACTATGGACCTTCTGTATTATGTTGATGGATAAAACAAGCTCATCTATCTTTCAATTATGATGAGAATAGTATAGCCTTGAAACTTTATAGTAAATTCCCACCAGTTTGTATATGTCCATAGGTTGTCTGGTAATAAGAAGTTTATATCAAAATAAGAAAGTTATCTCGAGAATCATGAGCAGAAAGAGGGACTTCATAAATTATTGTCGGTGCTAGCTTGCAAGTGCCAATAAAAGAGAATATGTTGATTTGGCTCGAATAAAAAATTATGGGCACATGAGCGCTAAAACAAAAAGAATAAACCCTAAAAAGAAGGGTCATTGTTATCTAGTTATGCGCTAATTATGCTGATGAAATGGGATTTATGCGCTACAATTAGTAATCCATCTGGTTACGCCATCATGAGAGTGATCGAAGCAACCGTACCCCGAAAGTCGCCGCATAGCTACCGAATAAGGAGGCAGACACAACCGCCGCATAGCTACCAAATGAGGTGGCAAACACAACCACATGACGGAGGTGGACCCGGAGGAAAAAAAATGCACGAATAGGATGGTTGCCGCCACACCAACTATCAAGACCTCGCGGGACAAACATGACCCACGAGAAGACCACAACTCGCTCTATCGTACCGCTACGGAGATCGTTTTTGCTGGGCACATCAATTATCTCTCCCGTTGCTTCTCGCAAAGAAATGTCTCTTCCTGTTGCAACGTACGGACATATGTGCTAGTACATATTAATAAAGCAATTGTGGGTCGACTATTTATCCTACCGAGATCTGACATGCAGAGCAAAAACGGAGGGGGTATATCAATTGACACTAAAAAATGAAGACACGTGACTATCAACGGTCATGTTTACCACTACACATGTCTCTGAAAAAGAAGCCTTATAAATTTTGTCAGAATTCAAACGGTGTCAAATTTGATCAAGTTTATAGAAAAAATATCAAAAACTACAACACCAAATTAATGTCATTAGATACATAACAAAATATATTTATATATAATGTCTGTTTTTCTATATAATTGTTCATGATTTTCATCAGAAGTTTAAGAGCATGTACAACCGGACTTGGCAAATTCGACTCATCAACGCGTCCGCGGACATTGATCGGTGACGCCTCAAATATTTGATTCTACATCCGGACATCTCAAATTAGAAACCTCAAATCCATATTATTACATGTAACATAAACCAATCTTTAAGCGGTCCAGTTCGTCGTGCCCATGTCCGGCGGTCGGCTGAGCTTCCCAAAGTGTTGGTCTGGTCGCCGGAAAGGTAGAGTAGGGCATGGGACACGAGCCAGCTCACGGGACTCAGGTCGCCGCCGTCTCACATGTCCTACTCTTCCTCGTTGGAGCCCGGAACCCGAATGGTGCCGGTGGACTTCAGATCGATGATGGATCCGTCTTGGGACGGGCCGGAGACATCCACCACGACGCGGTTGCGGTGCCTGGACTGGTGTACCATATGGGGCGCCGGAAAATGCGACTCCGTCTCGCCAACGTCCACTGCCGCGAGGGTTGTCGCCATCTCCCTCACCCGCTGCCTCGCACAGAGGACACGCGGTGCCATGTTTGAGTCGATGGACGCCCATGGTACGTCCATGGCCTCGGAGCGCCAATGGAGGGGTTGCGCGTCCTCCACTACGTTCGGACGCCAGTCGGACCGCACAGCCTCCGGTGAGGCAGCTACGACACACTTAGTGTCGGATCCATGGACCATTTGGACGGACGCAATGGATTTCCAATGGAAGGAGGCCGAGCGTTGCCTCACACGGGCCTTTTCCCGGGAGCGGCTGAGCGCAAGCCGAACAGCCATCTCCTCCTCGGGGCCGCGTGGGATGAGTTCGGAGTCGACGGATCTGGAGGTGGGGGATCTGAATCCGCTGCCCGTCATGTTGGAAAAGGCCAGAGCTTGCCGGGCAGGAGCTTGAGTGGCAGAGTGGAGTGTGGGGGAGTGAAGTGAAGTGGTTAGGATTTGGTCCGGCAAGTGGATAGGGAGGAATATATGTGGGGTCGGGTTGGCCAGTGTTGTCCGGGTCCGATGTAGTGGACGCTCCCAGGCGCCTCATATCCGCCCCATATTTTGGGCTGGGTATGAGGGGTGCTGATCATCCTGGACGTTTGATGCTCGTTTGAGGCGTCCGCCTGGATCAAATTTTCGCGCCCGATCACTCGTCCGCCCGTGCGTTTTAAGCAGATTTGGGACGTTCGGCTGTAGATGCTCTAATTAAACTTTGCACCGTTTTGACTTAAACCAAAATTTACAAGGTTCTCTTTTTCAAAGACAGAGAGGGAGTACAGGGCCAGCAACTCGGCCCTCTTGAAGAACAGAGAAGTCTCTGGCATTCCCGCCGACTGCTTCCTCCAGCATGCGCCCGTACATCCCCAAGGCAACCTTCGCCTTCTGCCACTCGCTCCTCTCCTCCCGCTTCCGCCCGTCCGCCGCCTCGCCGGCGGCGCCGCTCCTCCCCGTCCAGGCCATCCTCACCACCGCCGGCCTCTCCCCGCGCCACCCGGAGCTCTCCCTCGTCGCGCTCAACTCGCTCCTCCGCGTCCTCGCCCGCGGCGCCTCCTCCCAGGCCCACCCGCTCCTCGCCCTCCGCCTCCTCCTCCTCATGCTCTCCCCCGCCTCGCCGCTCCCCGGCCCCGACCACCTCTCCTTCCCCTTCGCCCTCTCCGCCGCCGCCGCGGCCCACGTCGCCCCGCCCCCCGGCCCGCAGCTCCACGCGCTCCTCGTCAAGAACGCCCTCTTCCCCTCCGACCACTACGTCACCACCGCGCTGCTCCAGCTCCACGCGGCCCGCCCGGACGACGCGCGGAGGGTGTTCGACGAGTTGCCGAGGCGGGAGGCCATCCACTACGACCTGGTCATCGGGGCGTACGCGCGCGCCGGGATGGCCGCCGAGGGGCTGGCGCTGTTCAGGGCCATGTTCGCGGACGGGGTGGCGCCGGACGCCGTTGTGCTCACGACGGCGGTCGCGGCGTGCGCCCAGTCCGGCGCGCTGGAGTGCGGGGAGTGGGTGCACCGGTACGTGGAGAGCAACGCGCCAGGGCTGCTGGCGGACGCGTTCGTCGGGTCGGCACTGGTGAGCATGTATGCCAAGTGCGGCTGCCTACAGAAGGCGGTCAAGGTGTTCGAGGGAATGCCGGAGCGGAATGAGTACGTCTGGGGTACCATGGTCGGTGCGTTCGCGGTGCATGGCATGGCGAGGGAGGCAGTGGCCTGCTTGGAGAGGATGGCAGGCGAGGACGGGGTGCGCCCGGATGGCGTGGCAGTGCTCGGGGCGCTGTCCGCCTGCGCACACGCCGGAAAGGTTGAAGACGGGCTCAGACTTCTCAAGGAGATGCGCCGGCGGTACGGCGTCACCCCGGGGCACGAGCACTACAGCTGCACTGTCGACATGCTGTGCCGGGTCGGGCGTCTGGAGGACGCGGTAGGGCTAATCGGGACAATGCCGATGACCCCGCTCGCATCCGTGTGGGGGTCTCTCCTAGCAGGCTGCCGGATGTACGGCAACGTCGAGTTGGCAGAGGTGGCAGCCAAGGAGCTCGAGAAGCTAGGTGTTGGCGCCGACGAGGGCGTGTACGTCCAGCTGTCCAACATTTATCTCGATGCCAACCGCAAGGATGACGCGCGGAGGGTGCGAAAGCTGATCGGCAGCCGGGGGCTCAAGAAGGTCCCGGCGTATAGCGCGGTGGAGGTCGACGGCGAGCTAAGCTCTTTTGTCGCTGACGACCAGGCGCATCCGCGGCGCTTTGAGATATGGGACGTGCTTGGGCTGCTCGCTGACCAGATGGGGCTGAAATCAGACGAGGAAGAAGAAGAAACAACCTTTTTGTTGCGTCCTTGTATAACAAGAAAAACAAATTTAGAAACCATGTGACAGACTAACAAGTTAAGCAGTGAGCAGCAAACGATATTTCTTGATTTATTGCCAAGGAGTATGATACTCAGGAAACAACAGAACATTGTTCAGCACCAAACACAAAGTATTTTGTTTCGAGTTGTTCCTTGTCTTTCCAGTTTTGTTCAAATTTGACAGTGTCCTCTTGATATACGATGGAATGATTCGCCAGCACTGCTCGACCTCATGATCATACTAAAGTCTCTATTTCCCTAAGAGATTCTGTATTGTTCATTTTAGAGATTTTTTTTACCTTAAAATCTTCAGCCATATTGCCATAATCAAATACAAGTCTCTTTTGTAGGATTGTTCTTCTGGTATTAGGATTGTTCTTCTGGTATCATTAGGGTTACAATTACTATTTGACTTTCAGTTCTTATATTGGTGCACCTTTAACCCGCCCTGTATTTTCTGAACAGTGTAATTAAGGGTTTGCTTCGCCCACTGATTGGATCATATGCTACTTAGTTAGGTAACCCAATTACCTGTCATTTTTAATTCCATTATGCTTAATTACCTGTCAGTAGAATCTATCTTCACCTACAGGTTGCCTGGATGCTTAGTTCAGAGTCATCCATTTCTAATGCTAGAATATGTTGCAGACTTTAAGGTGTGCAACCCATACCATCAAGAGAAAAAAGATACCAGGAGACTTCTGTTTGCAAAGTATACGTGGATGTTGAGATGGTTAGTATGGTATGAACCTTTTAGATTAGCCATACAGTGCAAAAGGAAGTATTAAGATACTTACAAATCATGAGTTCGAACAACAGCCTATTACTCTCTCTTTTTTTGCGGGGAAACAGCCTATTACTTCAGAGTGGATATTTTGTTATTCATGGTTGAGACAAACACTTTGATACCAACAAACCAAATTCTCAAGCAAGAAACAGTGATGTTTATTCATCTTCCTTAGTGAATTATCATTTTCTAACTAGCTAAGTACAAATTTGATGAACCATAAGGGGGATTCTACCCTCATCCATGTAGTATATGCTGTCATGGTAGTTGGTACGCTAAAGTGCGAGACTCGTCGTTTTCATTATCTTTGACAAGTAAGGATTTTTTTTTCCCTGTATACCAAATGTCTAGAACCTCCAGGTTTTGCATCTCGTAGTGATATTGCGGAAGTCTTTTGAGAAGGATGTGATGATTTCCATGTTATTCCATAATAGCCTTTCTCCAGCCCGACCATTTTAGAACAAGCTTTCCTTTTTTTTCCCCACTCTTTCTCTTATCCTTGGTTCATTTTTTCATAATTGTGAGCTATGTGTGCAGTATACATAACTCTTTGCAACTAAAAACAACCCATTATAGGTTCTTTTGGCTCATAATTCTTGAAGATTTATGACGGGAAGGACAAACTATTATAAGAAGCTTTACGTTCACATCAATATTTACAAGGTATAATACATTCATGCATAGGGACGGATGTGTGATATGAAACCAAACATTTTTCACAAACCAGTTTCCATGGGATCTTTTCTCAAAAGATGACCAACTTTGACCAATAACCCAACATCTTTCTTATATATCATCAATCAAATTCCCCTAGAAACTGCAACGAGAGGGCGTTTTTTCATCCATCTTTCTTTCTCGCAAATTGGCACCGTACGTACATATAAATTGGTACCGTATATAATAATGCTTCTGCAGTCTCCACAGTTCATGTTGAACTGGAAATAATACATCAATCGCAGCTAGTACTAAATAATCGTAGTGGCCACCGAAGTGGGTACTAGGCCGGCAATACCGATGGAGCAACCCTGCAGGTGTTGTAGGACTGGCAATGGCAACACTTTCTCTGTCCCGCCATGCCCGGATACACTCGGGTCGTGTCCCAGCAGTCGTTGCACACGATCCATCCCTGCACCCACCCACAAACACATGCCGGGAGTAATGGCATCAGAAAACCATCAGATTTATATAACCGGGTCTCATCGGATTTATAGAGTTTAGTAAATGAAT
The DNA here is from genome assembly GCF_018294505.1 of Triticum aestivum. NCBI lineage: Eukaryota > Viridiplantae > Streptophyta > Magnoliopsida > Poales > Poaceae > Triticum > Triticum aestivum. The sequence goes on along the minus strand of NC_057804.1, from coordinate 61,364,327 downwards.
CTGGGTCAGTTGCAAATTTGCCACTGACCTTTCCCATGTGTAAGAAACTCGCCTCAATCTGACAAAAAAAGATACAAAAAAAATCTCAGGCCGGGGCCAAGAACACGAAGAGAAAATTCACACGAAAAGGAACCCAAGATGAGATCATGCCGATGCTGTGGATCTTACTGAGAAAATACTCACCTCGGCATCTAAGGCCCTCAAGAATTTTTCCATGTCAAAGATGGACACGGAGCACATGGGGCAAGTGAACCTGCAACACGTCGAGGATAGCGTTATCTATCCAAGCAAGAAGAACAAGATCACACGAAAGGGATGGGATGTGTGGGCAGGGGGCATGGCCGCATGGGCGATTACTTGTCGTGCTTGAGCATGTCGTGGAAGCACTGCAAGTGCATGGTGTGGCCGCATCTCAGCACCGACGCCTCCCTCAGGGAGTCGAACAGGTACTCGTAGCAGATCGGGCAGTTGTTCTTCATCGAGTCCTCGATGCAGACATGCTTGTCCCGGAGGGTCACCGAGTAGCACGATCCTGCGGCGGCGGCACCCGACGAATTGAGATACATATACAGTTGGAATCGTTGAAATTAGGACTGTGTCATGAAAGGATCATGAATGTTGAATGCTTACCGCACTTGTGGCAGTGGAAGAAGTTGTCCTTGCCTCCAACTCTGTTGGAAGATAGATATGCATGTGTCACAGTTTCAGTTAGTCAGCTCGGCAACTTGAACTTTCAGGGCGATGTGTCAAAAGTAGAACTGAATGGAAGTGGAAACTCATTTGTGAATTTTGTGTATAATCTTGCATAATTTGGCCTGGTTTTGTATGCTTTCAGTCTCCCGATTAAGCATCAGTTGTGAGGATATGATAGGAGTACCTACCTGCAGATGCCGCAGTCTTTGCAGTGGTATTGCTCCTTGTCAACCTGCACAGCAGCAGCAAGATCCCATCAACAACAACCCAATCACCACCAAATCTAAATCGGGCACAGGGACAGGGACAGGGACAGGAACGATGGATCTCATTCTCACATCGTCGTCGAAGAATTTGCACGCCCGGCAGAAGTACTCCCCCATGCACACGCCGCAGTTGCTGCACACTTGCGCCACCTGACGATCACCAACCAATCAATCTGTTATACCCAAACTCAACTCTGAAACTAGTAGCAGCACAAGAAAGAAGAAACTAGAGAGGGAATCGCCATCAGATGCTAACCGGCTGCTCGGTGTCACAGACGAGACATATGACCTACGGAGGAGAGGAAATGTTGTTTTGTTAGCGAGAAATCAAGTTGAAGAAGGTGAAGTGAAGAAACAAGATGGGAGTATAAGAAATGAAGAGGAGGAAGCAGTGAGAGAAGTGCGCACCGATTCGACTGCGTGGCGGTCGAGCTCGTGCCCGTCTTTCTAAGCCCAATCCAAGCAAGAAGAAGAAGATGCAGATGAAAAGGCAGAGATTATCCAAAGAACGAAAGAATTGTGAGGACCACCAACCCAACCAGACCAGAGGAGAGAGCAAAGAGAAGAGAGGCAGAGCAGAGCAGGGCAGAGACCGTGGAGTCGTTGTGGCAATGGCGGCAGTGGAAGACGTCGTTGCAGCAGGGCGCCCGGATCCTGCACCGCCTCCTGTAGTGCTTGCACCTGCGCGCACACACGACGAAGACGAAGAAGCAGTCTCCCCGTCAGCCAAGGGTACTAGTTGGTTAGTACAGACAAGTAGCGGACAGAGGGGAGGCCGACGAACCCGAAGCCCATCTTGGCGAACCCGTGGCGAGCGGCGTCGAGCTCCATGTCCATTGGCGGGATTGCTGTTCTTGTCCGGGCTCGACGGAGGCGGTGGCGGCGGCGGCTTCGGATCTGGCTTCTCCTCTGCTTTTGTTGCCTGTTGCCGCGCTTGCTCGCTCGCTAGGAGGAGGGTGAGGAGAGTATTTTATACTGTCGCTGCTGTCTACTGTGCCTACTCTGGTCTGGTGGTGGTGGGGTGCGTTGCCGAGAATGGAAAGAAACGGGGGTCGAGTTGGGGATTGGGTCATAGAAGGAGAGAAGAGACAGGCGCTGTAAAAGGAGGGAGCCTTCGTTGCTCGGTGCAATTGTTTTCCCTTCTCAACTTCCTCTCTCTTCTTCTTCTTCTTCTTCTTCTTCTTCTTCTTCTTCTTCTTCTACAGTTGTAGGAGTATGACTGAAGAGCTATTTGTTTCCGGAGCTGAGAGGATCTAGATGCTAGACCTACTACCATTTCTTTAACTTATCAAGAATTCAAGATCCAGGAGGAGAGCCTTTGCGCTTCTTGCTTTCTTTCCCCCTTTTTTTATTCAATGAACATACTACTATAATTATCAACGGCGTTGCTTTTTGTTACAGGAAGGAGGTGGTGGCGTGCGGGGCGAAAGATGGAAGCTCCGAAAGCACTCAAGATGACGATTCTTTACTCCTCCGGCGGGTCACTGCATTCTAACTCCACAGCGTACGCGTCAGCCCCGAACCCTCTGAATCATATCTCATCAGTTTGACCGACGCCGGGGGCAGATCCCCGAGCATAAACGCATGGTTGGTTTGTTGATCGGTCCTGTCAAGGTCGACCCGACGCCCCTTCTTTCGTGTTTCTTTACCAGGAATCAGATCAGGACGGCGCAGCTGCAGGCAGGGCAGTAAAACATTCAATCGTGCGGATCATGAAGCCCAGAGTTTTCATAGTCGTTCATTTCGCCGCCGATCGCTCCATCATCATCGGCGTACAGTACGTGATTTCTTTTCTTTGGTCGATCGGATCGCCCTGTTGCCTTGCGTGCTCGCGTACGAGTGCTAATAATTGAATTGATTGATGACGCCTGGTCGTGCAAGTGTAACCGTAGTAGTGGTGCGCACGAGTCGCCCGGGGATCTCGTGACTGACTGACATCACGTGGGCTAGCATGGCAGCTTGGAATCGTCATTGTAAAATAAGTTTTGGGAACCAGCACAACCCTTTAGGGGTGGCTTATCTCATTATATATAATGGTTGTGTTACAATACGTACATAGGTACAGAAGTTATACATAGTCTAACACCCTCCCTCAATCTTAGCCACTTTCTAAAGAACTGAGAAGGGTAAGATTGCGCCTACAAGTCTCAAACTGTGACAGTGGTAAAGGCTTAGTGAAGATATCTGCAAGTTGATCCTTAGACGAGATAAACTTGATCTGAAGTTGCTTCTGTGATACACGTTCCCGTACAAAGTGATAGTCAACTTCAATGTGTTTCGTTCGGGCATGAAATACTGGATTTGCAGAAAGGTATGTAGCACCGATGTTATCACACCAAAGAATAGGAGGCTGTGGTTGAGACAAACCCAACTCCTGAAGCAAAGACTGCACCCAAATAATCTCTGCAGTAGCATTAGCCACAGCCTTGTACTCAGCTTCAGTACTGCTACGTGACACAGTAGCCTGTTTCCGAGCACTCCAGGCGATCAAATTAGAGCCAAAGAATACTGCATAACCCCCCGTGGATCGCCTGTCATCTGGGCTACCAGCCCAATCTGCATCAGAGAAGGCCGAAAGGACCCGAGAGGAAGTCGGCCGAATATGCATACCAAAAGTCAGGGTGAACTGAACATAACGAAGAATGCGTTTAACAGCAGCCCAATGAGTATCTCTGGGAGCCTGAAGATACTGACAAACCCTGTTAACAGCATAAGAGATATCTGGTCTCGTGATCGTCAAGTACTGAAGTCCACCAACAATGCTTCTGTACTCTGTGGCATCCGCGGGAGACAAAAGCTCACCATCAACAGCTGTTATCTTGTCGGTAGACGACATGGGTGTGGTGGTCGGTTTGCACTTCAGCATGCCGGCTTTTTGTAACAACTCCAAGGAGTACTTCTTCTGCGTAAGGACAAGACCAGTAGCACGAGAAGTGACCTCAACTCCAAAAAAGTAGTGAAGCTTCCCAAGATCTTTGACCGCAAAATCAGCACCAAGAGAGCAGACAAGAGCATCAGCAGCATACTGAGAAGAGCTGACAAGGATAATATCATCGACATATACCAAAAGATACATAGTGACTTCTGGCTTCTGTAGAAGAAATAATGAAGTGTCAGCAGTGGACGGCACAAACCCATGAGCACGAAGGGCAGAGGCAAGGCGGGCATGCCAGGCACGAGGAGCTTGCTTCAAACCATATAGTGCTTTGGAAAGACGACAGATATAGTCAGGACGATCAGGATCAGAGAAACCAGGCGGCTGTTTCATATAAACCTCTTCCTCCAAAAATCCATGTAGAAAAGCATTCTGCACATCAAGTTGACGAAGTGACCAACCACGAGAAACAGCAATGGAGAGAAGAAGCCGAATAGTGGTAGGCTTGACAACAGGACTGAAGGTGTCCTCATAGTCAAGACCATGACGCTGCCGAAAACCGCGAGCAACAAGTCGCGCTTTGTAACGCTCAATAGATCCATCCGAATGCTTCTTCACTTTGAATACCCATTTTGAGTCAATAACATTTACCCGTGGTGGTGGAGGAACGAGAGTCCATGTCTTGTTACGAAGAAGAGCATGAAACTCCTGCTCCATAGCCTCTCGCCAATGTGGAATGCGCAGGGCAGCCTGATATGAGCGAGGCTCAGAAGATGGATCCGCAACAGCAGCAGCCAAACAAGCAGCCAACCAAGCAACCGTACCATCCGTACGTTCCTTAGGTTTGAAAATGCCACTGCGACTGCGTGTATGTGGTCGAGACACAGGAACCACCGAGGTCGACGGAGCAGCCTGCAACGGGCTGGAGGACGGCGACGTTGACGAGTCAGCCGGTGACGAGGAGCCAGGCATGGTAGCCTCGGACTCAGTCGGCGAAGAAGGCCGGCCCACCGGCGAAACCGGCAGAGCAGACGAAGCAGCTGGCGACTCCGGCATCCCAGACCGGGCCGATGGCGAGCCCGGCATAGTGGGTCGTGGCGCGGCCGGTGTCGCGGGCCGATCTGCGGATGAAGGCGACGTGAGGACGGCGTCGCGGACCCGAGCTGCAGGCGAAGACGGCGTGACAGGCCGAGCCGCGGGCGAAGACGGCGTGACAGGCCGAGCCGCTGAAGACTCGGCGGCCGCTGGCGAAGAGGGCCGAGCCGCTGGAGACTCGGCGGTCGCTGGCGTGGCGGACCGAGCAGTGGAGATGCTCGGCGCGACGGGCTCTTCGGGTGACCATGCATGGGCACGCGAATCGATGCCATGCAACATAGGGCAATCGACGTGCCCATCAGAAGGCGGCGATGATGATGGTGAATCCTCCAACAGCTCCAAACGAGCCCCACGTCCGGTTCCTGCACCATGGTTAGGTAACAGCAAAGGAGAGTATGCAACATCATCAAATTGGTCAGAAGCAACAGAGGATGAATGCAGAGATGGTGGTTCGACAGTGGACACAGGAAGTTTGGCAAAGGGAAAAACATGCTCATCAAACACGACGTCCCGAGATATATAGACACGATTAGTGGGAACATGAAGACATTTGTAACCTTTATGAAGAGAGCTATATCCAAGAAAAACACACTTCTTAGAACGAAACTCAAGCTTGCGCTTATTATATGGACGAAGATGCGGCCAGCAAGCACACCCAAATACCTTGAAAAAGGTATAATCAGGTTGTTCATTAAGGAGAACCTCAATGGGAGTCTTCATGTTTAAAACACGAGTGGGAGTACGGTTGATGAGAAAGCATGCAGTGGTGAAAGCATCACTCCAAAACCGAAACGAAACAGATGCATGGGCCAAAAGAGTAAGACCAGCTTCAACAATATGACGATGCTTACGTTCGACTGAACCATTCTGCTGATGTGTATGTGGACATGCTAAACGATGAGCTATCCCAAGCGACTGAAAGAAGGAGTTGAGGTTGCGATACTCGCCCCCCCCCCCCAGTCCGACTGGACATGAACAATTTTGTGCTTAAGAAGATGTTCAACATGTTTTTGAAACTGAACAAAAATATCAAACACATCAGATTTGCGTTTAATAAGGTAAAGCCAGGTAAAGCGACTATAAGCATCAACGAAACTGATATAGTAATTATGACCGCTGACAGAAGTCTGAGCAGGACCCCATACATCTGAAAACACAAGTTCTAAAGGATGTTTCACCTCACGACTGGACTCCGAAAAAGGAAGTTGATGACTCTTTCCCTGCTGACAAGCATCACACACTGCTACATCTTTATTACTAGACAAACTAGGAAGCTCATGACGACGCAAAATATGACGGACAATAGGTGTGGCCGGGTGACCAAGACGAGCATGCCACTGTGACGGAGAGACCCGAACTCCACTGAAAACACGGGCGACGCCAGGATGCTCCAGACGGTAGAGGCCCTGGCACAACCGCCCACTAAGAAGAATGTCCCTCGTGCCCCGATCCTTAATAAAAAGATCAAAAGGGTGAAATTCACAAAGCACATTATTATCACGTGTGAGTTTAGGAACTGAAAGAAGATTGCGGGTCACAGATGGAACTCGAAGAACATTGCGAAGCTGAAGACTCCTATTGGCATGTCTAGTGAGAAGAGATGCTTGACCAATATGAGAGATGTGCATACCTGCTCCATTGGCGGTGTGGATCTTGTCGGAGCCATGATAGGGTTCACGAGTGTGAAGCTTCCCCATCTCGCTAGTCAGATGCTCTGTCGCCCCAGAGTCCATGTACCAGTGTGGATCGATGGAGTAGGACTGAGTGTGTCCCTGTTGCTTCTGCGGCGCGGGACGATCAGCCATGGCGACCTGACGGGCATTGCTGCGTGTATCTTTGCCGTCATTGCCAAGACCAAGGAAGCTTCGCTGGAAGCGCTTATGACACTTGGAGGCCCAGTGCCCATCGCGGCCACAAAGCTGGCACACATGTGGACCGCCAGCCCCCGGTAAGGTCGCAGTAGGTGGGGGGGCCGAGGCGGGCGACGGTGGCAGCCCCAAGGGAGACCGGGGTGATGAAGAAGAGCGGCCACCCTTGGTGGCGACGTTGGCCGAGAGGGAGCCAGTGCCCCTGGTGCGGCGAGTCTCGACCCGTTGCTCAGTGAGAAGAAGCCGAGAGAAAACCTCGTGTGCCAGCATGGGTGTCGAGTTGCCCCGCTCGTTGATGATCTCGACTAAGGCATCATACTCCTCATCAAGACCATTGACAATAAACGAGTTGAACTCGGAGTCGGTGAGGGGCTGTCCAATGGAGGCCAATGTGTCGGCAAGGCCCTTGACCTTGTTGTAGAACTCAGTGGCCGTGGAGTCAAGCTTCTGACACTCTCCAAGCTGACGACGGAGTGCAGAGACACGAGCCTTGGACTGCGCTGCAAAGGTGCGCTCAAGGATGGTCCAGGCCTCATGAGACGTCTTCGCGAAGACAACAAGGCCGGCAACTGCCGGCGAGAGCGACCCCTGGATGGAGGAGAGGTTCGCCTGGTCCTGCCCCGTCCAGACGCGATGGGCCGGATTGTAGACCGGACCGTGCACGCTGTCTACCAGCGCGGGTGGGCAGGGAAGCGATCCGTCGACGTAGCCTAGCAGGTAGTGACTCCCCAAGAGCGGGAGAACCTGCGCACGCCAGAAGATGTAGTTGTCTGCGGAGAGCTTGATGGTGATGAGATGACCGAAGTGAAACGGCGGCGGCGAAGACGATCCCATCGAGGAGGCTGCCTGTGGTGCAAACACCATGGAGGCAGCCGGAGGCACCGAAGCCGATGCGGGAGGAGGCGGGACCGCAGCCAGGGCGGGCGCCGCAAAGCTCGCGGCCGGTGCGGACGCCGCCAACCCCGCCAGCGGGGCGGTGTGATCCGCTCGCGGCAGGAGCGGCGGGACGAAGCCCGCAGCAGTGGAACCGGTGGTGGCGGCGCTCGACATGGCGGCGGCGCGATCGGTGGCGCGGCGGCGGCGGTGAAGGCGGCGGCGGCTGCGGCGGCGGTGCAGGTATTAGGGTTTAGAAGCGGAAGCGATCGTAACCTAGCGTGATACCATGTAAGATAATAAGTTTTGGGAACCAGCACAACCCTCTAGGGGTGGCTTATCTCATTATATATAATGGTTGTGTTACAATACGTACATAGGTAGAGAAGTTATACATAGTCTAACAGTCATCCACTGCAAGTTGCGCACCGCGCCGGCCATGGACAGACACGACCAGCTCTGCTCTGGAACCGAGATCGGTCAGTGGTTCGCGCGCGAGTGTAATTGCTTTGGTAGGATCGCTAGGAGATGCCACAAGTGATACACACACGTCCGCACGCACTCACTTGTCACAAAGAGCAGCGCTGCCTACACTACCTTATTTTTAATCATCGTGCAGACGTGCACACATAGAACGAGTTACGAGTGTGTCGACGATTCTTACCAAGAACGAGTTACGAGTGTGTCGGCGATTCTTACGACTGTGACGTGCACACACGCAATTTCACTCCGTAGCGATTCCCATCAAACCTCGAGGCTCTCATGTCGGTCCCTCCCGACTCCCTGCAGCACAGTAGCACCGCAGGATCCAACAGCATAATTGATTTGCTACCAATATTTGATATTGCTAATGTTTGGTAAGCCAATATCTGTCAAAATCGAAAATTGCCAACATTTAGTAACCTTTTGTGAGATTGGCAATAAAAATTGGCACGCAATCAATCTCTAGCCAACATTTGGCAATTACCAAAATTTGGCGTGCCAATTTTTATCATCAAATCAATTATGCTTTTTTTTTTTGCAAAGCTTTGTTGCTGGAAATACCGGAACGATCACCCGGCAGACTGCTAACGGCCACCCCTCCCTCGATACGGCCAAAATGATTGTTTTGGCTTTTGGTCAATATTTAGCGTGATTTTTTTGAATTTGACCCGTTTTGGTACCGTTAGTCAAGCAGGCGGCAGGGTTTGGTCAATGTCCAAACTACGTGTGCTCGTGGCAGAGCTCTACCGCCGTAGCTAATGCTCGGCGGCGGAGCTTCACCCAAATTGTGGGTGGGTCGGTGGGGCCTAGCCGAAGGAGATTACTACTAGGTTGCTATTCCATGGCCCAATAGAGGAGATCCTAGTCAGCGTCTTAGGCACCAACCAGGGGTTCCGACGCTCCACGCGCCAGCATATACGGGACGGCCCAATAGAAGCGATCCACTTTTTTTCATCGGTTCCAGGGAAAGACCAAAGATCTTGCGCGGCAGGTCCGCTAGAAAAACTCAAAAGAGAAAGAAGTCTCGTTAATCTTTTCATGCTCGTTCCAAGTTTGAAGTACCTTTTAGCCAAAGAAAAACCCGCTTCCTGACATGATTGCCTCTTTATCTTTATATATAGATAGATTCTATGGGGTTATTACTTAGTAAGTCTATTTTGTACAAGAGCCCCTCCTATCTGATAGAAAAGGGTCCCATGATCCCGAGCCGATCTTACCTTGGCTCGCAAACCCCAAGTTTGTCTATGAAGAACTAATCTAATTGTATTTTTTTCCTAAAATGGATTTCTTATGTGGAATACTAATGGATAGGGCTTCGTTGCTAAGTGCTACAAGACAAGCGCACAGCTCGTTCGCTTTCGGTCAATGGTTGATAGGTCAATGATTGACTAGTTGACTAGTCAACTGTTGATTTATCATGATTTAGATGAATGATGAACTGAAAACACAAAATAAATGCCGTCGACGATGGCATTATATGGGTTTCAACCTTGATGTTCTATCGTTTGGTCGCGTACACACAGCACAAACTCATAGACAAACGAGGTATCTTGACATAACTGTATCAACGATACATTGTTTATCGTATGACAAAATTTGTGCATTTTGGAAACGGTATGGCAAAACAGGCGCTGTGAAGGCTCCACTAACATACTTCAGTAAAGAAAAAGAATACAACGGGGCTACTCAAGAAACAAAAGCCACCAAAGAGAAATCGACCCAGATTGTTATGGCGCCATCTGATAAGATCTCAGGGAATTTCATGCTAGACAACTTGCTTGGCGATGGGAACATTACATGGTGGTGATGAAAAAGAAAAGGAAAATAAAAAGACAAGAAAAAATAAAAGAAAATTGTGGGCGTGCCGGCGAGGCCTAGCCGAAGGAAATTACTACTAGGCTGCTATTCCATGACTCTTTTTTTTTGCGAGAAAAGGAAGATGATATTAAAGCTTCGTTTTTACAGAAAGATCCAAAAAAAATGAAAATTACACACGGGTCCCTCTGGATCCCGACCACGCCGACGAACAAAACGAGCCGGTGGCGCGCCGCTGCCGCTGCTCCTCTTCACGCCTTTGTTCGGAGCCAGCCCCTCCGCAGCCGGGAAGTCGCCGGACAATGGATCCGAAGATCCTGCGCCCTGAAACGCCGTCGTCATCGCGAAGCTTCGCCACACCATCTTCATCTTCAACATCAGCACCCGGATCCGCCGCCTATGCAGATCCGGTGAGGGCTTGACGCGCACGGTGGTTCCGACGAACCACGAGCACGGGGAAGACGAGCACTCCGCCGCAGAGCTCCGTAGAGCACCACCGCCGAAGGGAAGGAGCACCGCCATCAAACTCCAAACCAACTGCGTCGCCGCCTCCACAACGCTGCCGGCTGGATCCCAAACAGACCCTACACTATGTACACGCCGAGATCCGGGGCTTCCCCAACCTCCCGCTGCCGGAGCAGCCGACGGAGGAGGAGAAACCCCTGGATCCCCGGCGGGCGAGGTGGATCGACTGGGGACGTTCACAAATCGCCCCCTCTCTACTATAGACGAAGAGGGGTGCTATTCCATGACTCAATAGGGGACCTCCTAGTCAGCGTCTTAGGCGCCAACTAGGGGTTCCGGCGCCCACGCGCCAGCATATACGGGACGGCCAATAGCAAGAGATGCCATCACTTGGCAGGCGCGCAGCTCGTTTCCTTTTGGTCAATGGTTGAAAGGTCGACGATTGACCAGTTGACCAGTCAACCATTGATTTTAAAAACCCAAAACAATCATTGACAAAAATGGAAAAAGTTGAATTCAAATAAGTTCATGGACTTGAAAAGAAACTGAAAAAAGTTCATGAATATGAAAAAAGCACAAAATTGGAAAAAGTTTACCGATTTAAAAAAAATCCATCAGATTTAAAAAAAGGTTCATCAATTTTGAAAAAAAACACAAAAATTGAAAAATATTCATATATTTTGAAAAAGTTCATCAATTTAGAAAGAAAAAATCACAAATTTGAAAAAAAATTGAATTTGAAAAGGTAATCATTTCTCCAAAAAAATCATTAAATTTGAAAACAAAAGTTTATCGTATCGAAAAAGTTCACAAATTTTGAAAAAAGTTCATCGAAATTGAAAAAAGGTTCATCGGTCTTAAAAATAGTTAACAACTTTTGAAAAAAAGTTCACAAATTTAGGAAAAGAAAAAAGGAAAAAGGAAAGGCAAATAAAAGGACAAAAGAAGGAAGAAAAAGGGAGCAAGTGAATGCAAGAGGTGTGGTGTCCCGGGTGGCTAATGTCGTTTATGGGGAGCAAGCGATCTCACGCGCTTGTTTTTTTGGTTTTTAACGAAGAAAAAGAAAACTAAAATGGGTCGGCCCAGTGTGAAGGGTGTGCGCACCGGTTTGCGGTTCACACATTAACGGGCACAACGAGTGCCGAATAAGAAATGCCCAATAGTAGGTATATCTTACGAAAAATTGCATGGCTGAGCGGGCCAGGGCATGGGTTCGCACAACCCTAGCTCCATGGTGGTTGCCTTCTATATCCTACGGCCAGGGATAGGGACGGTATGAGTTGAGTGTTCGAAATATGCCCTAAAGGCAATAATAATGTATTATTGTATTTCCATTTTTATAATTAAAGAGTTGATATTTCATGCTATAACTGCTATGATCCTGAAATATATGATTCGGTGGAAAACTCATATGCACGTGTGAAATGATAAACGGTAAAGTATAAGTTCCTAGTCTTGCCTCTAAGATCGGCTCAAGTGTTGTTGGTGATCATGTTTTCCGGATCTAAGGATGTCGTTAAGTGTAACGATAGTTCTAAAACAAACATTGAGAGTATGACGTTAGAAGAACGATCATATTGAATCGACCCAAACTTGTTTGTTATACTTTGAGATAATATCGTCTGAAATCAATTGTTATAACAAGGAGTGTTAGAATGTGTTTTTAGTTCCTCGGACCATGAGAGTATTGTAGTCACTTCTTACCATAGGTGAACTTTGGGGTTGCTCAAACATCATCTGTAACACGCTGATCATAACGACAACTTACAAGTTCATTAAAAAGTTTGACAAGGGGCTTGATAGCTCGAGAGTGGGATTTGCTCCTCCAATGATGGAGAGATATTTTTAGGGCCCTCTCGATGTGACGGCATCAATCATCGTCTGTCCATATACAGGTGACTACATCACGGGGATGCCGGAACATTTCAACGAGAAAGAAGAACAAAACCGGTAACAAGAATGATGATATAGTGAGCATGTGCATGACTCAGAAGGATACCAGCACACCTCGGGTTTTGTAAAGTATCGCAAAGCAAAGGCAATATCACATGATAACCAAAGGTTCATTCTAATGTCATTCGTGCAATCATAGGGATCGATATGAACGTCCACGGTTTCGCTATCGGTCATTGAACGAAGTGGTTTCGTTCATGACTATGATTTACCGAACCTACGGGGTCACAATCTTAAGGTAATCATGATCTACTAAGTGTTAGTAGGATGAGAGTATCAACGATTTATTTGCGGAATTGTTTCATTAATATTCAAAATAGTTTTGAGAGGAATCGAAAGCGTTTCGGGGTCACTAGAAGGGTTTCAGAGATTATCGGATAATACCGAGTATTACCGATAAATAATATAGAGGTGAAAATTGTTTCCGGTTTTGTTAAATTAATAATAAAAGCCTCTAATAATTGCTAGAAGGCTTTCATATTTAGTAATTTAAATCAACGGGCCTTAAAAGGCCAAGTGGTGGAAGGAGTATTGGGCAACCATGGCCCAATAGGTAGTGACGCCCCCCCTTTCCTTGTGTGTGTGTGTGGGGGGGGGGGATTGGACTAGTCTCCTCCCCCTTGACCGGCAACCCAAAGAGGGCCTTTCCCTCCTTGGTGGCTGCCCCTCCCTTCCTGACGCCCGCAACCTATTCGACGGAACGCCCAACCCGACGCCCAGCGGCCGACGTCCCCGACTTCAACGAATTCATGGAGAGCATCATCTACGATGGTCGTGGCCAAGCCTTCCACCCCGACGGCCAAGGCCAAGGCTTCGATCCCGGTGAGACCCAAAGCCAAGATGGTGTCGAACACTTTGGTGGCCACGAAGAAGAAGAGGCCGACGACCATGGCAACTCATGGCATGAAGACATCTATTGCGAAGAGGAAGAATAGGGTGTCGACATTGAGGAGGAGCCTTTATTTATCGATGAGCTCACCCAAAGAGCCAATGCACAAAGGAGGAAGCAAAGCATACGCACGGGATCGTACACCAAAGATGAGGACACATTGATTTGCGAGAGTTGAAAGGAGATCGGGCAAGATTCCAAGACCGGGGTAGAGCAAAAGGGTGTCATATTTTGGGAAAGAGTTCATACAACCTTTCATGAACGTAGGAAGTTTCGGCCCTACAAGTTTGCGAGCACCTGTGGCATCAACTCAATCCAAAAGAGATGGGGGTTTATTCAACAAGAATGCAACAAGTTCTGTGTTGCGCTTGAGAGCGTTGAAGCCCGTCCCGTGAGTGCCCTAGGCGTGAGTGACTTGGTATGAACTTCTTCTCTTCGTTCCTATGCCATGATCATGGTTGGTGCATGTTTCTTGCATTATGTGTCGTTAATATTACATTATGGCCTTCGCTTTGATTGTGTAGGCATTCCAAACTTTGGAAGCCTCCAACGCCCGACATTCCAAGAAGCCATTCACCCTCACCCATTGTTGACGCTCATCAAAGATCGCCCCAAGTTCAAAGATCAATATGCAGCTCTAAAGAAGAATGGAGGGTCGGCGCCCGGGGTTGGGGATGAAGATGGAGTGAAGAGGCCGAGGGGCAAGACCAACTTGAAGGTGGACGAGAAGCGTGATGCGACCCCTTTCGCCTTGCAAGAAACTTTGCAAGGCATGATGACCCAAAAGAAAGTAAGGGACGAGAGGAAGCGCCAAGAAAAGGAGGAGCAAATGAGGATATACATGGAGCTCCAAACAAAATAGCTCGACATGGGAGAGGCAGTCAAGAGGAGTAAGCTCGACATGAAGGAAGCCGTCCAAGCGAAGAAGCTCACGATCATCGAGGCCACCAATGCCGACACCAAAGCAAAAGAGGTGGGCTAGCCATCATGACCGTGGACTTGACCAACATGTCTCCTTAGAGAAGTTGGTTTGAGAAAAGGCAAAAGGAGATGTTCGACCAAGACGGCATGACCTAGGAAGGCTGCGAGACATGAACTATGGCCTTTTTGGAAGGCTGGCAAGTGTGCCGACCGTTGGCTTCATTGCCAGCGTGAAAACTAGCCGCTCGCTTTGTTATCGGCCTAAAAACTTGGGGGTTGATCATTTTGTAGGCTGGCATGTGTGCCGGCCGCTAACGATCTGGTCGGCATGAACTATAACCACGGTGCCAAAATTCTAGTCATCCATTGGGAGCACGGCCAACACAAATGTAAAAAAGGCTGGACGCTGCCCTTTTGCCCGGCCCAAACGAACAAAATGCGAACAGGACAAATGTCCGTTTGTGATCGTGCTAGCCTTACGTCATTCAATCCAACACCATATTTCATTGCACATTTCCTTACGCCGCTCAATCACCATGGATGACCAAGCTACCAAATTATTGAGATGCGACCTGTGAATGAAAAAAGGAGGATATGATCGTCAACAAAAATCCCAACTGGTAATTTTTAGGTACAGTCGGCTGCGATTCAATGATTTAATACTTGTCCACCAACGATTGTATTGTACAGGTTTCACCCTTGATGTTCTATCGTTTGCTCACGTACACACAGCACAAAGGCATAGACAAACGAGATATGTTGACATAACAGTAGATGATACATTGTTACATATGACAAAATTTGCGCATTTTGACACAGTATGACAAAACTGGCGCTGTGAAGGGTCCGCTAACATACTTCAGTGAAGAAAAAGAATACAACGAGGCTACTCAAGAAACAAAAGCCACCAAAGAGAAATTGACCCAGACTGCTATCGCGCCAGATGATAATAGCAGACAGTATGTACTGCTACATCTTGGGAGTGTCATGCCAGACAACTTGCTTGGGGTTGGAAACATTTCATGGCGGTGACGAAAAAGAATGGGCTGCCTGCCTGTTACGAGGGCCACAAGTTCAAATGCTACTATGGATGGATGGATCATGTCCCGTATATGTGTCTGTGGACCGGTGGGCCGAATCCTTGGACAACATCCATCCATTGCTTCTCCACTACCAGAATTGAACTGTCCAGTAGGTGGCCAGCAAACAGCACCGGATCTTTAAATGCAAAAAAGGTGAAGTTATTCCTTTTCTCTTGTTTCAAATCTTCGTCACGATGTTTACGCTTAACCTTTGTTTTCGCAGCCTTTTGTGAGTCTGTCTTTTCTGATGTTGACAATTGGACATCCTGGACAACTGGCAATCCAAAATCAATAACGCACATTGCCCTGGAAAAGAAAGAAACATTTATGCGTTCAGCGTCATGTTAATCATTGTCAGTCTACTAGTAACAAGGCAAAAAAAAAACAGCAGACACTATTAATTTCCATATAATCAGATTTCCTCACAAATGCCTATCAAACAAATCAGCACTTCATGAAACATGTATTAAATCAGCACCAAGAATGTGTTAACGCACAGGGCTCAGAACATTAAAACACCAGCAGCATAAGTGAACCAGCCAAAAACAGGTCAGCAATAGATGACAGTAACTAGCAAAACACTAAGCATTAGAAGGTTATTACCTGGCACTGTATATCATGACTGAAAATGGGCTCATTTTATGAAATGAGAGGCCAATGACCTCTCCAGGGAAGTCTTGGAATCTCGTGGGTAATTCATGTGTATGACGCTTAGACCATTCGCCCAGTTCTTTTGCTTCCACATCAAATACATATACCTCATTTTTAGAGGTAGTTATAACAAGGGCATTGTTCTTGGGACAAAAGCCACCGGATGTAACCGAGCCACCATTCATTCTCGGTATGAACCAGTGTTGTCTGCAGATAATAGAAAAAGGTTTAGATATGGTACAAAAGCATGCCTTCCAATGCATAATCATGAAACTGATGGTCTGCCAAGTCATATGCCAAAGGACTGCAAATCAGATTACATTGTACTCCATACATTAGTAAATTATTAGTATCTTACTAGGCATGAAAGCAGATTCAGAGCACACAATCGACTGATATGAAGCATACCTCTGGACCTCAAGGTTAAATATGTAGACATCCCCAAAGCAGTTAGCTGCAGCCACCCACTGCCCATCAGCACTCACAAACATTTTGGTGACAGGTGGTTCTTTGGAAGAAGTTTTTGTTCCATCTATCTTTCTTGTAGGGCGAAATATATTTGAAATTTTTCTCGACGCAATATCCACAACCTGATTTGTGCAGTAGAAATGAAGTTCAGAAACAAAATAACAGAGGAATCAGAAGACAAAAAAAAACATCACCATGGGCTTAACCATCAAGATGTATTTCACCCTACAAGAAATAAGTCAAATCATTGGGGATAGAAATCACATCCCAGTTCTAAACCTTGTGATTTGACCATTCATGCTCAATTCAACACTGGCAAAGATATGAGTAATAAGGCCCAAAAAGACAGAAGCAGAACCGTATCAATTTGTACCTTCAGATTAGTTAGACGTGCTATTACTAGGTTCAACATCTTATAGTACTATACTGGATGTACAAAACTTCAAATGGACTGTTTTAACTGCATATTGTGATCTACTAGAATTGTTTCCAATAAGCTATGAGATGAATAGCTTTAGGCGCATGGCAGCCGCAACAGCATAAATTAAGCAGTTACAATGCACAGATAATGGAGATCATCTACTAATCATTCTCCTATGAGTACAAAAGGGGGCCAGATCAGAGAAACACTTACATAAATTTTCCCATCATTGCAAGATAGAACCAGACTGGATGAATCATCAGTGAACATCATGCTCTGAGAGCATGGTATTCCCTTTGGCAACTCTATTTTGTCTAGAGAGAACTTCTTTCCGCCCTTGTGTCTTAGTGCGAAAAGGCAGGGCTTTACACAATCCGAATAGGCAAATAGCATTCCATTGGTAGAGACAGCACTTGCTATTATTTTTCTAGACCCCTTGCTTTTAAGATGTACAACTTGTCGTATCGTAGCATCTCCTCCGGACGATGTACTTGGCGTCAGTTTGTTCTTAACTGACACAAGTAGAACGTCCAAGCAGTTGACAGACTGGACAAGCATCACAGAATCTCCGTTAACTGTGCAATCTCTTGCTAAATTTATCAATGGACGTTGAGGTGCAGGGCAGAAGTTATGAGGTGCATATAGAGTAAACTCCCGTGCAGAATAAGCAAACAGCTTGGTGTCATCCCCACCAGAAATGAGCATCGGTACACCCAGATGTGCCCACTTGCGGTAACTGAATTCATCCTTGCGGCGAGTCTTTACCACCTTTTCCTCTGGTACAGCATCTGACAGAATAAAAGAACTCAGATAAATCAGCGTACTCACAATTGGAGGTCAGGTTACAATATGCACAAACACAAACCTTCTTTGCATATTGGTACGGCCATAGTCAATGCCCTTACATCATGAGAATGGGCCCTAACATATCCCACATAGACCCACTTGTGCATTTGCTCTTCGGCCACCTTCTCACTATGAGCACTGAACTCATCTTTCGATGCCTTGTACAAAATTACCTACAGATCAACTGTTCAGTTAGAAAGCGAAGAAAACCAGGTATAGCATGCTTGACTCAAGGGTTCTTGAATTGCAACAAACAGAATTAACACATTTAATTGAGAAGTCTATTTGCAATTTATATGGTGTATTTACTGCACAACTATAATTTAAGAAAATGTCCCAACATGTATTGCATTCAACAATAACAAACAGCTTCTCGAGTTTTTGAAGGCAAAAACACACATAGAGAGAATTTTTCGTAAGTGTAGTTAATCCACCTAACAGCTGTTTCAGCAATGCTACCAACCTGCCCATCAGATCCTGCAGAAAATACCCGGTTCTGACTAGGCACAGTTGCTAGTGCATTAACATCGCCTTTATGGTAAGTGTGGGCTTGCAGAAGAGTTCCATGGCGGTTATCCCAAAATTGAACGCTCCCAGAACTATCCCCGCTAACAAGGGTTCCACACCTACATAGCAACAGCAATAATCAACACAAGCAAGTAGAGGGAGAAGAACATTGAACATAAGAAAATGTGTTGTCTTACCTTAGAAATAGTAATGACCATATACAAAATTCACTTCCACTACCAGCACCCCCTAATCCAGCAGTGATGCGATACTTTTCATGGAAAATTGTTGAATCCCAGCATCTGATTAATCTGTAGAGCATAGTACAAGACTATATCACAAAAATGAACCCATAGAGACGGCATCCCATAAAAAAAAGCAATGACCTATAACTGAGAAATAATTGTAGAAGAGAAAGAAAGATGGTCAACAGTCTAATTATATGCACGGGAAGAATCACATATGATCCATCATAAAAAGCTATTTACACTGGAATGGTATGTTAACATACCCATCGCTGCTTCCCGAAAATATGAATTTGGCATTATTACTCCATGTCACACTCAAAACTCGTCCTGCAAGTAAGCACATAAATAAAAAATCACCCTAGTTGAAATCACTTCCAAAATAGGGAGATGAAAGATATACAGGACATACCGCTCACTCTTGGAAGAGATCTATAGTAGGTCAGTGGGCCAGATTCAGGCACATTATACAAGCGCACAGAACCATCGTCACATGCCAGAGCCAAACGCGGAAATTCATTCACACGATACGAAGAGCTTGTCTTCGCAGAATCATCTTCATCATCAGAGCTCTGACCATCATCAACATAACTTAATTCAGAGTCGGTAGATCCATTATGATTTGCATGGCCATTCGCAGCACATCCTGAGCTTTTATTTCCAGAAATCAATTGATCATCTGTAGGCTCCATGGCCATCTGCCAGACCGGTACCCCAACGGTATCTAGGACAGTCTACAAAAGAGAATAATAAAACCATCATGATTGCATCCACAAACTTACAGTTACTAATGGGATAGCAAAGCGATAAATATACAAGTAAATTCAAATAAAAACAGATGTATAACCATCCAATGGAACTTATGTCAGATATACACTCCTAGCACATTGCATTTTCTGCACCCAAGATGGTAAGAAGACCAGGCATTCTATAACCCAATCACACGCTTGGGGGCGGTATGCACAAACCTAGAACTTCAGGTCATTGCTACAGACCGTCAACAAGTTGGAAACCTATCCCCCTATGTTTCTGAAATGACGAGTGCGTTCGAATTGGAACTGAAATGTAGCACAAGCACGCGAAGTGCGGCACCTTTTGCTGCAGGTGGAACAGATCCCATTCAGCCACCGACCCATCAACGCTGGAAGAGAGCAGACGGACCCCTGCGCCATTCGGCACCCACACAAGCGATGTGACCCTCGACTCCGCGCCTCCCTGTATAGTCTGCGGCCACAGAAACCCAAAATCAGGTCACGGCGAAATCCCGGGGTCGCTCGCAGAAACCTCGGCGCGGCGAGGAGGGTGAGGGGGGGAGGGAGCGTACGAGCTGGTTGTGCCACCCGACCGAGCCGGGGGAGACGAGCCAGAGCTCGAGGGAGCCGTCCTCTCGCGCGGCGGCGACCTGGGAGGCGCAGGGGGAGGTGGCGAGGGCGACGATGGGGGAGGGCGTCCAGGCGACCGCGCGGCCGCCGCAGTGGTGGATGCGGAGCTTCTCCATGCGCGCGTCGGTGGCGGCGTTGGCCGCGCGCCGGCCGGCTGGCTGGCTGCTCTGGCGATCCGCGCGTTCTAGAAGGTTCCGGGATGGGAGCTCGGGGGCGGCCGCGATGGGGGCGCGCGCGGCGGGATTGGGGGGGCGAGGGTGAGATGATGCTCAGAGAGAGAGGCGGCTCGCCGCTCGTTAGGGTTTTGCGGGGCGAGGAGGTCAAGTAGGGTTGGCCGGGACGCAAGCGTGAGGGCCACGAGAGGTGAGGCTGGCGAGCTGGGCCTTCTTGAGCGGCGGGACGGGTTTAGTGGGCTTGAGAGATGTCGACGGCGTGGTGGTTTTGGGCTGTGCTGAGCTCGGTCGGCTCCAAACCTTTTGAGTGTACAAACCGGGTTGTTGAAAAAAAAAACGTGTATTTTTTTTCGGGGTAATGAAGAGCTTTATTCATACGAAGAGGCGCCGGCACTATCGTTCATGAGGCTGGTTACCAGCAAACCCGGCGGAAAGTCCATCCAGCACTCCGACACCTTCAATATGCATGCATGTTTTGCACAAAGGTGGGTCGGAACGTTAACATGCCTCTTTACATGTAGAATATCAAAAGAAGTAAAACTAGCAGCTAGCTCCTCAATATTTAAGAGTAATGGCGCTATCATAAAGCGTGAAGTCCGGCGCGAAGCAATCTGTATCAATTTGCACCCGCGCAAAGCCACGAAGCAATGCCACCACCACGCCTTCACATACAGCAGAAGCCTCTGCCACAAGTGGATCTGTAATGCCTAGGCATGGTTTGCACCAAGCTGTTAGGAACGACGAGGATGACCGAGCCACACCACCAATGCCTGCTCTGTGCTCCAACATAGAGATTCCAGCATTAGTGTTAATTTTGATCACCTCACCATCTGGCGGTCGCCACCCATGACTTGGCAGTATGCTAGCATGCTTGGTTGGAAGCTCTAGCACCGCAAGAGCATCTCTAATCATTTTTAGTGATTGCATCGGTTCCATACTTGCCTTGTCATGAGTAATGTTGTTCTGAGATGTCCAGATAGCCCACATCACCGTCATAATCTTAGCTTGGTCTGAAACATCGAAATGAGAGTCAAAGAGAATATCCCTGGACCAAGTCAAGCCATGCAGCTCCGGTAACTTGATGCCCAGCCACTCGCGGGCTTCTACCCATAAGCGTTTTGCATGTGTGCATTGTATCAACGCATGATAGATATCTTCATCTGCTAACAGACAAACTTTACACCTGGCTAAAGTCGCTATGTGCATGTACTTGAGGGTGCTCTCGACATGAAGTATCCCCCGAAGCACACGCCACCAGAACACGCGAACTTTGGGCACCACATTCAGCTTCCAAAGCTTCGAACACATCTGTTTGTTCGTCTCTGAAGATCTGTAACCAACCCTTCTTCTAGAGCAAGATGCTCGTTACGACTCATGAGAGTTCGGTACGCCGATTTTACAGTGTAGATGCCTGCTTTCTCCACTGACCATGCCCAGATGTCATCTCCTCCCATCCGCCTTAGAGGGATATTTAGTATTGCTTCTGCCTCAGGAGAGATAAATTTGTTCCTCACAATGTCAATCTTCCACATTCCCAGACTAAACCTCGATCAGTTCTGAAACCGTGTTCATGTTTGTCGTGCCAGTTTGTACTAATGGCTGCATGGAGATAAGCCCCGGGATTCACGGGTCCCTCCAGATCGAGACCGTCGTACCATCACCAATTCTCTTGATCAAACCATCCTCCAATGCTTCAGAATAGCTCGCCAGTTAGCCGAAGCGTGCGGGTGCGCTCTAGCGCCCAGGAAGTCGGTATTTGGGAAGTACTTCCCTCTGAGCACTCGCGCACAAAGCGAATTCGGGCTCGTGATAAGTCTCCATCCGTGCTTTCGGAGAAAAGATAGGTTGAAGAGCTGCAGGTCTCTGAATCCCATCCCTCCCTTCACTTTCAGGGTTGCAAGTGTGTCCCAGTCAAGCCAATGCAGAGATCGACGATCAAGGGAACTAATCCACCAATATCTCGTCATGCATGAGGTGATTCCCTTGCAAACTTTTTTAGACAGTTTGAAATAGCTCATAGAGAATGCTGGGATCGCCTGATGACTTCAGGCGCACCTCTCTTCCCGCACATGAAATCATGCGCTTCATGCCTCCCTACAACTGACTTCGGATCCTCTCTCTAAGATGTTCAAAGGTGCCACTTGTTATCTACCCCGTTGCAGTAGGCAAACCAAGGTATCTCTCGTTGAAAGCCTCGACCGAAATGCCAATGATAGCTTTCAAACTTTGTTGAACCGGATCGCTTGTGTTCGGACTGAAAAAGATGGAGCTTTTTTCTCGGTTCACATTGTCCAAAGCAGTCCTCATAGATCTGTAGGACACGATTCAACCTTTGAGCATTATCCTCCTTTGCGTTCATAAAGATGAGGATGTCGTCTACAAAAAGGAGATGATTGATCCAAGATGAATTATTGCTCACTCTGATTCCGTGTATTCATGGAGTGATATGATGCTGATGTTTTTCAGAAAAGTTGCACGTATCAACTACAATCTCCGTACAGAATTAACTATCACTGAAATGAGTGTACCTAGACACGTACGAATGGAGAGAGTATCGTTTAGCTTTCTGAGAGGAGTAATTGCCAGGTATTATATGAGAATCAATGTGTTTTGTCTCACGCGAGGACTTTGAACTGTTCTACACATTTATTTTTTGAATGCAATTTCGGTTGGTGAATATGGACTTACTTTCAAATCTCATGTGAGGTACAACTAGACAAGCCTTTTCAAATTGAGTGGGCGTGTCGACATTTTAAATTTTTAATGGGCATTGCTTCATAGCGATAATTACTCTAGCATGTTGGCCCATTTGGAAACAGCAAAACAACCTTATTTTCAAAGGGATATGCCCATCCTCTAGGGTCTAGGGCAGGTAACACGGTTTTGTAACGGAGGTCGTCTTATTTAAGTTCAGGCTGGAGCAATAGCTTGTTCCTCTCTTGTAATCACTAGATTATGATGGCGCGCGTTGCCGCGCCCGTCTATTACCAATATAGTAAGGGTGGAAGAGTACAAATTCATGATGAATCGAAATAATTTTGTTTTCTGGAAATATATAATGCAACAAATAATATGAAAACTAAATATAAACTGAGGTCATCATTTTTGTTTGAAACTTAATAACAAACTAAACTTTTTGGATTAACAAAGCATTGCACCGATACTTGGTCTTAAAAAATAATACTTAAGTCATGTCAGCTAATTGCCTAGGAACACAATGAACACAAATAATTATAGCAAACTCACGATTTAAGGGCACTACATGATATGTAATGGTCAGATCATTGAATAATATTTCTCTTGGTTTGCATGATCATTTTCAAGGTTAAATATATCTTGACATCTAAAATAAGATCCAAAGCCACAGATTGAAATTTCCATGAGAATTCCCTTACACCAGCAAATGCTCATGTACATTGATCTGCGCAGTTAGCAAAAGGAACAGACCTTTCAGTGTATGATTTTCCTGATTTGTATCTCCCACCCCTCCTAGGGATTAACTCAAGATAGCTAATTGCCCCCTTTTGGATCACACATAATCAATAACCACATGTTTAAATGATGAATGTAACACACAAAATCCTTTAGAAATGCTTATTCTAAAACAAATTAATAGCACAAACAATAAGTATGAACTGAATAGGAATGAATTCTTTTCCTTTTACAGCAAAACATTTTTCTTAAACACCAATAACAATTATACTTCCAGGTAAAAGAGGTACAATGGTTCCCTAGAAAAAAGAGGTACCAAGGTGGGGGATCCTCGTCTCCCAACACAACAAACTCATGGATAACTGCTTTATCTTCATAGGGACAGTGGTCGAAGATTATCTTGACAAAATCTGTGTATTAAGTGGTAGCAGTCATCACACACTACTATCGTCGTCAGGCGGTGTGACCGACAAGTGACAACCATCCTTCATAGTCATGTCTACCTCCACGTCGTTGGATTTAACAGCAGTAGTAAGCCATGTCTTAGGTCATGAGCTTCCACAATCTGAGCATCCTGGACATAATCCAGTTTCATATTTTGAAACGGCTATACGAGAAACCTTTACCATATCGCATGATTGCTCTAGCATAATTGCATAAATGATTTCATCCAAAGAGGCATCTATATTGAGCTCAACAAACCCAGGTGCTGGCATGCTCCACCCAATCCTTTTCAGTTTTGTTGTATATGTACAGAGCCTTGGGAAATTTTAGATGGTCATCACTATCCAGCTCGGGAATTAACTAAAACTAACATCACACAAGGCCACCTATATATGTAACTGTTCGGTTCAACAAATGTTTTCTGATGCAACCCATGTCAGTATACACTCATTGAAAAATATTATAAATACACACAGTAGGGAGAAATTCCTATTGTTTTGCATGAAAACAAATTGGCTGAAACCTCTGCGTATTATACATGGCATCAGGCATCTGATTTACATCCAGAACATGCTGCAAAAATAATGACTGAAGATGCTTACTTGCTAACACCTTACATGATTTTAAGAACATGCTTGGCTTTGGCTTTGTCAAGAAAATTTATCTTATCTCCTTCAATTACCTAAAAATAATATGCCACAAGACACTAATCATGTCACAATAAATGGTCAGAGATGAAACATCATGCATCATATTAAGAACGTGCATTGCCATATGAAGAGCACAAAGTGCTTACAGAAAGTGTTGAGCTTCACAACCTTTTGGAAATGCTAACTGCTATATGTGCACGCACACACACGCGCGCATAGACTGCATTTTAACATCGTCCTGATGACAACGCGGAAGTTTACAGTGAAGGGAGCGCTTGTGGCCACAACAATACATGATCAGACAAAAATCTCAGACCAAATCAGTATTCCTTTTTCAAGTACTCTTCATTAAACAAAGATTCTTTACCAAGCTTTTGAGAGAATATTGGTTCATGTCCAAGCTGGGTATGGATCCAATCCATGATTGACTTTATTTTGTCGTGGATACCTCAGATATGCCTGTATGTATGTACCTGCTTCATTACTTCTTCAAATCAATAAGTAATGCTGGAATTCACCGTGCATGTCATATAATGAAAGGGATACCTTCAATTAGAGTCTTCGGAAAAGCATGTAAATTCATTGTCCAAAAGGATAAACAGAAGAATTGCTCCATATGCCATCGTTATACGAAGCTATGGCTCCCTTGGATTCCTAGAACAGTCCCCTCGATAGAATAATCCATCATGATACAAAAATTCCCAAACGGGATAAAGATTAAGAACCCAATCGTAGTGATGGATCAAAACAATACCGTCCAACTGTAGACACTCTGTGCAGCAGGTTGAGCACACATAGTAAGATGACACACGGATAATAACCTGACAGTTCGCCATTGGAGGGGAAGAAAAACCCAACCCATCGGAAACGACCATGAATCCATTAACTCGGAGCGCCTTCTATTCATTTGGGAGTAGAAAAATAACATCAATCAGATGAATTCCGAAATTTGATGGAGAAAGAATTGGGGGATCAGGGAACAGAGAAGATGAAGTATCAACATGCCAAAGTAAGGTGGAGGAGGAGACTGCGAGGAACAACGCGATGTAGAAACTATATGGATGCCAGTGGAGTACTGTAAGAGCACAGATCGAATGGTAACTGACATGTGCAGATTGATTACCATTAAGTGAGTAGGAACGGACGCCGGCAAGTGGGCAAATCAATTGCCATTAAGGTCTGTACCAACAATGACTTCTATTCCGATGACTGAATCGCCGGGCGATGGTTTGCTATCCCGTCACTGCACCATGGTGTTGCCCCGCGAGGAGATCCTCTCGCTCGCATCGCAAGAACCAGGCATGGCCTCTCCCGCCCGGTTATGCGTAGGTCGCTCGCCGCGGATCGGTTCGCCCGCCCGCGAGATGGAGCTGCTGCCGAACACACGGGATGGGAGGCTATGTGATTCTTTTTTGTTTCGTGGAACGGTTCGCCCCCAAGCGAGAAGTGCGGTTGCAAACTCTGCGCTATTTTTTCTTCCGTTGGTCACTTGCACATCTGAAGCCCAGCAGGCCCAAGCAATGGCAGAACGTCCATTTTGTTACGGGAGCAGCGGCCCAGCTCGTATAGCGATCTTTGGTTAGCAGCGAACAAATCCATCCAACAGCCAGAATACCTAAACTCGTAGATCTGATGGCCAGAAGGCTTGATGACCTGAGAGGGCTAGAAGGATGCGGGGTTGTACATCCAACGGCCAGAATACCTAAACTCGTAGATCTGATGGCGAGAAGCCTTGATGGCCTGAGAGGGCTGGAAGGATGCGCGGTTGTAATGTCTTTAAATGTATACACGACCTAGCTTAGACAGTTCCTTTGTTCTTACTAGATCTTTTTTTAGAACAATCCGTTGCGTCATTAACGTAAAGCCCAACTCGAGCCATGAAGTGAAGTGACCTATAAACAACAAATTGTACAAATGATTCACAAAGAAAAAAATGCAAGCAATAACTTAGGCGAGCTATTTGAAGGAATTTTTTTGTCAGTGGCGAATCTAGCCCACTAGGCCAGTGTGGCCAACAGTGCTACTGTACATATACATATACACATACCATTTTTTTTCTGACCCTAAAAAATGTACATTTTTTATTTTTATTTTTAGCCTTTCTCATATGGTACAAAAACTATTTCCAAATCTCTGGGTGGGTTGTGGCCCGCCTTGGCCACCCTCTGCCTCCGCCATTGTTTTTCGTGAATTGTCTGTAAGTGATTATGTTTGTATTGTGTTTGTATTTGCCTTGTATTTACTATCGACAGACAATGATAATTGTTACCCTATTTTCTTACTCCAGCTCGGATGGTCGAAAACTCGACCGCACCTCACACGGCAAATGACCTGAACTATCAAAATTGGGGATCCCCACCCGGAATCACATGAACAGAAGAAAATCAGGCGGACGGACCAGACTATCGACGAACCATGAAAGAGTGCTGTCAACGAGCATGCACAACTTAAACGCCAGTCGCCAACGACGCAAGGGTGAAAGGTCGGGTGAGATGGAAAAACGCGTCATCCGAACAGGTCGCATCGATGGAAGGCCGAGAGAGATGGTAAAAGACACCACCCGACCTGTCGTAATGGGCCAAGTCCGGGTAGACATGACAAAACAACGTCATTGCCAGCCGCAGCGGATTGCCAGCCGCAGCGGCCAAAGTTTAGCTAGCACTCACAAACAAGACCCACATTACAAAACACGCCTTCCGGTCAAGACAACCCGACGCCCCACTTAGCAGAACCCAAGCAAAAGCAAGCGCAGCGTTCACATTGCATCTGTGCCAATGACTATTTGAAGGACGTGTTTACTAAAACTTATCAATGACCCGCTGAGCTCGTGGGCAACGACCAACTTTAACAAAGAAGGTAAGCAAGCTGATACATCTCAAATGTATCTACTTTTTCAAACATTTTTTCTTGTTTTGGACTCTAATTTTCATGAGATTTGAATGGAACTAATCCGGACTGACGATTGTTGTTGACACTCGAAAATGACATGATCTCAATGAGTGGCTTGAAGTTGTAGCAAGATAAAGTCAAATTTCTAATTGGAAGTCACCATTGAATAGTTCCCTTCGAGAAGATCAAGATGGATACAAAGATAGTCCAAAACGGAGTTCGGATGCAAGAAGTATGACAATTTCAGGGATGCTCATGTTGACATCAGATTATAAAATGGCATGATACTCAATTAAGATAGCCTCCTATGCAAAAAGTTTCAACATAAAAGCTGCGCGTCTCGTCGAAACAGTCGATTTTGTTATTAAGATCGTCTAAACCCGAGTTCGTATGCAAAAATTAGGGTCAACACGGTGCGGACCGGCTAGAGATCAAAATATTACGCTTGACATCACACACATGTTGATGGATGTCTGATACAATGCGTGAGCAATTAGCCCTTCAAGATGGCCTCGAATCGAAAAACACTTAACATGAAAGTTGTTCGTCTGGTTAAAACGGTCAAGATTGCTTTTGGGCTCGTTTCCATCCGAGATGGTTTACCACCTCAAAAAATACCGCAAGGTGTAGCCAGTTTTAAACCGAACAATTTTGAAAAGTTTGGACAAAACCATCCGAATTTGACTAGGGTTTTGGACGTGAATCCAAGCCTTTTCGAAGTCCAGCCGACTCTTATATACCTAGGAGGTGACGACCGATTGAACAACACACAATCGAACAAATCATCTACCACTTTTTATCTTTTATCTTTTTTCCTTAACCCTAGTTCTTCTTCTTCCTCGTTCTTCGTTCGTTCTTCTTGTTGCAGGGCGGCGAACCTCGAGGCCCTAGGGGCGATCAGGTCGACCTATGGCAGCCCATAGCCGCTGCGTGCCTAGACGGGGTCCCTTCCGGGCACGTGGGGTTTCGGGTGCTCAAAAGCGCCCGCCGGATTGCTTGCGTACCGCGCTTCCAGACGGGTCTCCTTTGACGCGAGCTGCGTTGCATTACCCTCGGCGTTTGAGGTACACGGTGACGTGTTCGTGTGACCACACTTTTTGGCGACTCCGCTAGGGACGAAGCTTTGAACGGTCTTCAGCCCGTTCTTGCTACGAAGAGATCGTCATCTAGGATTTTCAATATACAAAGGTAATATGAATACCCAATTCTCTAGATGCAAATAATTCATATGGTGTTACTAAATCGTTCAATGAGTATACTCTATCAGCCAGCCTTAGTTTTTCAATTATTCATCTAATTACGTGCAAAGACCGATTCAAAGTAATTTACATGCTTCAACTTCTTATGATACTAGTAACATGTACCATATGTACTCCAACTCTTATGCATCGGCAACCCCACAAATCGTTATGCCGATGAACGACGTGATGAGTTTGGTCGATCAAGTTGAAACACCTCGTGTATGAACTTCCAATAGCATGCGGCAAAGTGTTTCACATTTTTATTCATCGGCAACTAATTTGCAATATACTAGTTCAACCATGCCGATGGATGGGAGAATTGGCCATGCTACTACTAGCTATTCGTCCAGTTACTCTCATCCTCATATACTAAACCTCATGACAGTAATTTTTCAGCACCATACACAACCGTAAATGTTCATAATTCGGCATCACACCTTCCTGGTCATAGCCGAATAAATGTAAATTTTATAGGAGCAGTTGTGCCCAATATTGTAGAAGATGAGATAGTGATGGCTGCATTGAAGAGTTTAACCCAGGATTAGTGCTCTTTGCCTTGAACAACATGAAAAGGGGCTATTTCCTGATTATGAGGCAATAAAAGCTAGAGTTTTGCAGGAAGATGAATCTTTGCCAATTGATAAAATTGGCGAGCAAAAATATGGTTTTCCAACAATGCATATGCCTTCACCTAGTATTACATCATATTATACACCCCCTACAGAATTGCAAAGTTTCGGCAACACCAATATGTCATTGCCGAAAGAATATAAAAGCATTGGGGGCAACCATATCCGGAGTGGGCTGAAATTGAGAAAAAGCATAAAGCCAATTTTGCCGCTTGCCGCCAGAAACAAAAAGAAACAAAATTGACTCAAGTAAAAGAAGCATTGCCAATTGGTAGAATCAATGTAAAGAAGGATGATTTGAAACATGAAAGTGCTTCGGTTGAAAAAGCCGAATCAAGTAGTATATATTCTGAATCCATCAAGTCCAAAGAGGCAAATATTATTGAGAAAGGGCATGCCAAGCATAGCGAAGCGACCATACTTGATTTTTCTAAAATTAGTGGAACCTACTTCCTGCCCTATGAGTTTCGTGCCATAGAAATTGATGAACTTCAAGGACAAGAACAAGTAGTCGAACAAAGTGAAGGAAATATGCCCTAGAGGCAATAATAAAGTTGTTATTTATATTTCCTTATATCACGATAAATGATTATTATTCATGCTAGAATTGTGTTAACCGGAAACTTAGTACATGTGTGAATACATAGACAAACAGAGTGTCCCTAGTATGCCTCTACTTGACTAGCTCGTTAATCAAAGATGGTTAAGTTTCCTAGCCATAGATATGTGTTGTCATTTGATGAATGAGATCACATCATTAGAGAATTATGTGATGGATAAGACCCATCCGTTAGCTTGCCATAATGATTGTTTAGTTTTATTGCTATTTCTTTCTTCATGACTTATACATGTTCCTCTGACTATGAGATTATGCAACTCCCGAATACCGGAGGAACACCTTGTGTGCTATCTAACGTCACAATGTAACTGGGTGATTATAAAGATGCTCTATAGGTGTCTCCAAAGGTGTTTGTTGGGTTGGCATAGATCAAGATTAGGATTTGTCACTTCGTGTATCGGAGAGGTATCTCTGGGCCCTCTCGGTAATGCACATCACTATAAGCCTTGCAAGCAATGTGACTAATGAGTTAGCTGCGAGATGATGCACTACGGAACAAGTAAAGAGACTTGCCAGTAACGAGATTGAACTAGGTATAATGATATCGACGATCGAATCTTGGGCAAGTAACATACCGATGACAAAGGGAACAACGTATGTTGTTGTGCGGTTTGGCCGATAAAGATCTTCGTAGAATATGTAGGAACCAATATGAGCATCCAGGTTTCGCTATTGGTTATTGACTGGAGAGGTGTCTCGGTCATGTCGACATAGTTCTCGAACCCGTAGGGTCCGCACGCTTAACGTTCGATGACGATTGGTATTATGAGTTTATGTGATTTGATGTATCGAAGGTTGTTCGGAGTCTCGGCTGATATCACGGACATGACGAGGAGTCTCTAAATGGTCGAGACATAAAGATTGATATATTGGACCATGTTATTTGGACACCGGAAGTGTTCCAGATGGTTTCGGGTAAAACCAGAGTGCCGGAGGGTTTATCGGAACCCCCCGGGGGAACTAATGGGCCACCATGGGCCTTAGTGGAGAGAGAGAAGGGCAGCCAGGGCAGGCCGCGGCCCCTCCCCTTGGAGTCCGAGTTGGACAAGGGAAGGGGGGGGCGCCCCCCTTTCCTTCTCCCTCTCTCCCTCTCCTTCCTTCCCCCACTCTCCCTCTTGGTGGATTCCTACTAGGACTTGGAGTCCTAGTAGGATTCCCCTCATGGGGTGCGCCCTAGGGGCCGGCCGGCCCTCCCCTCCTCCCTCCTTTATATACAGGGGATGGGGCACCCCATAGACACACAAGTTGATATTTAGCCATGTGCGGTGCCCCCCTCCACAGTTTTCCACCTCGGTCATATCGTCGTAGTGCTTAGGCGAAGCCTTGCGCCGGTAACTTCATCATCACCGTCGCCACACCATCATGCTGACGGAACTCTCCCTCGGCCTCAACTGGATAAAGAGTACGAGGGACGTCACCGAGCTGAATGTGTGCAGATCGCGGAGGTGACGTGCGTTCGGTACTTGATCGGTTGGATCGCGAAGACGTTCTACTACATCAACCGCGTTACTTAACGCTTCCGCTTTCAGTCTACGATGGTACGTGGACACACTCTCCCCGCTCGTTGCCATGATTCTCCTAGATAGATCTTGCGTGATCGTAGGCAATTTTTTTGAAATACTACGTTCCCCAACCCAACACAAAGCACAGAATCAAGAAAAAGATGATGAAGAGGCGTTGAGGAGCCATCCAAAGGCGGAGCAAGATATTGTTCAAGTCACACCATCATCATGCTCTCCCAACATATTTGAAGAGGTATATTTAGAAAGTAATTTACCTATTTCTAGATTTGGTCAGAACTTTATTATTGATGCATCCATTAGAAAAATCCTCTGACCAATGAAGAAGGGTAATTTACTTGTTAGCAATAAAATTATTATAGAACATATCGGTCAACCCATTGCGCCATTTATAAAGACCAATAATGACTTATTGTTGCAGCCAAAGCTTTCCCCGTTGTTTTATCTAAAGTTAATATCTAATTGGGCAGCTTTGCTTGTTTCGTACTTGGCTTGCACTTGGTCTCAATTGAGACATGTATGTTCTAACTATTTTCATTTTAGAAATTTAAAGCCAAGGTTAATTTCTGTTGAGAAAACCGATGCTAATATAATATCTTACACAAAGACATCGGAGATAGAGTGCAAAACACAATGCATAGCCGAATGGGGTGATGCAAAATCTGAACCATTCGTATGCTTAACTCCAAAGCCGTTCTCACAGTAAGATCGCCTAGAAAATAAAAAGTTTACTTTCAATTCAAGCATGTGTGATCAAATATTTGATTTATTGCTGAAAAGTAATTACATAAGAATTCTTGATCACCATGTCAAGCCATCAATTCAAGGACAAA
Source organism: Triticum aestivum (assembly GCF_018294505.1). Classification (NCBI taxonomy): domain Eukaryota; kingdom Viridiplantae; phylum Streptophyta; class Magnoliopsida; order Poales; family Poaceae; genus Triticum; species Triticum aestivum. The sequence goes on along the minus strand of NC_057804.1, from coordinate 61,332,099 downwards.
TGTATTGTAGGTTGAATAATTCGTTCAAACATAATTTTCAGGATTGCAATAGGTTTCGTCAAATAGTTAAATCGGCTGTTGAAAAGGACGATTGAGATTTGTTGAAACACCAAAGGATGACCACTCTATTTCGATTGGTCCTGATGGTAAAAAGTTTTTGCATCGGCTTCTTCAAGCTGATTCATTAAATGATGAGAAGGTAAAAACAGTGGATGATGGGATCAAGTTTTCAAGTAAAGGAGTTGTTCAAGAGCATAATGAAGATATTCTTGAAAGCGGGAATTCCCGCAAGGTTGCATAGAAGACACCGCTGGGCACTTCCCGGTTCGCGCCGCGTCGGCTCCAGTGCCGGCTGGCTCGCCCTCCTCGACCCTAACATGAGCGTCTCGCTGATGAACCCCCTGGCGCACGCGCAGGTCCGCCTCCTGCCGCTCCGGCAAGACCAACTCCTCTATCCTAGTCCCTTCTGTTGCGAAACGCGGTAATTTCAAAAAAATTCCCACGATCACGCAAGATCTATCTATGTGATGCATAGCAACGAGAGGGTAGAGTGTGTCCTTGTACCCTAGTAGACCGAAAGCGGAAGCATTATGACAACGCGGTTGATGTAGTCGTACGTCTTCACGATCCGACCGATCCAAGTACTGCATGATGACGTCCCTCGTACTCTTGATCCAGTTGAGGCCGAGGGTGAGTTCCGTCAGCACGACAGCGTGGTGACGGTGATGATGATGCTACTGGCGCAGGGCTTCGTCTAAGCTCCGCAATGGTATGATCGAGGTGTGTAACTGTGGAGGGGGGCACCGCACACGGCTAAGAGATTGTCTGTTGTGCTATTGGGGTGCCCCCTGGCCATGTATATAAAGGAGGGAGGGAGAGAGGAGGCCGGCCATGTTTGCGCTGCGAGGGGGGAGTCCTACTTGGACTCCTAGTCCAAGTAGGATTCGCCCCCCCTTTTCCTTTCTTCCATGAGAGGGAAAGGTAAGGGAGAGAGAGGGGAAAGGAAAGAGGGGGCCCGCCCCCCCTCCCCTAGTCCAATTCGGTTTGGGCCAGGGGAAGGGCGCCCCTCTCACGTGGCCCTTTCTCCTCTCCTCCAATAAGTCCCACTAGACCCAATACTTCTCCCGGGGGGTTCCGGTAACCTCCCGGTACTCCGGAAAAATGCGTGAATCACTCAGAACCATTCCGATGTCCAAATGCAACCTTCCAATATATGAATCTTTACCTCTTGACCATTTCGAGACTCCTTTTGATGTCCGTGAACTCATCCAGGACTTCGAACAAACTTCGGTACATCAAATCACATAACTCATAATACAAATTGTCATCAAACGTTAAGCGTGCGAACCCTACGGTTTCGAGAACTATGTAGACATGACCGAGACACATCTCTGGTCAATAACCAATAGCGCAACCTAGATGCTCATATTGGTTCCTACATATTCTACGAAGATCTTTATCGGTCAAACCGCATAACAACATACGTTGTTCCCTTTGTCATCGGCATGTTACTTGCCCGAGATTCGATCGTCGGTATCATCATACCTAGTTCAATCTCGTCACCGGAAAGTCTCTTTACTCGTTCTGTAATACTTCATCCCGCAACTAACTCATTATCACAATGCTTGAAAGGCTTATAGTGATGAGTATTACCGAGAGGGCCCAGAGATACCTCTCCGAAACACGGAGTGACAAATCCTAATCTTGATCTATGCCAACCCAACAAACACCTTCGGAGACACCTGTAGAGCACCTTTATAATTACCCTTTTATGTTGTGACGTTTGGTAGCACACAAAGTGTTCCTCCGGTATTCGGGAGTTGCATAATCTCATAGTCTGAGAAACTTGTATAAGTCGTGAAGAAAACAGTAGCAATGAAACTGACATGATCATAATGCTAAGCTAACAGATGGGTCATGTCCATCACATCATTCTCCTAATGATGTGATCCCATTCATCAAATGAGAACACATGTCTATGGTCAGGAAACATAACCATCTTTGATTAACGAGCTAGTCAAGTAGAGGCATACTAGGGACTATTAGTTTTGTCTATGTTCACACATGTACTAATTAAGTTTCCGGTTAATACAATTCTAGCATGAATAATAAACATTTATCATGAATTAAGGAAATAAATAATAACTTTATTATTGCCTCTATGGCATATTTCCTTCAGTCTCCCACTTGCACTAGAGTCAATAATCTAGTTCACATCACCATGTGATTTAACACCAATATTCACATCTGTATGTGATTAACACCCATAGTTCACATCGTCATGTGACCAACACCCAAAGGGTTTACTAGAGTCAATAATCTAGTTCACATCGCTATGTGATTAACACCCAAAGAGTACTAAGGTGTGATCATGTTTTGCTCATGAGAGAAGTTTAGTCAACAGGTGTGATCATGTTTTGCAAATATTCTATGTCCACAATGCTTTGCACGTAGCTACTCTAGCTAATTGCTCCCACTTTCAATATGTATCCAGATTGAGACTTAGAGTCATCTGGATTGGTGCAAAAGCTTGCATCGATGTAACTCTTTACGACGAGCTCTTTTATCACCTCCATAATCGAGAAATATTTCCTTAGTCCTCACTAAGGATAATATTGAGCGCTGTCCAGTGATCTATTCCTAGATCAAAATTGTACTCCCATGCCAAACTCAGGGCAGGGTACACAATAGGTCTGGTACACAACACAACATACTTTATAGAACCTATGACTATGGCATAGGGAATGACTTTCATTCTCTTTCTATTTTCTGCCGTGGTCGGGCTTTGAGTCTTACTCAACTTTACACCTTGTAATACAGGCAAGAACCCTTTCTTTGACTGATCCATTTTGAACTTTTTCAAAACTTTACCAAGGTATGTGCTTTGTGAAAGTCCAATTAAGCGTCTTGATCTATCTTTATAGATCTTGATGCCCAATATGTAAGCAGCTTCTCCGAGGTCTTTCACTAAAAAACTCTTATTCAAGTATCCCTTTATGCTAGCCAGAAATTCTATATTATTTCCAATCAACAATATGTCATCCACATATAATATTAGAAATGCTACAGAGCTCCCACTCACTTTTTTGTAAATACAGGCTTTACTGCAAGTCTGTATAAAACTATATGCTTTGATCAACTCATCAAGGCATATATTCCAACTCCGAGATGCTTGCACCAGTCCATAGATGGATCGCTGGAGCTTGCACACCTTGTTAGTACATTTAGGATTGACAAAACCTTCTAGTTGCATCATATACAATTCTTCTTTAAGAAATATCCATTTAAGGAATGTAGTTTTGACATCCATTTGCCAGATTTCATAAAATATGGCAACTGCTAACACGATTCAGACGGATTTAAGCATCGCTACAGTTGAGAAAATCACATTGTAGTCAACACCTTGAATTTGTCGAAAACATTTTTGTGACAAGTCAAGCTTTGTAGATAGTAACACTACTATCACTGTCCATCTTCCTCTTGAAGATCCATTTATTTAATATGGCTTGCCGATAATCGGGCAAGTCCACCAAAGTCCACACTTTGTTCTCATACACGGACCCCATCTCAGATTTCATGGCCTCAAGCCATTTTGTGGAATCTGGGCTCATCATCACTTCCTCATAGTTCATAGGTTCATCATGGTCTAGTAACATGACTTCCAGAATAGGATTACCGTACCACTCTGGTGCAGATTATACTCTGGAAGACCTACAAGGTTCAGTAATAACTTAATCTGAAGTTTCATGATCATCATCATTAGCTTCCTCACTAATTGGCGTAGGAATCACTGGAACTGTTTTCTGTGATGAACTACTTTCCAATTCGGGAGAAGGTACAATTACCTCATCAAGTTATACTTTCCTCCCACTCACTTCTTTCAAGAGAAACTCCTTCTCTAGAAAGGATCCATTCTTAGCAACGAATATCCTGCCTTTGGATCTGTGATAGAAGGTGTACCCAATAGTTTCCTTTGGGTATCCTATGAAGACGCATTTCTCTGATTTGGGTTCGGGCTTATCAGGTTGAAGCTTTTTCACATAAGCATCGTAGCCCCAAACTTTAAGAAACGACAACTTTGGTTTCTTGCCAAACCATAGTTCATAAGGCGTCGTCTCAACAGATTTCAATGGTGTCGTGTTTAAAGTGAATGCATCTGTCTCTTATGCATAACCCCAAAACAATAGTGGTAAATCGGTAAGAGACTTCATAAATCGCACCATATCCAATAAAGTGCGGTTACGACGTACGGACACACCATTACGCTATGGTGTTCCAGGTGGCGTGAGCTGTGAAACTATTCCACATTGTTTCAAAAGAAGACCAAACTTGCAACTCAAATATTCTCCTCCATGATCAGATCGTAGAAACTTTATTTTCTTGTTATGATGACTTTCCACTTTGCTCTGAAATTCTTTGAACTTTTCAAATGTTTCAGACTTATGTTTCATTAAGTAGATATAACCATATCTGCTCAAATCATCTGTGAAGGTAAGAAAATAACGATACCTGCCACAAGTCTCAACACTCATTGGACCGCGTACATCGGTATGTATTATTTCCAATAAGTTAGTAGCTCATTCCATTGTTCTGGAGAACGGAGTTTTAGTCATCTTGCCCATAAGGCACGGTTCGCAAGCATCAAATGATTTATAATCAAGTGATTCCAAAAGTCCATCTTTATGGAGTTTCTTCATGCGCTTTACACTGATATGACCCAAACGGCAGTGCCACAAATATGTTGCACTATCATCATAAACTTTGCATCTTTTGGCATCAATATATATGAATGTGTGTATCACTACGATCAAGGTTCAATAAACCATCAACATTGGGTGTATGACTATAGAAGGTTTTATTCATGTAAACAGAATAACAATTTATTCTCTGCCTTAGATGAATAACTGTATCGCAATAAACATGATCTAATCATATTTATGCTCAACGCAAACACCAAATAAGATTTATTTAGGTTCAACACTAATCTTGAAAATATAGGGAGTGTGCCATGATGATCATATCAATCTTGGAACCATTTCCAACACACATCATCACTTCACCCTCAACTAGTCTCTGTTTATTCTGTAACTCCTATTTCGAGTTACTAATCTTAGCAACCGAACAAGTATCAAATACCCAGGGGCTACTATAAACACTAGTAAGGTACACATCAATAACCTATATATGAAATATACCCTTGTCCACTTTGCCATCCTTCTTATCCACCAAATATTCAGGGCATTTCTGCTTCCAGTGACCATTTCCTTTGTAGTAGAAGCACTCATTTCAGGCTTGGGTCCAGCTTTGGGCTTCTTCACGGGAGTGACAACTTGCTTGCCATTCTACTTGAAGTTCCCTTTCTTTTCCTTTGCCCTTTTCTTGAAACTAGTGGTCTTGTCAATCATCAACACTTGATGCTCTTTCTTGATTTCTACCCTCGTCGATTTTAGCATCACGAAGAGCTCGGGAATCGTTTTCGTCATCCCTTGCATACTATAGTTCATCATGAAGTTCCAGTAACTTGGTGATGGTGACTAGAGAACTCAATCACTATTTTATCTGGAAGATTAACTCCCACTTGATTCAAGCGATTGTAGTACCCAGACAATCTGAGCACATGCTCACTGCTTGAGCTATTCTCCTCCATCTTTTAGCTACAGAACTTGTTAGAGACTTCATATCTCTCAACTCGGGTATTTGCTTAAAATATTAACTTTAACTGTTGGAACATCTCATATGGTCCATGACGTTCAAAACGTCTTTGAAGTCCCGATTCTAAGCCATAAAGCATGATGCACTAAACTATCAAGTAGTCATCATATTAAGCTAGCCAAACGTTCATAATGTCTGCATCTGCTCCTGCAATAGTTTTGTCACCTAACGGTGCATCAAGGACAAAATTCTTCTGTGCAGCAATGAGGATAAACCTCAGATCACGGACCCAGTCCGCATTATTGCTACTATCATCTTTCAACTTAGTTTTCTCTAGGAACATATAAAAAACATAGAGAAGCTACAACGCGAGCTATCGATCTACAACATAATTTGCAAAATACTATCAGGACTAAGTTCATGATAAATTAAAGTTCAATTAATCATATTACTTAAGAATTCCCACTTAGATAGACAACCCTCTAGTCATCTAAATGATCACGTGATCCAAATCAACTAAACCATGTCCAATCATCACGTGAGATGGAGTAGTTTTCAATGGTGAACATCACTATGTTGATCATCTCTACTATATGATTCACGCTCGACCTTTCGGTCTCCAGTGTTCTGAGGCCATATCTGCATATGCTAGCCTCGTCAAGTTTAACCCGAGTATTCTGCGTGTGCAAAACTGGCTTGCACCCGTTGTATGTGAACGTAGAGCCTATCACACCCGATCATCACGTGGTGTCTCAGCACGAAGAACTGTAGCAACGGTGCATACTGAGGGAGAACACTTATACCTTGAAATTTAGTAAGGGATCATCTTATAATGCTACCGCCGTACTAAGCAAAATAAGATGCATAAAAGATGAACATCACATGCAATCAAAATATGTGACATGATATGGCCATCACCATCTTGTGCTCATGATCTCCATCACCGAAGCATCGTCATGATCTCCATCGTCACCGGCGCAACACCTTGACCTCCATTTTAGCATCGTTGTCGTCTCGCCAACTATTATTACTACGACTATCACTACCGCTTAGTGATAAAGTAAAACAATTACATGGCGATTGCATTGCATACAATAAAGCGACAACCATTTGGCTCCTGCCAGTTGCCGATAACTTTGTTACAAAACATGATCATCTCATACAACAATTTATATCACATCATGCTTGACCATATCACATCACAGCAAGCCCCGCAAAAAAAGTTAGACGTCCTCTACTTTGTTGTTGCAAGTTTTACATGGCTGCTACGGGCTTCTAGCAAGAACCGTTCTTACCTACGCATCAAAGCCACAACGATTTTTCATCAAGTGTGCTGGTTTAACCTTCAACAAGGACCGGGCGTAGCCACATTAGATTCAACTAAAGTTGGAGAAACAGACACTCACTAGAGCCACCAGTGTGCGAAGCACGTCGGTAGAACCAGTCTCGCGTAAGCATACGCGTAATGTCGGTCTGAGCCGCTTCATCCAACAATACCGCCGAATCAAAGTATGACATGCTGGTAAGCAGTATGACTATTATCACCCACAACTCTTTGTGTTCTACTCGTGCATATAACATCTACGCATAGACCTGGCTCGGATGCCACTGTTGGGGAACACGGTAATTTCAAAAAAAATCATATGATCACGCAAGATCTATCTATGTGATGCATAGCAATGAGAAGGTAGAGTGTGTCCACGTACCCTCATAGACCGAAAGCGGAAGCGTTATGACAACGCGGTTGATGTAGTCGTACGTCTTCACAATCCGAACGATCCAAGTACCGAACGTATGGCACCTCCGCGTTTAGCACACATTCAGCTCGATGACGTCCCTCGTACTCTTGATCCAGTTGAGGCCGAGGGTGAGTTCCGTCAACAGGACAACGTGGTGATGGTGATGATGATGCTACCGGTGTAGGGCTTCGCCTAAGCTCCGCAACGTTATGATCGAGGTGTGTAACTGCGGAGGGGAGCACTGCACACGGGTAATAGATTGTCTATTGTGCTATTGGGGTGCCCCCTGGCCATGTATATAAAGGAGGGAGGGAGAGAGGAGGCCGGCTAGGTTTGGGCGTGCCAGGGGGAGTCCTACTTGGACTCGTAGTCCAAGTAGGATTCGCCCCCCCTTTTCCTTTCTTCCACCGGAGGGAAAGGTAAGGGAGAGAGAGGGGAAAGGAAAGAGGGGGGCCGGCCTCCTCCCCTAGTCCAATTCGGTTTGGGCAAGGGGAGGCGCGCCTCTCTCATGTGGCCCTTTCTCCTCTTGTCGTGGTGGGCGCACGACAGATGCCAAGGTATGGCTAAAGAGAGGAGGAGGCTCGAGGGCGCTAGTGGTCTCCAGAGGCGAGATTGGTATGAGCGGGCGCGAGATGCCGGACATACCCAGGTTCGGGGCTCTCCGGAGAGATAACACCCCTAGTCCTGCCGAGTGTAGTTTGATGTTTGATAGTACAATGTTGCTCTTGGAGCTGTATGGGGGAGGAAGGAAGCTGGCCAAGGCTTAGGCTGCTCCTTCTCTCCAGTATTGCTGTCTCGGTGGCAAGTTCTGCGCTTACTGGCTCCTGGGGGGTTTTATAGACCAACCCCCCAGGGGTACAATGGTAATGTTACAAGTCGGTGGGTCCGGGTTGTCAGCGTCCGGGGACCCGGGCTAGGACGCGCTGAGGGCCTGTGGTTCGCGGGTTCCCCTAGGTGCGGGCCCCGCGTGCCTAGGGGGACTGTGGGCCGTCTTGTCGATCGTCAGGGCGTGGCCAAGTCGAGTCGTGTATAGTGGCTCTCTGTCAGGTTGCCGCTTGATGTCATCAATGGTGAGGGCAGGGGCATTGTAGCCACGCCAGCCCTGGTCAGCGGGTAGGTGAGGGGCACCGTTGCCACGCTCCGGCTGACCAGAGGCATGGGCGGGGCACTATTGCCTCGGTCATCGATGATTGAAGACTCGTCCCATCGTATGGCCTAGATGGGACGGGAGCTGACCCGTGGCTGGATTGCGGAGCACGCCACGGGTGGAGCTGGCTTGTCGAGGAAGCTTTGGTTGTGCCGGGTTCGGCTGTCTTGCGCTAGTTGTTGAGGCCGAGCCGACGTGTCTTGCCGGGTCGGAGAGCTCAGCCGGGTTGCAGGGCTTGGCCGGGTCGAGCGACCCGGCTGTCGTGGAATTGTCACGGCAGATGTCCTTAGTGTCAGGACTTAGTCGCGAGGCCAACGCATCTATGCGGTAGCTTGAGAGGGGTTGATCGGGACGAGAGACGCAACAGACAAGACAAGGATTTAGACAGCTTCGGGCCCCAGGAAACATCATCCGGAATAGCCCTACATGCTGTTTGAGGCTAGGTCTCATTATGCTCATTGAGAGTCGCCGCATAAGCCGGCTCCCCCTTTGTGTCTAGCTCTAGATATTGTTTATTGTTCCCTCCTTGGGGAGCCCTGCCCCTCCTTATATAAGTTAGAGGGGCGGGTTACATGTGGAGTCCTAGTAGGACTAGGACTAGTCTATCTTCTCTTACAAGTTAAATACAAGTCCGGGTCTTGCTTCCTCATAAAGGAAATATTTGTCATCCCTTTCCTCTTAAGCCGGCCCATCATAACGTGAGCCGGCCTTCTGGGCTTTGGGCCTTGTTGTCCATCTGACCCGCCCGCCGGGTTACTAATGAGTCGGCAATATTGGGCGGGTTATCTGTGAATCGCCAAGCTCCAGGCGGATCACCAGTGAGTCACCACGCTCCAGCCGGGTCTTCTAGTGAATCGCCAAGTCCGGCCGGGTCATAACTCCGGCCGGGTCATACCACGGGGTATATCCCCGACATTAGCCCCCAGTTTAATTTGGATTTATCCATGTGAAACTGATCCTGCAAAATAAACACCAGAACAACTTTGACAGGTTGTACTCCGGGTTAAAAATTCTTGTAAACCGGCACCTGATCATCCTTAAATCCTTGTCATTTCTTCCTTCTAAAAATCCGAGTCAATAGACCAGTTTCATAACCAATTTGCTTGTAGAAAATATTTTGTAAATAAAGAATCCTCTTGAATCGGCCTTGAATGCTCTGACTTGACAAAAATATTGGTCTTCAAATATTCAACTGATGTTCAGTCGGTCTGAAGATGTAAAACTTGCCGGTTTAATATTACCAAAATTGCCGGGTTATAAAAACTGATAATTCCGGGTCATGATTGTTGCCAACGCCAGTTCATGTTTATTGATGACGCCGGGTTGCAGACACAAGGTCGTAATGGTTGGTGACGCCGGGTCAATCCGGTTTGCTCAAAAAAGAGAATTTGAAAATAGTTCTTCCATAATAATATAATACCTGTAGCCCCCAAGTCTTGAGTAGAACAAAGTGATGGCTTAAGACTTGTTTTAATATAAATACTGCCACTTAAGAAGAAATCCATGTTGTTCATCCCAGTCACTTAGTAAAAACTGAATACTCCATATTATGTATCCCCCAAGTGCCGGGTCATTATGCAATAATAAGCAGGGACTTTGTAGGTATAATCATATAGATTTGAGCAATGATGTGTAGCCCCCAAGGGCCGGCTCAGTAAGATAATATTGAGCTGGGACTTGATATATACTTCAATGAAAATAACATCATATGATGTAACCCCCATCATGGGACTTGAATCCACGTCCACAAGGTTAAGAGCCTTGTGCTGTACCAATTGAGCAGTGGACCCTTCAATATAATGAATAAAAAGCTTTGTACCTTCAATTGTTGACAGGAGCAATTGTGATGGCTTAAGACTTGTTTCAATATAAATACTGCCACTTAAGAAGAAATCCATGTTGTTCATCCCAGTCACTTAGTAAAAACTGAATACTCCATATTATGTATCCCCCAAGTGCTAAGTCATTATGCAATAATAAGCAGGGACTTTGTAGGTATAATCATATAGATTTGAGCAATGATGTGTAGCCCCCAAGGGCCGACTCAGTAAGATAATATTGAGCTGGGACTTGATATATACTTCAATGAAAATAACATCATATGATGTAACCCCCATCATGGGACTTGAATCCACGTCCACAAGGTTAAGAGCCTTGTGCTGTACCAATTGAGCAGTGGACCCTTCAATATAATGAATAAAAAGCTTTGTACCTTCAATTGTTGACAGGAGCAATTGGTAGCCCACAAGGGTCAACTCATTATAATGTGATGAGTCGGGTCTTCAATAATATGAGCAAAAAATTACTTTGCATGAGCCCCCAAGTGTCATGGTGCCTGCTTGCAGCGACATGAGACTTGCATATTTGATGTAATCGCAACTTTAAATAATGTAGCCCCCAAGTGCCGGGTCGTAAGCCTACAGCAACTCGGGACTATTCCTTCAATTGTAGAAAAAATCATATCTATTGATAATATGATAGCCATTGTGCTAAAGCGACTTTATAAACCTCAATAATACCGGTTATTAATAACCATGATAAAATCCAGCCATGTTGGCTATTCAAGATAATATAATCCGGTATGAAAACCTTATTCGTTCAGTATCATAATGAAAATTCAGCCAAGTTTGGCTATTTAAATAATATAACCCAATGATTTATAAGCGCATGATTCCAATGGCGCAATCCAAATATATACTGGTGCTTATAGTCCCAAGCCAGGCCGGTTTAATAAACACCGGATAATTTTTCATCATATACTGGCGACTTATCGTCTTAAAGCCAGGCCGGTTTAACAAACACCGGATAATTTATCATCATACTGGCGACACATAGTCGAAAGCCAGGCCGGTTTAATAAACGTCAGTGATTTATAATCATGCTTTATTCAACCTGTTTCTGCATACAACAAGTTTAAAGTGTCCTGGCGGTTTACCGCCGGACGGGTCGTAATGCCCAACATATAACCTGAGTTTATAACCAAGGTTGCACTTAAGAATAATCAAATATGAAATATATCATACCTGTGATATTGAATCACATTGCTGGTTTTACCAACTTTTTGTAGTAAGAGTGATAACCCCAATCTTGAGTAATGATAACTCCTTTCATACTATGCCGGTTGATGATAAACCGTACCGGGTTGTGATAAACACCGGTTTAACCATATATAATACTGGCGACTCATAGTCAAACCAGACCGGGCTGATAGTCTCCGGATTATAACTTGATCCTGTATTGACAACTTGTAATTGAAAGTCAAGCCGGGTTAATGAACGCCGGTTTACTCCATAATAGGATGGTAATAGAAAATCAAACCGGGCAGATGGCCTCCGGATTAAGATTTGACCGTGTTCCGTCAATTTGTAATTGACAGTTGAACCGGATTAAAACGTTGTCGCAACAAAAATCGAATAACAGTTACGAAAAAAAATTGGAAGCAAAGGCAATGATAAAACCGTTTGCAAAAAAGGAGGCTTTACTGAGCCGATCAGATGGTGTTACCATGGTCGGACACGACCAAGCTCCCAATAGGTGTAGCTATGGTTCAAGTCAGCCAGGTCCCTAACTGAAACCGTGGCATTATGCCGATCAAGTGGCGTGGCAATGGTTCGGGTTCGACCAAGCCCCCAAGTGACTCTGTGGCCTTAGGCCGATCAAGAGGCGTGACTGGTTCAGACTTGACCATGCCCCCAAGTGATCTGGTGGCTTTCGCCTATCAAGAGGTGTTGCATTGGTTCGGACACGACCAAGCCCCCAAGTGACATAACATGGTGCTTTGAAAAGCTAACCCAAGAGGTAAACCGGAGGCCGCTTTAAGACAGAACCTCCGTGTAACCACGCATGATGTAAAAAAGAACAGAGACCCCGCTTTATGAAGCAGAAGCCCCCATGTGATCAATAATATGTTAGGCCAATAAGGCAGGATACCCATGTTTGAACCGCGCATCATGGCAGCAGGTCCTCTTCGGTAATTTTTAACTTCTTTGCAAGAGATAAATTCTTCTTGAACCGGGATCTTGAACCGGATATTGAGAGCTTCAAAGCTTTGTGGGAGACATCTTTCCCTTGACCCGGATTTTAAACCGGAATCTTCATTTTCAGCCTGAAATTTTCTGACGGTCTTTAAACTCGAACTTGTGAGAAGTTAATTCCTTTTTGAACCGGACATTGTTAAACCGGATTTGGGCGCTTCGGAGCTTTGTGGGAGAACAGATTTCCCTTGAACCGGATTGTAAACCAGATATTTGAGAGCTTCAATGAGACTGACTTCCCTTGAGCCGGATTTTAAACCGGAATCCTTTCTGATGACCCGGATCTTCTTCATTGAGCCGGGATTTTGTAACTGTCATATACTTTCTAAGCCGGAAATTTTCTGACGGCCTTCAAATAACAGTAGCCTCCTGGACCGGGTTATCTTTCCCTCCATCGTCCTGGGGTTCTTAAATTTGCTGAAACTAGCAAGATTTGCTGAGTCATGTCATCGTAGCCCCCGAGTCTCAAGGTGACTCGAGGAGTTGGCTTGAAACTCTTCATATTTGACCATGATATAAACCGACATAACTTGTATATCATTGGTGTTGATAGCACGATGTAAATCCACAGAAGGTTGAGGTGACTGCGGCGGGTTATAAATGATCCCGTATGAGCCGTGTCAGCAACTCGGCCAATGGTTCCTTCCAACTGGCGATTTGAAGTTAACCAAACTGTAGTGGCGGCGACTTGTGCGCCTGCCCATTAAGCCATCCAGTGCAAACGGCGGTTGATAGTATATGATAATTTGCCTCCTTTTTGTTGAAAGAAAACCGGGCTACCCAAGCTATGACTTGCTCATACTCAATAAACAGCTCATGCAGACAGGTGCGGCCCGGTATGTTGATGTAGACCAGGCCGCGAGAGACGGACGACAAAAACGACCGCAACATCAGAGGCAGCTCAGATAGATGAGTCGGCCGTGGCATTGTAAACCGGTGCGGACGGGGAAGATCGGCACCGGTGTCGTAAACCGGCACGGACGGGCGAGTTAATCGCGTCGTTTTGATGTAGTGAACAATTGTCCTGCATCAACAATATTGCAGACCAAGGCAAAGATAAACTGCTTTTTGACAAAAATAATATGTGCCAATAAAATATATTTAAAATGGATATCACCTGATGTGCTAGGACAGAAATAATCCGCCATGAAGTTGATGATCACTAGGTTAAGTTGAAATCACTCACGAGTGAGTCGGCCGTGGGAGCAGACAGATGAGCCGGGCGCGGCGTTGTAAGTCGGCAGGGACGGGTGAGTCAATCGTAGGCGCAGTAAGCCACGTGGACGGCGAGTCGATCTCGAGCATGATCCCAACGAGTTGATGTAAACCGGGCCACAAGGGTGGCGACTTGTGCATGTTCATTCACCGGGCGGTATGACACAGACGAAACGCCGGTGCAGAACGCTGCTATCGCGTGCTCCATACCTGTAATATAATACCTCATTAGTAATGAACAACTGTCCTGCATCAAAAATATCGCAAGGCAAAGTAATTGTTCACACAAAAATTAATATGTGCTGAAATAAACCGGACGGATATCACCTAATTCATCTGGACGACAGATGATCCGTACGCAGGGTAGGAATTAACTTAGATATATGAGTCACCAGCACTTCTTCCCTCTTTTTCTATCTTGATAGTGGCTCTTGACCTCTTCGTGAGAAGTAGCACTTGAAGACGAAGCAGTAGTTGGCCTCCTTTTTTTAGCTGCACGTAACATGTACACAGTGCAGATGCATGCCAGTATTTTCTTTCTTGCTCTTCACGTGGAGCGTCTTGTTGTTCTTGAAGCAGTAGTAGTGGCGCGCGGCAGCTCCAGCTTGTATGGCTCGGGGATCCACGAGGAGAGCGTTTCAGACACAGAGCCAATCCGGCAGATGAACAAGTCCAGGCCTCTAAGTAGAAAAAATATTATAATGGAGCAGCTAGCGTTGGCAACTTGATCGATTGATGTAGATGTACCCCGACGCGACAAGTGCGGCTCAGGGAGGCAAAGTGAGACAGCGACTCGGACGGGAGACGGGGCGCGGCAGCGACCCGGACGGGAGGCGGGGTCCAGACCAGCCACAGGTCATGGCCGGCTTGGGCTGTAGCTGGCCCGGGCGGCCGCGTCTCGGAGACGGCGGCTTCTCAGCCGAGACCGAGAGGGAGCGTTTCGGCGATTTAGAACCAGACGCGGAGACGAGTCCCTGGCTTCATCCACGCGTGTACTGCCTCAAATATTCCTTTGCAGTTGTATCTGTTGTCCTTGGATCAATGCACCGAAAACTTGCATGCGGCGGCGCACATGACATAACCCTAATTTCCGTTGAATTAATCTCGCATAAACTATAAACTGGACTGATGACTTGAGGCTGACCCAGCTCCTTCCAAACCGGCTCTTCTTCATCCGGAAACTTGCGGACTTCTTGAAACCCTAGAAGAGATCCCTTCAAGAACTACATGCTGTGAAACATCATCCGAAATAGCCCTACATGCTGTTTGAGGCTAGGTCTCATTATGCTCATTGAGAGTCGCCGCATAAGCCGGCTCCCCCTTTGTGTCTAGCTCTAGATATTGTTTATTGTTCCCTCCTTGGGGAGCCCTGCCCCTCCTTATATAAGTTAGAGGGGCGGGTTACATGTGGAGTCCTAGTAGGACTAGGACTAGTCTATCTTCTCTTACAAGTTAAATACAAGTCCGGGTCTTGCTTCCTCATAAAGGAAATATTTGTCATCCCTTTCCTCTTAAGCCGGCCCATCATAACGTGAGCCGGCCTTCTGGGCTTTGGGCCTTGTTGTCCATCTGACCCGCCCGCCGGGTTACTAATGAGTCGGCAATATTGGGCGGGTTATCTGTGAATCGCCAAGCTCCAGGCGGGTCACCAGTGAGTCACCACGCTCCAGCCGGGTCTTCTGGTGAATCGCCAAGTCCGGCCGGGTCATAACTCCGGCCGGGTCATACCACGGGGTATATCCCCGACACCGGCCATGCGCATGCCGGCTTGAGGGGCGATGCCGGCCCCGTTGTTTTTGAAAAGGATCCGGGTTCCATTGCCTGCCCGGGGTTCATCCCCCCGATAGTAGTCCCCGAAGCTGTGAAGGTCCGCCGTCTTTGGATGAGTGGGCCTTCACAGTTTCCCCCTTAAGCAAGGCGGATTCTGCGAGCGCCGGGTCCGACAACACCCACTGTGCGCCGGTTTTCTCAAAAACCGGACCGCGGCATCCCGGCCATGGCGGGAACCGAGGAGTCCGTCAAATCTTGGGGCAATCCCTCGGGCTTCGTGCGGGCGCCACGTGGTGCCCGGAAGTTGGAGGGGCCTGACAGGCCACACACGTGATGGGACTGGGCGACGGGCTGGGGCCCGCCGCCGCGCGCCCTTGGCCCACGTGTGCGGATTTATTGCAGCGTCCGGGGGCCGGTTGCTCTTCCTCGGGTAGTTACTGCGTGTGTACGTGCACACTTATTGCGGGGTAGTAGAAAGGTGCGTGTAGACGATCCTACTCCCCCATGTTCAAACCGAGAGTTATAAATCGGGGGCAGGGGGGCGGCGGACATCATTCTCGCACGCACCCTCCTGTCCCTTTGCTCTTGCTCTGCTCTTTCCAACTGACGCACTATGGTGCCCGCTGCCCCAAGCAGAACTTCTCCGTCGTCCATCTTCTTTCTCCTTCTTTCGATCATGGCACTGCCGTCCGGCTCTTGGATGGGTTCGAATGTCACCACCGAGGACATTGCCCATGTTTGGGCGTCGCGGCGCCTGCCACGGGAGACGGATGTCGCCGTCCGTCTGTCCCGCGGCGAGCAGAGGCCACAGCCCGAGGAGTTGGAGCACATGGTCTTCCTCACGCACTTCGAGCATGGATTTGGGCTGCTGGCAAGCACCTTCTTCCGCACGTTCCTGGAGTTCTTCGGGTTCCAGTCGTCTCATCTTGGCGCCGACGCCATCGTCCAGCTCTCCGGCTTCGTCACTCTCTGCGAGGGGTACCTAGGGGTCGAGCCCACAATTGACCTTTGGGCGCGCTTCTTCTCCCTGAAGCAGCAGGGCCCGTCGGCCGAAGAGTTCGTCGACTGCGGCACCGCCGTCATCTCGAAGCGGTCGGGGGCGGACTTCCCCAAGATCCCGCTGCAGGATTCTGCCAAGAAATGGTAGAACTCTTTCTTCTACGTCCACAACTTGGGTGCGGACCGCATCAATCTTCCGGCCTTCTCCATCGCGCCGCCGCGGGCGAAGATAAACTGGGGCTACTCGCCCAGGCGCCCGTCGCAGGAGATTCTCAATCTCTGCGAACGGGTGACGGTGATGAGGACGCGGGAGGGGCTCACCGGCAATGACCTCATCGCCGCATTCATCATGCGCCAGGTCCTCCCACTGCAGAGGTGCTCCTGCCTCATTGGCGAGATGGCCGGCCCTCAAGGCCCCAACTGCATGGGGTCGACACGGCTGACAGCGGAGCAGATCACGCGCCGCGTGAACGACATCTCCAAGGCCAACCTTGGGGAGGACTGGCGGTTCGGCCAGGTGCCGTACAGCGAGTCGAACTCGGCGCTAGGTCGCCTTACTTTGCTGCTGTGCACCTTCTCATTCGACTCGGCGCCAGGTTGCCTTACTTTGCTGCTGTGCACCTTCTCGTTCAGCCGTACATCGAGTCGAACACGGCTGACAACGACGCCCAAAAGTGTTGCTTAATGGCTTGCTTGCTCAAAAGTGCTTAGTGATATGCTCCAAAGCCCTCAACTACTTTCTCACATCCACATATGTCCTAAACCAAAAGTCTAACTCGGCCCTACCGATTCTTTCCATCCGGCGCCACCGAGTTCAGATGTCATAGCCACTGCCACAAACCCTAGGCAAATCGGTCTCACCGATTGGGATCTCGGTCTCACCAAGATGGGATTGTAATCTCTCTGTGTATGTCCATTACCAAAATCGGTCCCACCGAGTTTGAGTAATCAGTACTACCGAGATTACAATGCAAACTCTCTGGTTAGCTTATTACCAAAATCAGTCCCACCGAGTTTGTGTAATCGATCAAACCGAGTTTGCCTGACCAACTCTCTGGTTAGCTTATTACCACAATTGGTCCCACCGAGTTTGTGTAATCGGTCTCACCAAGATTACGTTATGCCCTAACCCTAATCATATGGTCCTACCGAGTTGCATGTCGGTCCCACCGAAAATCCTAACGGTCACTAGATTTGCTGAATCGTTCCGACCGAGTTTACCAATTCGGTCCCACCGAGTTTGGCAAGTTGTGTGTAATGGTTAGATTTTGTGTGGAGGCTATATATACCCCTCCACCTCCTCTTCATTCGTGGAGAGAGCCATCAGAACGAACCTACACTTCCAACTTTCATTTTTCTGAGAGAGAACCACCTACACTTGTGTTGAGGCCAAGATATTCCATTCCTACCATATGAATCTTGATCTCTAGCCTTCCCCAAGTTGCTTTCCACTCAAATCTTCTTTCCACCAAATCCAAATCCTGTGAGAGAGAGTTGAGTGTTAGGGAGACTATAATTTGAAGCACAAGAGCAAGGAGTTCATCATCAACACATCATTTGTTACTTCTTGGAGAGTGGTGTCTCCTAGATTGGCTAGGTGTCACTTGGGAGCCTCCGACAAGATTGTGGAGTTGAACCAAGGAGCCTGTAAGGGCAAGGAGATCGCCTACTTCGTGAAGATCTACCTCTAGTGAGGCAAGTCCTTCGTGGGCGACGGCCATGGTGGGATAGACAAGGTTGCTTCTTCGTGGACTCTTCGTGGGTGGAGCCCTTCATGGACTCGCGTAATCGTTACCTTTCGTGAGTTGAAGTCTCCATCAACGTGGATGTACGATAGCACCACCTATCGGAACCACGACAAAAACATCCATGTCTCCAATTGCGTTTGAATCCTCCAATCCCATCCCTTTATATTCTTGCAAGTTGCATGCTTTACTTTCCGCTGCTCATATACTCTTTGCATGCTTGCTTGTTATGTGTTGTGATTGTTAAACTTGTGCCTAAACTCCACTTGAACTTAAAGAAGTTAAAAACTGCAACTTTTGGTACTTAGTGTCTAATCACCCCCCTCTAGACACCTCTTCTCGATCCTTTCAATTGGTATCAGAGCTTTGGTCTCCATTGCTTTGGTTTAAACACCATTGGAGGAAGATGGATGAGTCTACTATTGGGAGTCTTAGACATAGAGTGCCTATACTTGATGGAGAGTACTTTCATGAGTGGAAAAATGAGATGCTTGTGATTTTCAATCAATATCATTTGAACAAGTACATTGCTAGCCCTTGTGCACCTCATGTTGATCCTTTGCATCCTACCCTTGATGAGTCAATTGACATGATTCACAATCTTAGAACTGTTGAACTTATCACTAGAGGCTTGCCTAGAAACTTGATTGGATGTTTGCCTACTCTTAAGTGTGCCTACACCATATGGGAAATTTCTTGAAGAACATTTTCCAAATTATTCCTTGAAAAATCTAGATGAAATTCTCCATAAGTCTATTGCCTTGAGTAAGATGAATTCCAATAACCCTATGTTTGGTGATTGTCTATTTGAGCTTACAAACCTTATGCATGCCAAAGGAGATGTTGGAGTTATTAGTGATATTATTTCCGAAGCTATTAAAATTCATAAACAAGATCATTGTCAAACTCACTCTAACGAATCACCCTCTCTAGGACTTGATCCACCACATGACGATGTTGAACATGGATACTATGACGAGGATGATGATAGTGACTTTGATCTTGATGATGCAATGAGACACTTTGGTCTTATGGCAAATCTTAGGGGATATATGGCAGGAGGAAAGGAATGGGTTCTTGATAGTGGATGTACCGATCACATGACCGGAGATAAAGATATGTTTTGTAAGCTTGCTGAAAACGATGGTCCTCGAAAGTATGTCACTTTCGGTGACAACTCAAAGGGTAAGGTGGTTGGCCTCGGCAAGGTGGCCATATCACATGATAGCTCCATACAAAATGTCATGCTCGTTGAATCTCTTGGCTACAACTTACTTTCAGTATCTAGACTTGCTGATTTTGGTTTCAATGTCCTATTTATTGAAGTAGATTGCCAAGTGTTTCATAGAGATAATCATAAAATGGTCTTTACCGGTGTACGTAGAGGTGATCTATACATTGTTGATTTCACTAAAAAGGCTCAACCTAGAACTTGCTTTATTGCTAAATCCTCTAAAGGTTGGTTATGGCATAGACGATTAGGTCATGTTGGCATGCGAAACCTTGACAAGCTTATTAAAGGAAATCATATCCTTGGAGTTAATGATGTCATATTTGATAAGGATAGACTTTGTAGTGCTTGTCAAGCAGGTAAACAGGTTGGAGGAAGGCATCCCGTGAAGAACATCATGACCACAAGGAGGCCACTCGAGCTACTTCACATGGATCTTTTTGGTCCCAACGCTTACAAAAGTCTCAGTGGAAATTCTTTTGGTCTAGTTATAGTTGATGATTTTTCAAGATTTACGTGGGTGTTCTTTCTCGATGATAAATCACAGGTCCAAAAGATCTTCAAAAAAGTTCGCTAGGAAGGCCCAAAATCAATTTGAAGTGAAGATCAAGAAGGTTCGCAGCGACAACGGAACGGAGGTCAAGAACGCAAATGTGGATACCTTTCTTGACGAAGAAGGTATTTCACACGAGTTCTCGGCTACGTACACACCTCAACAAAATGGAGTTGTTAAGAGGAAGAACCGAACGCTCATTGAAATGGCGAGAACGATGCTTGATGAATACAAGACATTGAAGCACTTTTGGGCGGAAGCGGTTGAGACAGCTTGTCATGCAACAAATCGCTTGTATATTCACAAGCTACTCGGCAAGACGGCATACGAGATTCTCACCGGTAACAAACCCCAAGTTGGATACTTTCGAGTATTCGGCTCAAAGTGCTACATTCTTGATAAGCATCGCCATTCTAAATTTGCTCCTAAGTCTCATGAAGGTTTCCTAATTGCTTATGGCTCAAACTCTCACACATACCATGTCTACAACAATTTCACCCGAAAGGTTGAAGAAATGGTAGATGTGAAGTTTGATGAATCTAACGGCTCGCAAGTAGAGTAATTGCCAATTGATGTAGGAGACAAAGACCCCTCGAAAGCAATTCAAGACTTGTCTATTGGCAAGATTCGTCCAACGGAGGTGAAGGAGAGTACCTCGTCCGTCCAAGTGGAAGCTTCTACCCCACGACAAGGTGAACCAAGAGTTGATACGGAAGCATCCACAGGTGGGACACACCAAGATGAACAAAACGAGGAAGTGCACCAAGACGAACGTCAACAACCTCCTTCTCTACCACGACAAGAGAATGACAACGTCAACAATGAAGAAGGCCAACAAGAAGAACAAGATGAAGAAGATGTTCAACCAAGACCCAGGCAAAAGCTTTCATGAGTTCGAGGAAGAATTGCTAAAGACCATCCCATTGAGCAAATCTACAAAGATATCCAAACCGGGAGAATCACTCGCTCTAAAACTCGTTTAGCTAACTTTTGTGAACACTATTCATTCATCTCTAGCATTGAACCTATGAAGGTTGAAGAAGCATTGGAAGATCCGGATTGGATAAACGCTATGCATGAAGAGCTACACAACTTTGAGAGGAATCAAGTTTGGACATTGGTTGAGAAGCCCGACAACAACCACAACATCATCGGTACCAAATGGGTGTTTCGGAACAAGCAAGATGAAGATGGAAAAGTAGTTCGCAACAAAGCACGTCTCGTCGCCCAAGGCTACACACAAGTCGAAGGTATGGACTATGGTGAGACTTATGCTCCCGTTGCTAGACTTGAGTCCATTCGCATCTTACTTGCCTATGCTAATCACCATGATATCACCTTGTACCAAATGGACATTAAAAGTGCTTTTCTAAATGGTGAAATAGAGGAGGAAGTTTATGTTAAACAACCTCCTGGCTTTGTTAATCCTAAGAAACCTGATCATGTTTACAAACTTCACAAAGCTCTTTATGGTCTTAAACAAGCTCCTAGAGCGTGGTATAAATGCTTGACCAAGTTCCTTATTGAAAAAGGCTTTGAAATTGGAAAAATAGATTCCACTCTTTTTACTAAAAGGGTTAATGGAGAACTATTTGTATGCCAAATTTATGTCGATGAGATTATATTTGGTTCTACTAACCCTCATTTTAGTGAAAAGTTTGGGAAGCTAATGTGGGAGAAGTTTGAGATGTTTATGATGAGTGAACTCAAATTCTTTCTCGGCTTGCAAATCAAGCAAAGTAAGGAAGGTACCTTTGTCTCTCAAACAAAGTACACTGAGGACTTATTCAAGAAGTTCAATATGCAAGAATGCAAAGGTATGACTACATCCATGCCTACTAGTGGACATCTTGATTTGACCAAAGATGGTGAACCGGTTGACCAAAAGGTTTATCGCTCTATGATTGGTTCATTGTTATATCTATGTGCTTCACGTCCCGATATCATGCTAAGTGTGTGCATGTGTGCATGATATCAAGCTGATCCTAAAGAATGTCATCTTATGGCCGTGAAAAGGATAGTGAGATACTTAATCCATACACCAAATTTTGGCATTTGGTATCCAAAGAGGGCCTCTTTCGATCTTGTTGGCTACTCCGACTCGGATTATGCCGGTGACAAGGTTGATAGAAAGTCCACTTCGGGTACTTGTCAATTTCTTGGTAGATCTCTTGTATCTTGGTCTTCCAAGAAACAAAACTCGGTATCCTTATCCACCGCCGAAGTGGAATACATTGCCGCTGGTTCATGTTGTGCTC
Source organism: Triticum aestivum (assembly GCF_018294505.1). Lineage (NCBI taxonomy): Eukaryota > Viridiplantae > Streptophyta > Magnoliopsida > Poales > Poaceae > Triticum > Triticum aestivum. The sequence goes on along the minus strand of NC_057804.1, from coordinate 61,309,756 downwards.
AATTACTTTGGATGACCCAAACTCTTAAAGATTATGGGTTATATGTGAAACATGTTCCATTACTTTGTGACAATGAAAGTGCTATCAAGATTGCTCATAATCCCGTGCAACACTCTCGAACTAAGCATATTGAAGTTCGTCATCATTTCATTCGAGATCACGTTGCTAAGGGTGACATTAACCTTAAGCATGTTTGCACCAAAAAGCAATTAGCGGATATTTTCACTAAACCACTTGATGAGAAAGTGTTTTGTAGGTTAAGAGGTGAATTGAACATCATTGATGCTTCAAACTTGGAGTAGGAACTCCATTGGATACATGCAAGACAATAGCTTATGACTAATCCTTGATATTTCTCTTATGATGATAATCTTATGTCTTGGATATATTTGCACCTTGCATGTTATCTAACCCATGTAGGTACTTGGATGAATCTAAGTCTATGAGATTGCAACTCACTCATATCTTGAGCAATCTCTACATCACCAAGTCTCTACATAATGCTGGTTGAAGACAAGGAAGCACGGAACCATTCAAACATATCCTTTGAAAAATTTACCATTGAACTTCATGATTGTCATTTTGGATACACAAGTGCTCTTCCTTGCAAAAACTAACCCATGTAGATAGATGAACTCAAATTCCAAGTGGTGCTCCCAACTCTTGATGGCTACATCAACCTTGAGCAACCCACACAAGCTCAACTACATGATCAACACCACCACCCAAGGTATGTTATTCCATCTAAGAGAAGCTTTACTCCAAGTCATGAGTCAAAGCAACTCGACAAGATGTGAATACATCAAGATGCTTAAACGAAAAATGGTAACCCATTTTGAGCTTAAACGATGAGTATGATCTATGATCAAGTGATTTCACTTGACTCCTAAGTCAATATACTCTAACATAGGTGATTTTGTCGCCGACCATCTCTAGATGAAGTTCTCTTGAGTTCTTTTCTGTGCTCTTGCATTTGTCTCGTGCATAAAAAAACTTCATCTAGATTTATTTTCTTTTCTTTTCTATTTGTTCTGCATTCCTTGCATCAAATTCTTTGCAAATCTTTCAGTTAATTCCTTGCAAATCCTTGTGAGATCTTACTTGTCTAGTGAGCTGAGGTGACAAGTGTTTTCTCTGTGATGAACTCGGTCTCACCGGTCTCTTGTTTTTGGTCTAACCGAATTCTTTTGGTGCAACCGAAGCATACCACTCGGTGCCACCGATTTCACTACAGGAAAGACATTTTGCCATTTATTCCTGCATTACTTTTGATCTAGCTCCACTCAATGAATCTTGTCCTCTACAAGCATCACATTTACCTTAGTGCTTTGTGCTGTGACTCAAGGACCAAACCCATTCACGACAAATTCCAGAAGGCCCTTCTTGGAAATTGATGTCAAAGGGGGAGAGAGAGATCACATCAAAGCTTAATCATATCTCTAGGGGGAGAGAATACTCAAGGAGAGAGTAATCTTCAAGGATCCCAGATGCTTGGTGTTCAAAAGGAGAGATGCCACATGTCTTCTTGAGGGGAAAGACATGTTCATATGTGCTTATTTGCATTAGCTCTGTTCATTTGTTTCTTTGAGCTCTGATTTTCTGTTCCCTATCTTCTCCCAGTATCCCATGCTAGATTCAGGGGGAGCAAGACATCTAAGGGAAAGAAATTCTTAAAATTCATTGCACATCTTTACCTTTGGGGACATGTTAAATGTGGTACTTAGTACTCAATCTACATGTCATCCCAGTCTTGGTACTCTCGTGGTTTCTTTTGTTTGCTATGGCTAGTAGGTGTATTTGTGTTATCTAACCTTATTTTCACAGGTTCATTCCATCCTAAGCCAACTCAAGACCACAAGGTAACTATATGCATCACAATCATGTGTATGAGGAATTCTTGCTGATGTACATACTGTTTGCAAGAAGGACTCATGAGCATGAAGGTACATTTCCCATGTTCACATCTTTTGCTCTGATGCATATAGCCAAGATACATGTAACACATTTCCTACTCTGTCATGGTTATGCTCTCACATGCTTCTAATTTCCATATACACATGATTGCATACATGTAGGGGGAGCCTATGCTTGTTACATGTCTTTTCAAAGCTTTACTTGCTATACTCTATATCTTTATCTAAAGCTTTGATGTATGTTGTCATCAATTACCAAAAAGGGGGAGATTGAAAGAACAAGTGCTCCCTGGGTGATTTTGGTAATTAATGTCAACATATCTCTTGTTGGACTAACACTTTTACCTAGTATGTTTCAAACAAGTTCAACAGTGGAGTGACATGGACTAAAGGATGTGGAACCCCTTCAAGATGCTAAGGACAAAGGATTGGCTCAATCTTCAAGAACAAGACTCTACATTTTCTATTTCAGCGATTCAAGATCACATTGAGTCTATAGGAAAAGCCAATACTATCAAGAGGGGATGAGGTGTTGCTTAATGGCTTGCTTGCTCAAAAGTGCTTAGTGATATGCTCCAAAGCCCTCAACTACTTTCTCACATTCACATATGTCCTAAACCAAAAGTCTAACTCGGCCCTACCGATTCTTTCCATCCGGCGCCACCGAGTTCAGATGTCATAGCCACTGCCACAAACCCTAGGCAAATCGGTCTCACTGATTGGGATCTCGATCTCACCGAGATGGGATTGTAATCTCTGTGTGTATGTCTATTCCAAAATCGGTCCCATCGAGTTTGAGTAATCGGTACTACCGAGATTACAATGCAAACTCTCTGGTTAGCTTATTACCAAAATCGCTCCCATCGAGTTTGTGTAATTGGTCAAACCGAGTTTGCCTGACCAACTCTCTGGTTAGCTTATTACCACAATTGGTCCCACCGAGTTTGTGTAATCGGTCTCACCGAGATTACGTTATGCCCTAACCCTAATCATATCGGTCCTACCGAGTTGCATGTCGGTCCCACCGAAAATCCTAACGGTCACTAGATTTGCTGAATTGGTCCGACCGAGTTTACTAATTCGGTCCCACCGAATTTGGCAAGTTGTGTGTAATGGTTAGATTTTGTGTGGAGGCTATATATACCCCTCCACCTCCTCTTCATTCGTGGAGAGAGCCATCAGAACGAACCTACACTTCCAACTTGCATTTTTCTGAGAGAGAACCACCTACACTTGTGTTGAGGCCAAGATATTCCATTCCTACCATATGAATCTTGATCTCTAGCCTTCCCCAAGTTGCTTTCCACTCAAGTCTTCTTTCCACCAAATCCAAATCATGTGAGAGAGAGTTGAGTGTTGGGGAGACTATCATTTGAAGCACAAGAGCAAGGAGTTCATCATCAACACACCATTTGTTACTTCTTGGAGAGTGGTATCTCCTAGATTGGCTAGGTGTCACTTGGGAGCCTCCGACAAGATTGTGGAGTTGAACCAAGGAGTTTGTAAGGGCAAGGAGATCACCTACTTCGTGAAGATCTACCGCTAGTGAGGCAAGTCCTTCATGGGCGACAACCATGGTGGGATAAACAAGGTTGCTTCTTCGTGGACCCTCGTGGGTGGAGCCCTCCGTGGACTCGCGCAACCGTTACCCTTTGTGGGTTGAAGTCTCCATCAACATGGATGTACGATAGCACCACCTATCGGAACCACGACAAAAACATCTGTGTCTCCAATTGCGTTTGAATCCTCCAATCCCATCCCTTTATATTCTTGCAAGTTGCATGCTTTACTTTCCGCTGCTCATATACTCTTTGCATGCTTGCTTGTTATGTGTTGTGATCGTTAAACTTGTGCCTAAACTCCACTTGAACTTAAAGAAGTTAAAAACTGCAACTTTTGGTACTTAGTGTCTAATCACCCCCCCTCTAGACACCTCTTCTCGATCCCTTCAGTCACACGGGTAAGTCTTGTATTTCTCTTCATGTATCTTGACTTGCTGACCGCGGCACGGTACGGGTGATGCTCACGCCAGTTGTTGGTGTAGTAGCATTGGGCGGGGGAGGCGGCGACGCGGGCGGAGCCAGGTCTTCGCGTGGGGAGGTGTCAAGCCGCCCGCACGGGAAGGACAGCGTCACGCCGTGGCCCTGGCCCCGAAGCGCACGGCGGACCCGGCCAGGGCCTGGAGGCCGGCCAAGAGGAAGCGCGGCGCCGGGCACGGGAGGCCAACCCCGGTCCTGGTCTTGTCGGGGTAAGCTTCATCTCCCATACGCATCCGGATTGTCGAGCTAGCCTTGTTTCTTTTTGCTCATTATGTCTTCTTCTTCAGGTCGCCAGTCGCACTGGCGAGGGCAGGGGCAGATGCCGTGACCGCCGAAGGGACCGCGTTCTGCAGGAGCCGGTCCGACCTCGTCGACCAGGTTGAGACGGAGGGACGGGCCGACTCGGACCTCGGCCTGGACCCAAACGACGCCGAGGTCTTGGCCTGGCGGGACAGGAACAGGGCCGGGGCGGAGCTGGGGGCGGCATCGGTCCGGGCTTGGACCGACGCGGTGGCGGCATGGGCGCGAGCCGGCATGGAGCTGGCCTGGCGCGAGATGCCGGAGGGCACGGTGGTGGCGGCGATGGTCTTTGAGCTGTCGTCGGTGAGGGAGCGCGACCGTGAGGGCCGGGCTGAGGTGGTGATCCTCGACTGGGAGGTCGTGGAGGTGGAGGATGATACCCCACCGCGGGTCGACATTGTCGAGCGAGCGGGGGCTGATGGTGGCGGAGGCGGCACCGTCTTGGAGGAGGCGCTGCGGGCGGTGGTGCTTGAGGCACCGCCGGTGTTGGAGGAGGCACCGTGGGCGGCGATGCCGGAGGCCACCCTGGCAGCTGGGCCGGTGGTGGCGCAGCAGGCCGTCCCAGCGTCCGGACCCGAGGCGGCAACGCAGGGCGTCCCGGCGTCCAGGTCGTTGATGGTGCTGGAGAGGGCGTCGGAGGAGGTGCTGGCCGCGTCGGGAGCGGCCAACGGGGAGCACACCTTGGTGCCCCGGCAGGGAGGACGCCGGGCCGCTGCGCCGTAGCCAGCGCGGAGCGGGGGCACCATGGTCTTCGGGCCTCAGACCCAGGAGGAGGCGGCATGGACGCTGTCAGCCGCCGCCTGCGCGGCCGGACGGACCGGCTCGAGGCCTTCGCCCAGGCCGAGGTGGAGCGGACGCGTGAGCTGGAGCACGCCGTTCTGGTAAGCCTTTTCTTTTTTGCAATTTCTTCTTTGTGGGGAGCGCCAGCGCACCCACAGGGTGTATCCCCCGAGGTTCAGGCCAACTACGTAGTAGTTGGGTCGAATCTTTAGAGCGTTGTCCTTGTTCTGATTTCTGCCTTCTTCAGCAACTCGACGCCTACCATGTCGGCGCCTTCAACCGTCTCCTAGGCAAGTACCGGGAGCTGAAGGAGCAGCTCGCCGCCAAGGAGGAGGAGCTTCGTGTCGCCGCAGGTATCTTCGTGCTCTTTTCTAGTGGGGGCGCGCTAGCGCACCCACTGGGTGTAGCCCCCGAGATTCGGGCCAACTGTGTAACAGTTGGGCCAAATCTTAAGTCTTGCTTTCTCATTCGCTGAATTCTTCTTTTTTGCAACCGAGGTGCTGTCCTGGCGGACTCGTCTGCTCCGGGATGGTCGTCACTATGACCGGCTCATTGTCGACACCGTCCGTCTTGGCATCGAGGCGGCGTAGGCGAGGGTGGAGGCGGCCGTGGCCCGACGGTATCTCGATGAGGCCAACCAGCTGCATGAGCAGCTGGTAGGTCACAAGAGCCGCCTCGAGGCCGAGGTGGAGCTTCTTAAGGCGGAATCCACCAAGGTGGTGGAGGCGCAGCAGGCCCTGGTCAAGGCGGACCAGCAGCGCGACCAGCTGGCCGACGATAAGGGTCAGCTCCAGACCGAGGTGGATCGCCTGCGGGGGCAGGTTACCATGGCTGAGGGGGCCCGTCAGGACAAGGCCCGTCGTCGCGAGGTGGCCGAGAAGGCGGTCAATGACAAGGACGTCGAGCTGAAGGCGGCCTTGCCAAGGCGACCAATCTGGAGAGGGCGCCCCAGGAGCGCGACCACGCCATTGAACGGGAGCGACGTGGTATGTTGCTCGAAGCGCAGCACATGGAAGAGTCCTTCTCCAGTAAGTGCTTTTCTTGTATTTTGCCGGGTCGGGATCCGGCCTTTCGTCCTTGTTGTCCTTCTTCTGATATGCTTCGCCTTTTGTGGCAGGAGTCTTCCCGGAGACGCAACGGCTGGCCGAGGAAGCCGTCTGCTTTCAGCGCAACCCGACCGGAGTCGTTGGATCCGAAACGGACCGGCTAGTGGCGTGGACCTTCCCGAAAATCATCGCCGCCGCTGAGGCTCGCGTGCGGGTCTTGAGGACGCAGATGGGGCGGCTGTCCCAGGCCGGCACCGCAATGACGGCGGCCCTTTGGCCGGACTCCATCGAGCCGAGAAGCTTCATGTGCCTGGCGCGTTCGTTGGAGATGGGGCCGGACCGGCTTCACGAGTGGCGTGTCTCCACCGCTCGTGCCGGCGCTAAGATGGCGCTTCGATTCACGCTGTCTTGGCATCCGGACCTGCAGCTGGATGCGCTGATGGGCCAGCGGGCCGGCTCGGAGCAGCTCTTGCAGGAGCAAGCCGGCCGGATTGCCTCCCGGGCCACCTACATCGCTGAGTTTGCCTTCCACAATGAGTTCCACCCGGAGCGGACGGAAGACGGCAGGGTCGTGGATGGCGACGACTATGGCTTGCTTCTCCATGATCCGGAGGGGAGCTCTGAGGAGACGGGCGTCTACCGCGATGGGGATGTCGAGGAGGACACCGGTGCCTCGCCGGACCCGGAGGCCGCCAGGGGAGAGCCGTCGATGTTGCGACGCGGCGCTGGAGATGCTTGAGACATTCTTAGTAGAATTTGTTAAGTAGCAGGTCTACCCACCCACTGGGGGTTTTAGGGTGTAATGAACTCGGGCCGCGGGCCTTTTAAATATTTGTGTGTAAATGTCGTGAGTGTTTTTTGCTTTTGCCTTCCGTTTTTTGGACCGATTTCTTGCGCTTTTCCTTTCTCAAACCTCCCCTCTGCGAGTCAGACGGCTGAGGCGCTGGTCCGTGACAAGGAGTTCGGTTCTTCGAGAGGAGCGCGCAGGACTTGGGCCCTTCAAAACGTTGAGCACGAGCGAAACACCCACTGGGCCGGCTGGCGGCAATCCGGCGAAGCTGGTTGGCGAGCAGCCGGTCGTGCGGCTGTTTATTTTTTGAGCAGCAGACCAGGTTGATCGACCCGACAGCCTTTGACTTAGTGTATGAAGCATAAAGGAGCTCTGGCCCGTTGTGCTTGCCACCTACAGCCGAAGCTGGATCTGTGGCTTTAGGGCGAAGTGGGGTACCGCGGCATCCTAACTGTATCAGGAATCACCAAGTAAGGTGGCGGGGTGGCGATCGAGCCGGCCAGCCCCCGAGCCCCCGGTTCGAGCGGGTCGGACCAGTGGCTGGGTTCAGTGGCATAGTGATGCAAGAAAGTAAGGTCACAATAAATTGGTCGACAAAAGGTAGCCCCCGAGTCTCGTTCGGAAACCCCATAGTAGTAGGCGTTGATGAGGTAGTAGGCGTTGCGATCGCGCAAGGCCCTGCTCACGACGAATGGGCCCTCCCATGGAGGGGACAGTTTGTGCTGGCCTGCTTGCTCTTGGACGAGTCGGAGGACGAGGTCACCCTCGCGGAATGCGAGGGGCTTGATCTTCTTGCTGTGGTAGTGCCTCAGGCTTGCTGGTAGATGGCCAAACGGCTGAGCGCCAGGAGGCGTGCTTCTTCGAGCAGGTCAATGCCATCTTCGCGGGCTTCTCTAGCTTCGGCTTCAGTGTACATCATGACGCACGGCGAGTCGAACTCGACGTCGGTCGGCATGACGGCTTCGGCTCCATAGACGAGGAAGAACGGGGTGAACCTGGTCGACCGATTCGGCGTGGTGCGGAGACTCCAGAGAACGGCGGGCAACTCGTCAAGCCAGCTGCCGGGTGAGCGGATGAGTGGCTCGACGAGTCGTGGCTTGACGCCAAACAGGATGAGTCCATTGGCCCGCTCGACCTGCCCGTTGGACTACGGATGTGCAACGGAGGCCAGGTCGAGGCGGATGCCGGAGACGGAGTAGTATTGCTCGAGAGCGCCTTTGGCAAAGTTGGTGCCGTTGTTCGTGATGATGCTGTTTGGCATGCCGTAGCACACCGCTATGTCCTTGATGAACCGAACAGCTGTTGGCCCGTTTAGTTTCTTGATTGGCCGTGCCTCGAGTGGTTTTGAAGGGTCCCACCATGTAGAGTCCCCAGACCGCGAAGGGCCAGGCGATCAGAATGGTGCGGAGTGCTAACGCCGGCTGGTGGCTGCGTTTGCTGAAGCGCTGGCACCCCTCACATTTGAGAACGAGCGACTCGACATCTTGGAGGGCCATGGGCCAGTAGAAACCATGGCGGAACGCCTTGGCCACCAGGGATCGCGACGCGGTGTGGTGCCCGCATTCGCCCTGGTGTATGTCGAGGAGGATGTCGATACCCTGTTCCTGCTCGACACAGCGCTGGAACACGCCGGTGGAGCTGCACTTGACGTGCTCGTTGTTGATGATGCTGTAGGCGGACGCCCGGCACTGCCCTTGCCGGGCTTCGGTCTCGTCCATGGGGAGAACCCCACTCTCCAGGAATTCTGATATTGGGAGGGCCCAAGACGGAGCCATAACCACGACGAAGATGGCCACCAGGGTGGGTTCCGAGTCGACAGCCCTCGAGCCAGGTTGAGCAGCCCCGGGTCGGGGATGGCGACGGCCGGGTCCGAGGCGATGGTGGCCGGGTCGATCTGAGCAGCCCCCGGGCCGGGTTCAGCAGCCCCCGGGCCGGGTTGAGGTGCGGCCGGGTCGTTTGGAACATGGATGGACTCGGAGTCCGGCCATGGCCTGCCGGACGGCTTGTGCAGGTGCTCGAGGGAGACGCCGGACGAGATGGACTGTCGGCTCAAGGCGATCTTGGCGAGCGTGTCGGCCGCTTCATTCTCCGCGCGCGGGACGTGGAGGAACTCGCAGCCCTCGAAGGACCAGACAACTTCTGGAGGAGGAAGCGGTAGCTTGCCATGTTGGAGTCGCGGGCGTCCCACTCGCCGGAGCACTGCTGCACCACCAGGTCCGAGTTGCCGTAGCACAGGATGCGCCGGATGCCGAGTTCCTTGGCGAGCCGGAGGCCGTGCACAAGGGCTTCGTACTCGGCGACGTTGTTGGAGGCGGCGAAGTGGATCTGGAGCGCGTAGCTAAGCCGGTCGCCCTTTGGGGAAGACAATATGATGCCGGCCCCTAGGCCGAGTCGCATCTTGGATCCATCGAAATGCATGCCCCAATGCATCGAGTTGGGGGGCGACGGCAAGTACTAGGTCTCAGTCCAATCGATGAGGAAGTCAGCCAGGGCTTGGGACTTGATCGTGGTGCAAGGCTCGTAGAGAATGGTGTGGCCGTCTAGCTGGATCGCCCACTTGGCGACCCAGACAGAGGCATCCCGGCACCCGATGATTTCTCTGATAGGCGCTATGCTGACCACGGTGATGATGTGCTCTTGGAAGTACTGCTTCAGCTTCTTGGTGGTAAAGTACACGCCATAATTCATCTTCTGGTAGTGCGGGTAGTTCTGCTTGGAGATGGAGAGCACCTCGCTCAGGTAGTAGACTGGGCGCTGGACGGCTTGGATCTTGCCCATCTCTGGTTGCTCGACCACCAGCACCGTGCTGACCGAGAATTGCTAATCGGCGAGACCAATTTTAGGACTCTGTGAAACCCTAGCAGTCTCGGTGCCACTGAACTGTGACTCGGTCCAACCGAGTTCATTAGTTTAGGTTCCAAAACTGCTTCGGTATCACCGAGTTTGAAAATTGGTTGATCCGAAATGCTTTATGTGGAAAACTAAAACTGACTTTTTGAATCATTCTTTTGCAAAAATCTCTGCATTTTGTGATGCTCATCCACTCTATCTCATCTATAACTCTTCACAGGGTCAGCAGTCAGTGTTTGCAGCATGTCAGACCAGAGTGACAGCCAGAACAGGTCAGAAGAGCAGATTGACATGAGTCAGGGCACTAGTCCCTCCAGCACTTCAGATGAAGGCAGCAGAAGCACTCCTAGCAACCTGCCTAAGGCTGCTACCAGGCAAAGGAAGAAGAGAACTTCAGACTCTAAAGATGAGGATTATAGAGCAGAAGAGGATGAGGCTACTTCCAAGAAAGTAGTGCTCAAAAAGGAGTATGCCTCAGCCAAGACCACTAAGCCTGGACTTAATAGGAAGGTCCCTGCCAAGAGGACACCTATGCTGAAGGTCAGAGGGTCAACTCAAATACCTGAAAAGCCTGATCCCAAAGAGCCTGCTGCTGAAGGAAAAAAAAGGAAGGAAAGGGTCAAGAAGACCATAGCCAGAGTTGTTGGGCAACCTTCCATGATGGAAGAGGAAGAAGAGGTTGCTGCACCAGCACCAAAGGCACCAAAGCTTATGGGTGATGCTATTAGATCAGGGGCTGCAACATCTAAGCCCAAGGAAGCACCCAAAGCTGCCCCCAAGGCCAAGCTTGCACCAAAAAGAAATACCAGGAATATTCCAGCTGCTGAGAAGAACAAGGCCCCAGTGCCTAATATTGCTGATGAGGAAGATGAAGAAGGACATGTCCTAAGGAAGCTCAAGCCCAAGATACCAGACCACAATGATGCCCATCCTGTAGCTGAGGACATGAACATCAGAAGAGACTCAGGGTTGAGGCTATGGAGGCTGACAGATCCATATGCCACAAGGAGAAGAACTGTTGTTGATTACAGGTTCCATACAAAGGAACAACAAGACTTCTATGAGACAATCTTGTTGGACAAGAACCCCATTGTGTGTGATATGAGGTGGGTCGACTGGACCTACATGAAGGAAAATGAAGAGCACTATCCTGGAGTGCAAGAAAATTTTGTTGCTTGTGGAGTTGCAGATTATGTTGGGCAAAAGCTCACCAACTGGAACAATGAACTTATCATGCAATTCTACTCCACAACACACTTCTATCTAGATGGGAGGATAGTTTGGATGTCTGAAGGTACAAGGTACCAGTCCACTGTTGAGGAATGGGCAAGACTGATCAATGCCCAAAGGAAAATGATGATGACCTGGATGTATATGCCAAGAAGAAGATGGACCACAATTCCATGGCACACATGTACAAAGAGATCCCAGACAAAGCCATTGAGACACATAAGTTTGGGTCAGTACACTTTCTTCTGTCAGGGCTGCCCACAATCAATTGGATCCTAAGGCATACTCTATTGCCTAAGTCTGGTGACCACAACATGATCAGAGGGCATGCAATCAACATGTTGCATTTGTTTGATGTGCCTCAGAAATTCAAGGTCATGAGCCTTATGGTTGAAACCATTAAGAGGACTGCAGAAGATCAGAAGAGGAGCTGTGGATATGCCCCTCAGATTCAGGAGTTGATTAACTCAAAGATGGGCACATGCAAATATCTATTGGATAAGGAACATTTTCCACTTTATCCAGACTTTGAGGACAATGAGGTTGTCATGAATGAGAATGATCCATCATCTGTACATGCTCAAGAGAAGAAGGAGAAGGCTGTCAAGATGCCAACTCAAGAGGAGGCATCTGAGTATTTCTTGAAGAACAAGCAGGAGCAGCTTGGTTACTTAATAGCATCAACACTGAGGATTGAGAAGGGATTGGCCACCCTCACTCAGAATCAGGAGAGCTTGGAAAGAATCATGGAACTCAAATTTCATGATCTTGATGTCAAAGTAACTGAGATTCAGTCAGTTGTGGAACAGCTGCAGGATGACATGCAGGAGAGGCAGGGCAAGACTACCACTAATGTGTTTGCCAGAGTGCCTAGAGCCCAGAGGTCAGTTGCAGAGGTCAGTTGCAGTGCCTGTGACAGACACTAGAGCAAAATCATCTGCACCAGCTACAGCTCCTACAACTCCAGTGCAACCAGCTCCAGCATCAACTCCAGCACCCTCTACTTCAACTGAAGCCTTCGTTCGTGGAGTTATCCGGACACCACCACCTGGAAATCAAGCCTGAGAGACGATCTAGCACTATGCATTTTCTATGAACTTTTTGGTAACTTGTTGCCAAAGGGGGAGAAAAATGTATAGATCATAGGCTTCGAGAGAGAGAGTGTTGCTTTTGTTCTCTCTTGATTTGGTGGTTAAAACTTGTTTGCTTCTGATTGCTTGAGATACTATGCTATTCTTGTGAGACATTGATGATCATGTGTTTGATCATAAGCTACACCTATGCATGTTTTATGATATTATCTTATCTATCCTATGTAATCATTCACTTTGCTTGGTGATGAGTGCATGTATTCAATATTTATCATTTTGAGCACTCCACCAAGATGTATGTGACATGTAAGAGTAACCCATGAGCCTAATTCTTTGTGCATTTGCAGTCCAAAGCAAATCTTAAACTGTGTCATAGGAGTTGGTTGACAAATCCTAGGCAAACTGTGTCATAGGAGGTTTACTAAATCGGTTCGACCGAGTCTGTTGAATCGGTCCCACCGAGTTTGGTAAATTGTGTGTAACGGTTAGATTTTGTGTGGAGGCTATATATACCCCTCCACCTCCTCTTCATTCGTGGAGAGAGCCATCAAACTAAACCTACACTTCCAACTTACCATTTTTGAGAGAGAACCACCTACTCATGTGTTGAGGCCAAGATATTCCATTCCTACCATATGAATCTTGATCTCTAGCCTTCCTCAAGTTGCTTTCCACTCAAATCCTCTTTTCACCAGATCCAAATCCTATGAGAGAGAGTTGAGTGTTGGGGAGACTATCATTTGAAGCACAAGAGCAAGGAGTTCATCATCAACGCACCATTTGTTACTTCTTGGAGAGTGGTGTCTCCTAGATTGGCTAGGTGTCACTTGGGAGCCACCGACAAGATTGTGGAGTTGAACCAAGGAGTTTGTAAGGTCAAGGAGATCGCCTACTTCGTGAAGATCTACTGCTAGTGAGGCAAGTCCTTCATGGGCGACAACCATGGTGGGATAGACAAGGTTGCTTCTTCGTGGACCCTTCGTGGGTGGAGCCCTCCGTGGACTCGCACAACCGTTACCCTTCGTGGCTTGAAGTCTCGATCAACGTGGATGTACGATAGCACCACCTATCGGAACCACGCCAAAAACATCCGTGTCTCCAATTGTATTTGAATCCTCCAAACCCTTCTCCTTACTTTCTGGCAAGTTGCATGCTTTAATTTCCGCTGCCCATATACTCTTTGCATGCTTTAGTGGCAGTCTGCATGTTCAACGTATCAGCAGCAGCAGTTTCTTCAGCACTAGTGGTTGGAATTTCTTCATGCACAGATGAGGTGGGATGAGTTTCTTCAGAGCCCAGTTGAACGATTGGTGCGGGGGACTAAGGTATCTGCTGTAGTGGGGTGAAGTGTGGAGAATTGGGATGCTGACTTTCCCAAAAGTCATCATTCATCACAGGTGTGGTGCATCCAATATCCACGTCTTCATCTTCAAGTTCTTCAACGCCGGCCTCTTCAGCTGTGAACTGAGGCATGGGCGAGGAAGCAGCAGGAGTTGAAGGAATCGCATCCACTTCAATTTCTTCATCAATCTGCCTTGACGAAGCAGCAGAATGATGTTCTTCATCAGATCGGCTAGGGATCACATATTCTTCACCATAAGGAACAAGGTCCTTAGATGGCATGGTGGAAATTGGAACAACATCAATAGGGTTCTCAAAAGAGTTGGTCATAGTCTTCATCTTCTTCGGAGCTGAAGAATCTGAAGCAGATGATGCTTTCCTTTTCTTCACTACAGCTTTCTCTGCAACCTTGGTCTTCCTTACATCTGATGCAGATGGAAGGGTAGGAGTTGGTGTAGGCGCAAGAGGAGCTGAGGAATCTGGTTGAATTTCTTCAGGCGCAACTGATGCAGTTGCCCCGACTTCTTCATTTTCTTCAGGCGCACCACTAGTGGATGCCCTGGCAGTTTCTTCAGCGGCTGGAATGAAGTCATCAGCCCTGGAACTAGCATTTTCTTCAGCAGCCTGAAAATCATTAGCGGTGCTAGCATGTTCTTCAGTTTGCTGAGCAGAGGCTTCAGCTTGAGAAATTTCTTGTTGCGATGGGGCTGCAACATTGGTGAACTTCTTAGTCAGGTTAACGAACCTAACTTTGGCTCCTTGCCAATCAGCATAATAATCATTGAAATCATCGCCGAGGGCTTTGATTTCAGACTGGATCGCGAGGAGTTGATCAAGTGTCATTTTGACAATGTTGTTCTTCAGGAACTTCTCTTTCCTGAACTGAGCCTTTTTGATTTGCCTGGCCTTCTCAAATTTCCATTTCTCTTCAGAGATGAAATGGGTCAGCATGTGACTTTGGCCAGGTGTCAGATGAAAATCAGGCATAGGAGTGTTTGGGTCCTTGTGCCAGAGATCAATGTAGTCGAGGATCACCTTAGGATCCAAAAGCAGTGGCACATTTGTGCCTTTGGCTCTAGCGGCCCTTTCCTGCCTATCTCTGATGATTTCTGCAAGTTCATCATCATCAGCATCATCATCAGATGGCACTTAGAAGGCAACTTGTTTCTTCTTCGGACTAGGCCGAGGACCTCGTCCAGCAGTGGTCTTTGTCTTCAGCAGAGTGGGGCCTGATGAAGAATTTGGTGCATCTGAGGAACTTGCTGAGACACCAAAGGCAATGGAGATGCCTGTAGTCCTTTGGCATGTGGCCAGGTGAATAGGTGTTGAGGACTTTGCCGGAGCAACTGAGGACTTTGGAGGAGCTGGAGCAGGGTGAGACATTGGCTGTGAGAGCTTTGAAGATTCTGGCCGTGAGGGCATTGCTGAGGAACTTGGCCTTGAGGGCACAGTTGTTGAAGCACTTGGCTTGTGAGCAGGCTTCTTTGCCATTGATTTCCTAGGCTTGTCAGTGGCCTTTGTGGCAGCAGCAGTAGCAGAGTCTTCATTAAATTTCCTCACTGCTTCTTTGGCTTGTCTAGCCAACTTGGCTTGGCGTTTGGTCCATTCTTCAGGAAAATCCTCACTACGCTTGAGGCTGGTGGGATCAGCTTTTTGACCAGGTGCCAATGGAGCTCTTGGGCATGGAGGATTTAAAGAGAATTTCCTCATATACTTTGGAGTTACATATCTGTACTCCCTCCATTCTCTTGCCCATCTCCTTTCAATCCTCTGTATGCGCACCTTGCGCTGATTTTTGTTCTCTTTTCCGAACTTTGCCTCATCAGGTGTGCAATAGTCATCATAAGATGTCCTCAGGAATTTCAAATGCAGTCATGACCTCAGGCTTCTTTCCTCCTTTCTGTGGTTTCTTACCGTCTGCCATATTCTTCAGATGAGGAATTTGAACAATCGAATTCTCTGAAGAAGTATGCAACTTTTCTTCGAGGAACGCTGCAAATGAGTTAAGTTGATGAGAACCTAGTGATTCAGCAGCGGACATGAGTACCTGTGAACAGAGTATAGTTGCGAGGAATTTGAAGAGGTCATATGCGTTCTCAGAAGATTTTCAAAATGAACAAGTTTGAGGAATTTGACCAGATGAGTCTTTGAAGAATTTCACTAAGCGTTCTTTGTCTTAGGTTCCAGAGTTGTATAGATTGAGGATCCACACAATTGAGGAATCTTGAAGATAAATGATGCTTAGAGAAACGAATCAAGAACAGATGACTAGTGAGGTGTTTTGTGTGTGAGGATTTTAAGAATAAAACACCTTTGAAGATTTTGTAGAGAAAATTTGAATCAAAGAGGGCAGTAAAAGTAACTTTTAATTACCCTTGATGACGAACACGACGAACTGAGAAGTGTAGATTTGAAGCTCGTTAGTTCAGATCTTCCATGCCCTAACTTGGCGGAGGAAGACAGCTACGGCGGCGGCAGAGTGAAGATTTCCGCAGTCGGCGCGAGTACGACGACAAAGAGGTCGAGGCAGTGAAGCTCTTCCTCATCGGCAACGATGGAGTAGCGGCGGCGCTAGGGTTTGATAAGCTCGAGCGAGAGAGAGAGTGGTCGAGCGGAGTAAAGGAAGTGAGGAAGGGTGAGGGGGTATTTATAGTCGCAGTGAAAAACTGCTCGCCCGAAGATTTAGGACGAACGTGCCCCTGTCCCTTCTCATTTGCTTGACATGTGTCACCCACGTACTGAAGGTGGAGATTGTGGGTGAATAGATAAGTCTATCGTGGGATATGGGACGGTTTGAGCGGCAAAACCGAAAATTTTGGATAAGATAGGTTTTAAAGTTTCGTTCACAAATTCTTTAGCTGACAAGGACACAGTGAAGATTTTGAACGAGTTTCAAATAGAACGCACATGAAGAATTTGTGAGTAGATTGGGTTGAGTATAGCATAGAGGGGGAAGGATCCGATCACATTCACTTAGCAGAAAATGCAACTTGAAGAAATAGCCATAAGTGAATGCTGTAGAGGACATAAACCCATACACACACACACACACACACACACACACACACACACACACACACACATATATATATAGCCAATGAAGAAAGACGACGGAAACAGTGAAGATTTTGTAAAGTTGAAGAATTTGAAAAGCTGAGGAATTTCAAAACTGAGGAAAAACTCAAATTGAAGATTTTCAACTTTTGTGGTGGCGTGGCCCACCGTATAAGAATGATGATTTTAGACACCGCGTACAATTGTCGTAGGGTTCCGAGAATTAAATTCTTCATTAATTTCTTCACACTTAGAGTGTTATTCTTCATTGATTGAAGAAAAATGTTTCTTCATGTGTTGCACATCTAAGTCATCAATTTTGCATAAGTGTTAGGATGTGTGTCCTTTTCAAAGAACATTCGAAGACTCTAAGATATTTAGCTCACACCACAACTTGCTAAATCTCTTCTCATCCAAGGGCTTTGTGAAGATATCGGCTAGCTGTTCTTCAGTCTTCACATGCTCAATAGAAATGTCGCCCTTCAACACATGATCACGAAGAAAATGATGACGAATCTGAATGTGCTTTGTCTTCGAGTGCTGAACTGGGTTGTGAGCAATCTTGATGGCACTCTCATTGTCACAGTAGAGAGGCACATTCTTCATGTTGATGCCGTAGTCCTTGAGAGTTTGCTTCATCCACAGCAATTGAGCACAGCAAGAACCAGCAGCAATGTACTCAGCTTCAGCAGTAGACAGTGATACGCAGTTCTGTTTCTTCGAGGACCAACAGACCAAAGATCGTCCGAGGAAATGACAAGTACCAGATGTTGACTTGCGGTCCACACGATCACCAGCATAGTCAGAGTCAGAATATCCAATGAGATCAAAAGTAGAGCCCTTGGGGTACCATAATCCTAGTGTTGGTGTGTGAGCTAGATATCGAAGAATATGCTTCACAGCCTTATGGTGTGATTCCTTCGGTGTTGCTTGAAATCGGGCACACATGCAAACACTAAGCATTATATCTGGCCTAGATGCACATAAGTACAATAAAGAACCAATCATGGAGCGGTATACCTTGTGATCGAAGTCAATACCATTTTCATCAGTGCATAGATGGCCATTTGTGGGCATAGGAATTTTGACTCCTTTGCAATCTTGCATGCCGAATTTCCTCAGAACTTCCTTGAGGTATTTCTCCTGAGATATGAATATGCCATTGTGCTGTTGACGAATTTGAAGACCTAAAAAGAATTTCAACTCTCCCATCATAGACATTTGATATTCTTCACTCATCATATAGGCAAATTCATCACTATAACGTTGGTCAGTACAGCCAAAGATAATATCATCAACGTATATTTGGCACACAAACAGTTCACCATCATAAGATTTAGTAAAGAGAGTAGGGTCGAGTGAACCGGGTGTGAAGCCATTCTTCACGAAGAATTCCTTCAAAGTATCATACCACGCCCGAGGGGCCTGCTTGAGGCCATAGAGGGCCTTGTTGAGTCTGAAGACTTTGTCAGGATTCTTTGGATCTTCAAAACCTGGGGGTTGAGCAACATATACTTCTTCCTCAAGCTTACCATTGAGGAATGCACTTTTCACATCCATTTGTTGTAAGATAATATTATGATGGTTAGCATAAGCAAGTAATATGCGAATAGCCTCAAGTCTAGCAACAGGTGCAAAAGTTTCATCGAAATCAATTCCTTCAACCTGTGTGTAGCCTTGAGCTACAAGTCGTGCCTTATTCCTCACCACAAGGCCATTTTCATCTTGCTTGTTGCGGTAGATCCACTTTGTGCCGATGATATTATGCTTGCGAGGATCTGGACGTTTAACCAGTTCCCAGACATTATTAAGCTCGAACTGATGTAATTCTTCTTGCATAGCCTGAATCCACTCAGGCTCCAGAAATGCTTCATCTACCTTGGTGGGCTCTGTGATAGAGACAAAAGCATAGTGCCCACAAAAGTTAGATAAATGTGAAGCTTTTGAGCGTGTGAGAGGACCTGGTGCTTCAATGTCATCGATGATCTTTTCAACTTGCACTTCTTTTGCAACGCGAGGATGAGCTGGTTGTCGTTGAGGAATTTGATCAGCATTTCTTCAGCATTTTCCTCAGGTACATCAGCTCGACGATCTTCGCGTTCTGGAATGAATTCTTCAGTAGATTCTTCGGTAGGAATGATATCCTCAGTAGCCTTGAACTTGATAGAATCCTCAGGTGCTGGTTCATCTATCACAGAAGGTAGGTGCTCTCTTTGCGAGCCATTAGTTTCATCGAACCGCACATCTACAGTTTCAACAATCTTGTGAAGAGTGATGTTGAAGACTCTGTAGGTGTGCGAGTCCTTTCCGTAACCAAGCATAAAACCTTCATGTGCTTTCGGTGCAAATTTAGCATTGTGATGAGGATCTCTAATCCAACATTTAGCACCGAAGACTTTGAAATAACTCACATTGGGTTTCTTGTCAGTGAGGAGTTCATAGGCAGTCTTCTTGAAGAATTTGTGAAGATATACTCTGTTGATGATGTGGCACGCGGTATCAATTGCATCAATCCAAAAACGATGAGGTGTTTTGTATTCATCAAGCATAGTGCGAGCCATCTCAACAAGAGTTCTGTTCTTGCGCTCCACGACGCCATTTTGCTGAGGAGTATAAGGAGCAGATAATTCATGAGTAATACCAAGTTCATCAAGATAGCCATCAAGACCGGAATTCTTGAACTCAGTTCCATTGTCACTCCTAATGTGCTTGATCTTCACACCAAAGTTGGTTGAAGCCCTCGAGGAAAATCGTTTGAAGACTTCCTGCACTTCATGTTTGTAAGTAACAATGTGTACCCATGTGTAACGAGAGTAATCATCAACAATAACAAAGCCATATAGAGATGCATCATTAGTCACAGCAGAATAATGATTAGGACCGAAGAGATCCATGTGAAGCAATTCAAATGGTCGAGTGGTGGTCATGATAGTCTTCGCTGGATGCTTGGCCTTAGTCATCTTCCCAGCTTCACAGGCACCACACAAGTGATCCTTGAGGAATTTGACATTCTCAATGCCAATGACATGCTTCTTCTTCGCAAGCGTGTGCAAATTCCTCATGCCTGCATGACCAAGTCGTCGATGCCATAGCCAGCCTTCTGAAGCTTTTGCAAGTAAGCACACGGCAGGTTGTGGTCCTGTAGAGAAATCAACAATGTACAAGTCTCCTCTCCTAAAGCCTTCGAAGACTTTGGAATTGTCAGCTTCCATGATCACAACACAACGATACTTGCCAAAGACAACAACCATATCAAGATCACAAAGCATTGAGACAGACATGAGGTTGTATCCTAAGGACTCGACAAGCATGACTTTGTCCATGTGTCGATCCTTAGAGATCGCAACCTTACCTAGACCCAATACCTGACTTTTGCCTTTGTCAGCGAAGATGATATGCTTCAGATGTGACGGAGTTAAGGGAGCATCCATCAATAGATTCTTGTCACCAGTCATGTGATTTGTACATCCACTATCGAGGACCCACTCATTTGCTTTGGGTTGATCATCCTGCAGATGAATTAGTGCAGCTTACAAACTCATATACTTCATCAGTGAAGAATATGACATCAGTATCATCAGTTCAATTTCATCAAGTAATTTGATCAGATAATCAGTATGAGGACGGGTGAAATGAAAGTTCATTTCATCATGATTCGCCTGCGTCCTTTCAGGCATGTTCAGGTCTCCAGCAAATTCTTCAGTCGTTTTGAGCACGACTGGAGACCTGACCCTGCATAAGAGATTAGTTCTTTTTCTTCACCACCCACATCTGGAGGGGTGGCAAAGAATTCATCACTCTGCGAGCACCATATGAGAAAGGTGGCATGGACGCCAGTCCACTTCGTTTCACATAAGAGGGGTTAGGGTAAGCATATGAATAAGCAGAGAAATTCTTCGAGGACTTATGAACATAATGATTTGAAGAATAATGCACATATTCATAGCCCTTAGCTCTACCCTGCGAAACAGAGTTGTTAGCACGATGATGTTCATATGAGGATTTTGATCCTTTTGAGGAATTTGATCCATGTGAGGAATTTGGTCCGTATGAGGACTTGGATCCATATGAAGAATTTGGTCCATATGAAGAGTTTGATCTGGGGTTCCTATTCTTCACTGGTGGTGTCATGAGGACATTCACCTGAAGACTTTCAACATAACTTTTGGGAACCCAGATTTTCTTCATAGGGGAACCGTTCCTGCAGTTAGTGCCAACATATCTAGCAAATACTTCACCATTCTGATTTTTGAACAGTTTATAGTTGGAGTCAAATGACTCATCAGAAGAATGAGGAGATTCACATGTAAAGCCAGATAAGTTAGATGGATCAACTGGAGGTCCCTTTGCAGCAACCCATGAGGTTTTGGGGTACTGCTCAGGCTTCCAATATGTTCCATCAGCATTGAGTTTCCTCTCAAAGGCAATACCCTCTTTCCTAGGGTTTCTGTTGAGGATCTGCTTTTTAAGCACATCACAAAGAGTCTGATGCCCTTTGAGCTTTTGTACATGCCTGTCATATACAATTCCTTCAGCCCTGCATCGTCAGTGATACTAGCAATGTCCTCAGATGAGGAATTAGTGATAGCAGAGGTAGGTGAAGAATTTGTAACATTTGAAGCATTTGAACATTCAGGTGAAGAATTAGCAGATTCACGTTCAATGCACTTTAAGCATGGAGGATCAAATTCTTCCTGAGTAGCGCTGATTTGTTGAGCAAGTAATGAATCACGCTCCTTCTGAAGATCTTCATAACACACTCTTAGCTTCTTAAGATCTTGCTTTCTTTGAAGAAATTCATAAGAAAGCTTCTCGTGATCAGTTAAGAGGGTTTTATGATGACTTTGAAGGTTGTCAAACTTAGACTGAAGTCTCTGAAGATTTTCAGTTAAGTCTTTAGTGCGGTCCATTTCATCACCCAACATATCATCACTTTTGTCTAGCATGTTTTGAAGTTTTTCAATAGCCTTTTGTTGTTTCACAGCAATCTTAGCAAGTTTGGAGTAGCTAGGCTTAAGATTTTCATCAGATTCATCCTCACTTGATTCAGAGGAGGGGTATTTAGTTACCTTGGCAGCCTTTGCCATGAAGCAATAGGTGGGAGCGTAGTCGTCATTGCCTTCATCAGCGTTGTTGGTGTTGCCATTTTCTTCAGAGTTGAAGATAGACTTGCTGACAAATGCGGTAGCAAGAGCTAGACTTGCCACACCTGACTCAGACTCCTCGGATGCCTCCTCTTCCTCATTATCCTCAGATTCAGCCTCAGAATCCATTTCCTTGCCAATGAATGCCCGAGCCTTCTTGGAGCTGCTCTTCTTGTGAGATGAAGACTTCGAGGATTTTGATGATGAAGACTTTGAAGATTTCTTCTTCTTCTTGGCATCATCAGAACTGTAATCCTTGTATTTCTTCTTCTTTAGTTCCTTGTCCCACTGAGGACAATCTTGAATGTAGTGACCAGGCTTCTTGCATTTGTGGCATAGCCTTCTCTTATAGTCACTTGATGAGGAATCACTGCTCCTTGAAGATTTTCCAAAGCGACCACGTCTTGAGAATTTCTGGAATTTCTTCACGAGCAGTGCTAGCTCCTGGCTCAATTCTTCAGGATCACCAAGGCTACTACCAGAATCTTCACATTCCGATTCAGACACTGCCTTGGCCTTCAGGGCACGTGGTTTGCCATAGCTTGAACCATAGAGATCTCTCTTTTCAGCAAGCTGGAACTCATGAGTATTTAGCCTCTCGAGGATATCAGCGGGATCTAGTGACTTGTAATCAGCACGCTCTTGAATCATCAGTGCCAGAGTGTCAAATGACGAATCGAGTGATCTCAGCAATTTCTTCACCACCTCATGATCGGTGATGTCAGTGGCACCGAGCGCTTGAAGCTCATTTGAGATATCAGTGAGGCGATCGAAGGTTTGCTGAACATTTTCATTGTCGAGTCTTTTGAAGCGGTTGAAGAGATTGCGAAGAACGTCAACACGAGAGTCACGTTGAGTTGAGACTCCTTCGTTTACTTTGGAGAGCCTATCCCAGATAAGCTTAGCAGTTTCCAAAGCACTCACTCTACCATACTGCCCTTTACTCAGATGACCACATATGATATTCTTCGCTTGAGAATCGAGTTGCTTGAATCTCTTCACATCAGCAGCATTCAGGGAAGGTGTGACTGAGGGAACACCATTTTCCACAACGTACCAGAGATCGTTGTCAATTGCTTCAAGATGCATTCGCATCTTATTCTTCCAGTAGGGGTAGTCCGTGCCATCGAAGGTAGGACACCCAGCAGAGACCTTGATCATACCTGCGGTCGACATAACTAGAACTCCAGGTGGTTAAACCAAAATCACACAGAACAAGGGAGTACCTTGCTCTGATACCAATTGAAAGTGCGTTATATCGACTAGAGGGGGGGTGAATAGGCGATTTTTATGAATTCTTCACTGAGGAATTTGCCGGTGAGGAAATTCCTTAGCGAAGAACTACTTGCAGCGGAATAAGTACTCAGAAGTAAGCATGACAGAATACACACATGGTCATCATGATGAAATGAAGACAAACACAGAGTACAGAAAGCGTAAACACAGGATAACACAAGATGAAGACAAACAGACTGAAGAAATTGAACTGAGGAAATTGAGAAAGTCTTCAGTCAAAGTCTTCAAACACAGATATGAACAAACACTCAACACAGTAATGAGGAAATGAAAGAGTTGAGGAAATAGAACCAGTAAGGTTGGTGAAGACAATGATTTGGTAGACCAGTTCCAACTGCTGTCTCAGTTGTACATCTGGTTGGAGCGGCTGAGTATTTAAACTCAAGGACACACAGTCCCGGACACCCAGTCACTGAGCACGCAGCTCAGGACACCAAGTCCTCACCGTATTCTCCTTGAACTAAGGTCACACAGACCTCGTCCAATCACTCGTGGTAAGTCTTCAGGCGACTTCCAAACCTTCACAGACTTCGGTCACTCGGCGATCCACAATTCCTCTTGGATGCTCTAGACCATGACGCCTAACCGTCTGGAAGAAGCACAGTCTTCAAAGGTAACAAGCATCGGATCCACGCAGGATCAATCTCTTCAGTGATGCTCAATCACTTCGGGTTTGTGGGTGTTTGGGTTTGGATTTTGCTCACTCGATGATTTTCGCTCAAAGTGCTCGGAGGATGGGTTGCTCTCAGATGACAAGTGTCAGTTTCTCTCGGAGCAGCCAACCAGCTAGTGGTTGTAGGGGGCGGCTATTTATAGCCTAGGGAGCAGCCCGACATGATAAGACATAAATGCCCTTCAATGATATTACCATTAGGTGGATAAGATATTTTGGGATAGCTGGCGCGCAGCACAGCAACGGTCGGAAATTTGACTATCAAATTCCTCAGGGCTATCATGTTCCTCACTGTGTAGGCAATCCGCACTGGCGAATTCCTAACTCCTCAGTCAGAACAAATTCCTCAGCGACCAGAAGAACTTCATCTGTCTCTGAAGAAATTGACTGAACTGTATGAGATTTCCAATGGCTTCACTTGAAGGGATTGGTAGGTGTAGGATTTTGAGTTGAGCATCACATGGAAATTTTTCCTTAGTATTTCCTCGACCCCCTTTAACAGTACGGTGTTTCCTATGACTCAAGAAAGAGAAAAACAAAACTATGAAAACGAAAGTCTTCAAGCTTCATATTCCTCGCATGAATATCAAGTCTTCACGGACACACCAATTTCTTCACTTTCAAAGTCTTCATGAAAGTCTTCAGAAATACCAAAATCTTCAGTCGAAGATATTCATTTTTAGGGGTCGACTTTCTCTGTAAATATCAAACTCCTCATAGACTTATAGACCTGTGTACACTCATAAACATATTAGACCCTTAACCTATAAGTCTTCAATACACCAAAATCACTAAGGGGCACTAGATGCACTTACACTTGGTCTTCACCATGATGTCGTCCATGTAAACGTGGATATTGCAGTCGAGTTGTGGCAACAGGCATTTCTGCATGCAGCGTTGGAAGGCGGCGCCGACGTTCTTCAAGCCGAACGACATGGTGATGTAGCACTATGCCCCAAAGGGCGTGATGAAGGACGTCTTCAGGGCGTCGGCCGGGTCCAACTTGATCTGGTGGTAGCCGGAGTAAGCGTCCAGGAAGGACAGGAGCTCGCACCCGGCGGTCGAGTCGATGACTTGGTCAATCCGCGGGAGAGCGAACGGAACCTTGGGACAGGCCTTGTTGAGGCTGGTGTAGTCGATACACATGCGCCAGGTCTTGTTCTTCTTCAGGACGAGGACTGGATTGGCCAGCCACTCAGGGTGAAACATTTCCATTATGAAGCCGGCCGCTAAAAGCTTGGAGATCTCTTCACCAATGGTTCTTCTCTTCTCTTCGGAAAAACGTCGTAGGGGCTGACGGACAGGCTTGGCGTCCTTGCGGACGTGAAGTTTGTTCTCGGCGTACTTCCTCGGGATACCCGGCATGTCCTTGGGGGTCCATGCGAAGATATCCCAATTCTCACGGAGGAAATCGACGAGCTCGCCTTCCTATTTGTTGTCGAGGCGGGCGCCTACGACAACGTACTTGCTGCAGCTGGGGTCTTCCGGGTTCAGCTTCACTTTCTTGGTCCCCTTGGAGGGTTTGAAGGCGGCCTCGTCGGCCGGGTCCTTGGTCGGGATCGATGCAGCAGAGGCCTCTCCTGCCAGGGCGACGATCCGGTCGAGCTGGCGCCGCTCCTCGGCAATGACCAGCAACTCGGCCAACTTGGCGCCGTCTCGGGCGCACTCTATGGACTTGCGGTAATCGCCAGTGATGGTGATGAGGCCCTTGGGACCCGACATCTTCATCTTCAGATACGCGTAATGGCGAACCGCCATGAACTTGGCGAGCGCGGGCCGGCCCAGCAATGTGTGGTACGTGCTGGACAGGTCCACCACCTCGAACCAGATTGGTTCGTGTCAGAAGTGGCTCCTGTCGCCGAACAGGACATCGAGCCGGACCCGGCCAATGGGAGAGCAGGAGAGGCCGGGCACAATGCCGTGTAAGATCGTCTGGGTCGGCTCCAGGTCCTCGGCCTTGAGGCCGAGCTTGGTCATCGTGTCGCAATAGAGGATGTTGATGCTGCTGCCGCCGTTGATGAGGACTCGGGAGAACTTGCACGTGCAATGCACGACGACGGTGGGGTTGAGGACGAGGGCGTAACCACCCAGACTCGGCATGACCACTGGGTGATCCTCCCAGGTATAGGTGATCGGGCGATCCGACCAGTGCATGAACTCCGGCTTGGCCGGGACGACGGTGTTCACCTCCTGCCGAAGGAGGCGCTTGTTGCGCTTGTCGTCACCGAGGCTGGTGAAGACGATGTAGGCCGCGTTCTGGTCCAGGTAGGCGTCATCGCGCATTGTGCCACCAGCTGGAGGCGGCTGCCCCGCGCCTAGAGCCGGAGCCGGAGGAGGCGGGACGTCGCCCCTCATGATGCGCTTGGTGATGGCGCACTGCCGAAGCGTGTGCGTGGAGGGTCTTGCGCCGCTGTGGTGCTTGTAGGGGGTGTCGAGCATCTCTTCAAAACTCATGGCAGGTTGCCATGCCGTCTCGCCGGTCTGCCGACACTTTGCCGCCGGGTCCGCTGCGGGCTCGGTATCCGCGACGAGTCGGTTGTCGTGGCGCTGCACCGGCTGGTCGGCCTTGCGCTTGTTGTTCCGGTGATGCTACTGTCGGCTGCTTTCGCCGGCCTGCTTCGGAGGGGGAACCGGCTTTGCCTTGCCGGCTTCATCCAGCGCCACCTGGATCTTCATGGTGGAGTCGGCGTTGGCGTATTTGTCTGCCGTCACCATGAGCGCGGTCATGGTGGCTGGCTCGGAGCATAAGAGCTTGTGCTTGAGGAGGGTGCCGTCTCGGCACCCGCTGACGAAGTACTGGATCGCCTGGACTTCATGGACACCCTCGCAGCTGTTCTGGAGCTCGGTCCAGCGTGCGAGGTACTCGCGACCGGTCTCCGCAGGCCCTTGCACGCACATGGCGAGTGGGCTAGGGAGGCCGGGTCGCTTGTAGGTCCCCGTGAAGTTGCGAACGAAGGCTTGCTCGAAATCGACCCACGTGTTGATGCTGCCCATCGGCAGACTGTTCAACCACGTGAGGGCTGACCCCTAGAGCATGAGCGATGCGTAGCGCACGACGAGAAGATGATTGGCACCGGTGATGCCAATGGCCGTGGTGTAGTCAGTGAGCTAGTCTTCTGGCTTCATGGTCCCGTTGTACTTGGGGTTGTCGCGGGGGAGCATGAACCCTTTGGGAAAGGGCTCTTCCCAGATGCGTGGGCCGAAGCATGCCGGCTCGATAGCGCCGCTCTCCTCCACCTCCAGGGAGCGAGCGAGCTGATCGAGGCGGTGGCGAGCATCGGCATCATCGATGGCGCGCGGGCCGAGGCGACTGGCAGCCAGGCCATGGGGGGCCGGGTCGGTTGGAGCCGGACGCTGGCCACGCTGGCCGGGTCCGCACTAGATCTCTGGGACGGGCTCGTCGCCCAATCCGCCGGCGGCTGTGGCGGCCGGGTCGCGCCGAGTCCGGGCTCGGCCGGAGTGCGCCTTGCCGAGTGGCGAGGAAGCTGTGTGCACAAGTTCGCCGGGTCCGCCAAGGCGGGCGGAGCCGGATCCCGCCGGCTTGGCGAGCTGGTTGAGGCGGTCCTGCTGGGCGTTGGCCGCGTTGAGGAGTTCGCGCATCCGCCCGATGCGCTCCTTCAGCTCCTCACCCGCGAGCTGGTCCAGGCTGACTGCGGCTGCCTAGGCAGCACGCATGTTCTTCGCTGGGGTCTCGTAGACGGTCGGGACGGCTGTGGGAGTTCCGGACTAGGGGGTGTCCGGATAGCCGAACTATCATCATCGGCCGGACTCCAAGACTATGAAGATACAAGATTGAAGACTTCGTCCCGTGTCCGGATGGGACTTTCCTTGGCGTAGAAGGCAAGCTTGGCGATACGGATATGTAGATCTCCTACCTTTGTAACCGACTCTGTGTAACCCTAGCCCTCTCCGGTGTCTATATAAACCGGATGGCTTTAGTCCATAGGACGAACAACAATCATACCATAGGCTAGCTTCTAGGGTTTAGCCTCCTTGATCTCGTGGTAGATCTACTCTTGTAACCCACATCGTCAATATTAATCAAGCAGGACGTAGGGTTTTACCTCCATCAAGAGGGCCCGAACCTGGGTAAAAACATCGTGTCCCTCGTCTCCTGTTACCATCCGCCTAGACGCACAGTTCGGGACCCCCTACCCGAGATCCGCCGGTTTTGACACCGACATTGGTGCTTTCATTGAGAGTTCCTCTGTGTCGTCACCGATAGGCTCGATGGCTTCTTCGATCATCAACGACGATGCAGTCCAGGGTGAGACCTTCCTCCCCGGACAGATCTTCGTATTCGGCGGCTTCGCACTGCGGGCCAATTCGCTTGGCCAGCTGGAGCAGATCGAAGGCTACGCCCCTGGCCGTCAGGTCAGATTTGGAAGTTTGAACTTCACGGCTGACATCCGCGGGGACTTGATCCTCGACGGATTCGAGCCACAGCCGAGCGTGCCGTACTGTCACGATGGGCATGATTTAGCTCTGCAGCCGGACAGTACCCTGGAGGCCGCACTCGAACCCGCTCCGATCTTCGACTCGGAGCCGGCTGCGCAGACCAAGGATGGATGGCTAGACACCACCTCGGGGGCTGCAACCTCTACGGCGATAGAGCCGAACACCGATCTTGTCCCCCATGAAGCTCGTGACTCCGTGGTGCCGGACTCCTTGCCGGACTCCGGACCTCCCGCGCCCCCTCCAGTCGAATCCGATTGGGCGCCGATCATGGAGTTCACCGCGGCAGACATCTTTCAACACTCACCTTTTGGCGACATCTTGAGTTCGCTAAAGTACCTCTCGTTATCAGGAGAGGCCTGGCCGGACTGCGGCCAGGACGGTTGGGATGCGGACGACGAAGAAATTCAGAGCCCACCCACCACCCACTTGGTAGCCACTGTCGACGACCTAACCGACATGCTAGATTACGACTCTGAGGACATCGGCGGTATGGACGACGATGCCGGAGACGACCAAGAACCAGCGCCTAACGGGCGCAGGAAAGCCGCCCCATCCCACAACGTATGCATGGTGGACACACCAAAAGGAAGCGATAATGAGGAAAAACAGGACGTGGCGAAGGACAACTCCCCCAACAGACAAACAAAGCGGCGACGCAAGCGCCGCCCGAAGACCGGCATCGACAAAAACGGTACCCATATGGACCCGGCCCTAGAGCAGGGCGAAGCAGTGGACGACACACACGTCAACAAGCAGCCAGCCGAACATGAACCGGTCAAGCAACCCATCTCCAGTGAAGATGATCTCACATCACCAGAGCATACGAATCTCCATAACAGGCTCGTCGCCACTGCAAGAAGTTTGAAGAAGCAAAGGCAGAAGCTCAAAACAGCAGAAGACACACTCAGAATAAGATGGAGCAAAGTACTCAACACCGCAGATAAATATGGCACTAGTCATCAGACAAAGAGCTACCCGAAGCGCAAGTTGGTGCCCGAATTTGACGAGGAGGCCTTCGAGCCCCCGCAGTCAAAAAAGAAAGGGGCCGCCTGGCTGGATAGACGACCAGATGACAGGCCAAGAGCAACATGGGGTGCCACACACAAGCCGACACATGATCAGCATAAAGATCTTTAGAAAAAGGATAACCCGGCCAGGTCTATCTATGGGCCAAAAAAGAAGACTCCAGGAAGTAACACAACCAGCCGAGCATTTGAAGACAACGGCACACCCAAATACAGGGGCGCCGCACACCCACTATGTTTTACCGACAAGGTACTGGATCATGGATTTCCAGCGGGATTTAAACCCATAAACATAGAGGCATACGACGGAACAACAGACTACGGAGTCTGGATTGAGGATTATATCCTACACATACACATGGCAAGAGGAGACGATCTCCATGCCATAAAATACCTTCCCCTCAAGCTCAAAGGGCCGGCCCGGCATTGGCTTAAAAGCCTCCCAGAAAATACGATTGGGAGTTGGGAAGAGCTTGAGGATGCGTTTCGAGCAAATTTTCAGGGGACTTATGTCCGGCCTCCGGATGCAGATGATTTAAGTCACATAACTCAACAGCCCGGAGAATCAGCACGCAAATTCTGGAACAGGTTCCTCACTAAAAAGAACCAAATAGTCGACTGTCCGGACGCTGAAGCCTTAGCAGCCTTCAAACACAACGTCCGAGACGAATGGCTCGCCAGACACCTCGGCCAGGAAAAACCAAGAACAATGGCCGCACTAACAAGTCTCATGACCCGCTTTTGCGCGGGGGAAGACAGCTGGTTGGCTAGATGCAGCACCAGCGACCCGAGTACATCCGAAATCAGGGATGGAAATGGGAAATCACGACGCAAAAAAGATCAGCGCCGGAACAAGGAGAATGGCCCAAATAGTACGGCGGTCAACGCCGGATTCAAAAGCTCTCGGCCGAACAACAAAACACTGCCCTTAAAGGATAACAGTGACGAGTTATCCAACCTCAACAAGATTCTGGATAGACTGTGTCAAATACACGGTACCTCCGGGAAGCCTGCAAACCATACCCACAGAGATTGTTGGGTCTTCAAGCAGTCCGGCCGACTTAACGCCGAACACAAAGGGCTCGACACACCAAGTGACAGTGACGAAACCCAAAAGCAGCGCTCCGGAAACCAAAAGACTTTCCCATTAGAAGTCAAAACAGTGAACTCACTTCACGTGATAACACGCAGCGCGGCCCCTGCTATACCAGGACACCGTCCGCAGACTGGGGATAGAACCCACCAAAATTCGCTATAGCAGCACTTCCTTCAAAGGAGTGACGCCAGGCCTTTTTAGCCAATTTTACAGGCTCTGTACCACTAGGGGTCGTGTTCGGTTCATCCGACAACCTCCGTCGCGAAAAGCTCACCCTCCATCGCCCCATTTAGCAGTAGCCCTTAAGCACTACTGGGGCGTGCAGCTTTCGCGCGCTTTAATGCAATACCACATTACGCGTCTCTTACGCTTAAAAATGCCCGGTCCACGTGGCATATTCTTAAAACTCCAGGTGTCTCTCGACCACGGAGAATGTGCGGCTGCCTAGACAGCCACACATTATTCCGACCTTGCAGGTCAAAGCCCCTAAAAACAGGTCATTTAGACCTCGGACATGGTTAGACGAGTCCGGCAAGGGGCTTCCCAGCCGCATACCCCCTTTTTTTAGGGGGCCGCGCGCATAAATGATGAAAGCCAATAAAGCTCAACTTTCTTCATCTTCCAAATTATACTTTATTTTGATACACTTTTTGCACGATATTTCTTAGAAACTAAGTCCTTCTCTTTTACAGATGAAGCACGTGCTACACCCGTCCAGGATACAGCACAACGGAGACACAGGCGCAGACGTGCAGTAGGGACCCGTTGCAAGGATTCTTTTCAGATTAAGACCCTGCGTAAACCTTTCTCACTGTCTCTTGTTGATACACATCCCCCGGTTTCCTACCAGAGCCGAGGAGGAGGCTGGCGTTTTGGCATCGGCCGCGTCAGAAGTTCCCGCCTGTACCTGGACACTAGGGGCTTAGGGCTTTATTCTGCCCGATATCATAAAGACCGAACACCTCAGGGAGTGTTCGGCGTCTCGAGTTAGGCCTTATATGCATCAGCTCCGAATCATGTCTTTGGTCAAATGTTGGGTTTGCCCGGCTCCTGTGTTTTGCTGCCTTACGTTCCGTATCATCGGCTAACGCGGCACCAGGAGAACTACTGCGATTGTGCCCCGGTTCGGCCGGGAGAGCACCTCAGTAGAGAAAGCCGAAAACTGACTGTCATGATATAGCGAGAGACTGGTCAACCACTCGATCGACCATTGGAATGTTTAGAATTCCTCCGCTTTGACGAAGGACCGCTTCCCGGTCAGGCACATACGCGCCCCAAGTTCGGAGAAGCGCGGTGCCATCAGGGGCTATATAGTAGCCCCACATTCGAGCTCCTATGGCTAAGTGAAAGTGATAAAGCATTATAGTCCGGTTGCCTAGTTTGCTATGCTATCACCTCCTTAAAAGGACCAAGACGTTGGATTAAGTGTGAAAAAGCGTTTTTCTTTTTGCAAACACCCCCGCACCATGTGCGTGGGGGCTGAAGCCAAAGACTGCCATCTTTCAGATTATACATACATATACGGCCGCACAGGAGATAGTTCAATACTTGAACACACAAGTATAAAAAGTCATTGCATTATAAACATGATCTTAGAAATCATACATGTCATTCAAACATAACATCTTTCGAGCACTGCGACTCTATTATACGAGCGCCCTGCAGGACTTCCTCAAAGTAATGCTCGGTGGGGAATCGGCTTTTGTCCGAACCCCGGGATGCAACAGCGGTGGCATCCATCTCCGCCCAGTATGTTTTACCACGGGCGAGAGCCATCCGCGCACCTTCTATGCATGCCGACCGCTTCATCGCCTTAATATGCGGCACTGCCCCAAGGAATTGCTGCAACAAGCCAAAATAACTCTTCGGCTTGGGCCTTTTCGGCCACAGATGAGTTACCACATCCGTCATGGCCAGTCCGGACAATCTATTCAGCTCAGCCCACTCAACCAGCCGATCACTCAACGGAAGTGGACGCTCCGGACTATGGAATTGAGACCAGAAAAGCTCTTCCATTTCATGATCCTCCTGGCTTCGAAAGTGCACGACTGCGTCAGCCGCACTCGCCGCCAAGTCCAGATAAGGATCCTCCGCACCGTACAATCGGCCCAGCTGAGCATACTTCGGATCCGTGAACTTCCTACGCAGCATAAAGGGCTTTCCAGCCACAATGTCTCCGACCTGACGCAGTTCCTCCTTCATAGCCCGCATCGCACTACGGGCATCCTTGGCTTCGGCATCGGCCTTCTTCAGGTCCTCTTGCTCCGCTCGGCGTTCTCCTTCAAGAACCTCCAGGCGGTCGGTAGCAACTTTTAATTTCATGGCCATTCCGGCCATCTCCTCCCTGCTTCGGCAGTGAGCAGCCTTCTCGGCTTCTAGCTCTTCCGCTGCCTTCAAGGCAGCCGCCTCGCTTTTTCTGGCTTGCTCCTTGGCCCGAGCAAGTTCTGCTCGAAGGTCTTCCACAGCAGCAGCACCATCTGCATCAAGCATACAACTTGTAAGGAATGGGCATCAGCTCCCTTACTAAGCGACCGCGGCGCAATCACATACCTTGTGACTCATCAAGTCGTTTATTGACCAGCGAGATGTCCGCATCTGCAGCGTCGAGTTGCTTCTTCAGCTCGGCGAATCCATCCGTCCGGCTGGCCACCGAACGTTCCGCCACCTGCATAGGAAAGGCGACAGTTAATAACTGAGATTATGATCCTAGGCACGCTGCCGTTTTCGACAGCATACCAAGTCTCAGGGGCTACTATACAGGGCGCACTTCATGTGCAAAACTGTCAACAGGTATGTCATTTTTTGCGTACCTCAAATCCCGTCAGTAAACTTCCGACGGCCTCATACAACCCGCTTTCGGCGGACGAGATCCTCTCAATCACATTACCCATTAATGTGCGGTGATCTTCTGAGATGGACGCCCTCTTAAGCAAATCCTGCAGCTCCACCGGCCGTACTCCAATGGGTGCCGAACTCTCCGGCCCCGCCGGACTCGGGGAGACCCTCCGCGACGACACCTCAGGGTCGTCCGCCCCGTGCGATGGGGCGGCAGATGGAGGCGTTTCGCTCTCCATCATCTCCGGACGAAGGTCTCCCGAAGATGAGCTGTGCTGAGATGGGCTGAGATCCGAACTACAAGGTAAAAACTTCGGTTACCTTTAGACATTAAGCAGGGGTGTCTAATAATTATAAAATCCCCCTTTTTACTTACGGCTCGTTAGAGGGCTGATTCCTCCGAGGAGACAGTACGGCCGGGGCGCTTTCTGGCGCAGGACCTTCCGGTACAGATTTCTTTCCCCGCTTTGAGGCCTTGGCCTCCGGGTCTTCGGAAGCGTTCCGCTTCTCCCCCTGGAAGGAGGGACTCTCGATTCCTCCCTTACTAAACGCCTCCTTGGCAGAGGTGACAGTTTCCCCGTGCCCCCCTTCGCCCTCATTTGAAGGTGCAACCTCCAACATTTTGATTAACACGGGATCCTGCGTGGTCTCAGGGAGGGGGGCCGGACACCGTATCAGTTTTGCTTGCGCTATCCACTCCTGTCCAGGGATAGCTGGTTAAAAGGCAAGCTCACGATAAATAAATGGATGGTGTGTCCGGACACAGGGCTACTTACTTGAGTATCCGGGCGATTGCAGCTTAGGCCAGCGTCCTCGGTCAATTCCGGATGCGTCTCTTGCGATCCGAAGAACAGTTTATACATCTCCATGGGAGTCAAACCCATGAAGTGTTGAAGAGCTCGCGGCCCCTCCGGATTAAATTCCCACAGGCGGAGGGGGCGACGTTTGCAGGGCAGTAGGCGCCGGATCAACATGACCTGCACCACTGCGACCAGATTGATCTCCCTTTCTTGGAGGACTCGAATCCGGTCCTGCAACAGGGGGACGTCTTTGGGCGGCCCCCAGTCACGCCCCTTGTTGACCCATGACGTCAGCTGCTGTGGAGGGCCCGAGCGAAAGACGGGCGGCGGCTTCTGCCTGCTGCCCCGGGGAGCGGTGATATAAAACCACTCCTGTTGCCACAAGCCGAGCTCCTCTTGGAAAGAGCCCTTGGGCCATGGAGCTTCGGCCCTCTTGCTTATAACCGCCCCGCCGCACTCTGCCTGACGCCCCTCAATCATCTTCGGCTCCACGTTGAAGGTTTTGAGCCATAAGCCGAAGTGAGGGGTAGTGCGGAGGAAGGCTTCACAAACGACAATGAATGATGAGATATGGAGGATGGACTCCGGAGCCAGGTCGTGGAATTCCAGCCCATAGTAAAACATGAGCCCCCTCATGAAGGGATCCGTCGGGAAGCCTAAACCCCGACGGAAGTGAGACATGAACACGACGATCTCGCCAGGCTCGGGAGTTGGGATAACTTGCCCTCGGGCAGGCAGCCTATGCGAAATCTCGTAGGTTAAATACCTGGCATCTCTCAGCTTTAGCACGTCCTCCTCCGTGACGGAGGAGGGCATCCACCGGCCTCGTAGATCAGGACCGGACATTGTCGAGGATCGAAGGTACCTGAATTCGGAGCCCTGGGTGTTGGAACTCAGGGAGAGGGGCGGATTCGATAGAGGATTGAATAAAAAGAACGGGCCTTGGTCTCATTATAAAGAGGAAGAATACCAAGAGCCGTCCCCGTGACCGTTTGGAACCCGCCTTCGATGGAGGGGGCGTGGCAACGGGCGCGGTTGGGTTACCCACGTCCGTATTGATGGGAATCCCGGAATAAGGGGAACACGATCTCTGCTTCGACAAGACGTGCCAAGGAAACCGCTTCGCTAAACGCGCTGAAGTGGAACAATAAAAACAATTTCGAAAAGGCTTGGTAGTGGTGTGACGTCACGCCACAGAATACGTCAGCAGATTGAACTTGTGTAATATTATTCTCTCTACGGTGGTATGTGGAATTTATTTTGCAGAGCCGGACACTATCCTGGTGTTCACAATCTTCTATAAATTATTCGGAGGAGGAACCCGCCTTGCAATGCCGAAGACAATATGCGCGCCGGACTCGTCGTCATTGAAGCCTGGTTCAGGGGCTACTGAGGGAGTTCCGGACTAGGGGGTGTCCGGATAGCCGAACTATCATCATCGGCCGGACTCCAAGACTATGAAGATACAAGATTGAAGACTTCGTCCCGTGTCCGGATGGGACTTTCCTTGGCGTGGAAGGCAAGCTTGGCGATACGGATATGTAGATCTCCTACCTTTGTAACCGACTCTGTGTAACCCTAGCCCTCTCCGGTGTCTATATAAACCGGATGGCTTTAGTCCATAGGACGAACAACAATCATACCATAGGCTAGCTTCTAGGGTTTAGCCTCCTTGATCTCGTGGTAGATCTACTCTTGTAACCCACATCATCAATATTAATCAAGCAGGACGTAGGGTTTTACCTCCATCAAGAGGGCCCGAACCTGGGTAAAAACATTGTGTCCCTCGTCTCCTGTTACCATCCGCCTAGACGCACAGTTCGGGACCCCCTACCCGAGATCCGCCGGTTTTGACACCGACAACGGCGCCAAGAGCCTGGCCGATCACTCCTTCCCGGGCACGCACATCGGCGACCCGGCTTGGCTCGGCCGTGGCGGGCGTGAATCCGTAGGCAGCATTGCGCTCCAGTTGAGCGGCATCCAGGCAACACTGGGTGGCGGCGAGCGTCTCGGACAAGTCCGACATCTGTTGGCACCTTTCCTTGAGCTGGGTCTGGGCCTCAGCAACGTTGGTGGCATCGACGTCAGTGCCGATGGGGATGCGGAGGCTCTGCATCGCGGCGCGCAACGGATCGGACGGCTCGGTCCATTCTGCTGTGGCCCTGGCTTAGGCAACCTTCCTTGTCTTGCTCGACGAGGAGGAGGCGCCATCGCCGGTGACGAAGACCTCCACATGGACGTCCATCGCCCTGGCGGAAATGCCGCCGCCGAGGGAGAGGGGGGAGTCGGAGTAGCTGAGCACCTTGCTGGGGTACTCGTCGGTCGTGAACGCGTCGAAGATGTGCAGTGCGGCGAAGGAGGCGGCAAGCGCGCCGACAACATCGTCCGCCAGTGCGACGGACTCGTCGGAGTAGGAGAAGGGCCCCGTCTAAAGCATGCTCCCGGACAACTCCTCGAGCTACCCGACGGTGGGCGCCAACTGTCGTGGTGGGAGCACGGCAGATGCCAAAGGATGGCTAAAGAGAGGAGGAGGCTCGAGGGCGCTGGTGGGCTCCAGAGGCGAGGTTGGTATGAGCGGGCATGGGACACCGGACATACCCAGGTTCGGGGCTCTCCGAAGAGATAACACCCCTAGTCCTGCTGAGTGTAGTTTGATGTTTGATAGTACAATGTTGCTCCTGGAGCTGTATGGGGGAGGAAGGAAGCTGGCCAAGGCTTAGGCTGCTCCTTCTCTCTGGTATTGCTGTCTCGGTGGCTAGTTCTGCGCTTACTGGCTTTTTCTCTCTCCCCTACACGTGAGGGCTCCTGGGGGGTTTTATAGACCAACCCCCCAGGGGTACAATGGTAATGTTACAAGTCGGTGGGTCCGGGTTGTCGGTGTCCGGGGACCCGGGCTGGGACCCGCTGAGGGCCTGTGGTTCGCCGGGTTCCCCTAGGTGCGGGCCCCGCGTACCTAGGGGGACTGTGCGCCGTCTTGTCGATCGTCAGGGCGTGGCCGAGTCGAGTCGTGTACAGTGGCTCTCCATCAGGTAGTCGCTTGCTATCGTCAATGGTGAGGGCGGAGGCACTGTAGCCACGCCAGCCCTGGTCAGCGGGTAGGTGAGGGGCACTGTTGCCACGCTCCGGCTGACCAGAGGCATGGGCGGGGCACTGTTGCTTTGGTCATCGATGATTGAAGACTCGTCCAATCGTACAGCCTGGATGGGACGGGAGCTGACCCGTGGCTGGATTTCGGAGCACGCCACAGGTGGAGCTGGCTTGTCGAGGAAGCTTTGGTTGTGTCGGGTTCGGCTGTCTTGCACTAGTTGTTGAGGCCGAGTCAACGCGTCTTGCCGGGTCGGAGAGTTCGGCCGGGTTGCGGGGCTTGGCCGGGTCGAGCGACCCGGCCAAGCGCATGCCGACTTGAGGGGCAATGTCGGCCCTGTTGTTTTTGAAAAGGATCCGGGTTTTGTTGCCTGCCCGGGGTTCATCCCCCCGACACCTCTCCTCCAAAGGCCCACTAGGCCCAATACTTCTCCCGGGGGGTTCCGGTAACCTCCCGGTACTCCGGAAAAATGCCCAAAACACTTAGAACCATTCCGATGTCCAAATGCAATCTTCCAATATATGAATCTTTACCTCTATATGCTCATGTCATTTTCGTTCATGACGAAAGACATATTTAAAGCTTTTTAGTATTTATAACATTAAAAAATTAATTAGTGTGAATGCAAATAAATGCACATGTAGGTGATGAACGTAAATGACATGCGCATATAGGTGATATTTTTATGAACATTTTGATATCTTATTTGCATTCTTCTGAGTTCAAATGAATTTGTTATGAATTTTCAAAGTTTTGGTCAAACAACTTTGACCACCCGAAAGGGCATTCTCGTGACCTAAAATACTTTTTAGGGGCAAATTTGAGCACATCAAAAAGTTAGGGGTAAATCTGAGAGTGGGCGCAAATTAGGGGCATAAATGTAAATGTCCCAACAAACTTTGGTACACCAAATCACATAACTCATAATACAAATCGTCATCGAACGTTAAGCGTGCGGACCCTACGGGTTCGATAACTATGTAGACATGACCGAGACACATCTCTGGTCAATAACCAATAGCAGAACCTGGATGCTCATTTTGGTTCCTACATATTCTACGAAGATCTTTATCGGTCAAACCGCATAACAACATACATTGTTCCCTTTGTCATCGGTATGTTACTTGCCCGAGATTCGATCATCGGTATCGTCATACCTAGTTCAATATCGTCATCGAAAAGTCTCTTTACTCGTTCCGTAATACTTCATCCTGCAACTAACTCATTAGTCACAATGCTTGCAAGGCTTATAGTGATGAGTATTACCGAGAGGGCCCAGAGATACCTCTCTGAAACACGGAGTGACAAATCCTAATCTTGATCTATGCCAACCCAACAAACACCTTTAGAGACATCTTTAGAGCACCTTTATAATCACCCTTTTACGTTGTGACGTTTGGTAGAACAAAAAGTGTTCCTCCGGTATTCGGGAGTTGCATAATCTCATAGTCCGAGGAACTTGTATAAGTCATGAAGAAAATAGTAGCAATGAAACTGACATGATCATAATGCTAAGCTAACAGATGGGTCATGTCCATCACATCATTCTCCTAATGATGTGATCCCGTTCATCAAATGACAACACATGTCTATGTGTCAGGAAACATAACCATCTTTGATTAACGAGCTAGTCAAGTAGAGGCATACTAGGGACTATTAGTTTTGTCTATGTATTCACACATGTACTAATTAAGTTTCCGGTTAATACAATTCTAGCATGAATAATAAACATTTATCATGAATTAAGGAAATAAATAATAACTTTATTATTGCCTCTAGGGCATATTTCCTTCAGTCTCCCACTTGCACTAGAGTCAATAATCTAGTTCGCATCACCATGTGATTTAACACCAATATTCACATCTGTATGTAATTGACACCCATAGTTCACATCGTCATGTGACCAACACCCAAAGGGTTTACTAGAGTCAATAATCTAGTTCACATAGCTATGTGATTAACACCCAAAGAGTACTAAGGTGTGATCATGTTTTGCTCGTGAGAGAAGTTTAGTCAACGAGTCTGTCATATTCAAAGTCGTATGTAATTTGCAAATATTCTATGTCCATAATGCTCTGCACATAGCTACTCTAGCTAATTGCTCCCACTTTCAATATGTATCCAGATTGAGACATAGAGTCATCTAGATTGGTGTAAAAGCTTGCATCGATGTAACTCTTTATGGTGAGCTCTTTTATCACCTCCATAATCGAGAAATATTTCCTTAGTCCTCACTAAGGATAATATTAACCGATGTCCAGTGATCTATTCCTAGATCAAAATTGTACTCCCTTGACAAACTTAGGGCAGGGTACACAATAGGTCTGGTACACAGCACAACATACTTTATAGAACCTATGACTGTGGCATAGGGAATGACTTTCATTCTCTTTCTATTTTTTGCCGTGGTCGGGCTTTGAGTCTTACTCAACTTTACACCTTGTAATACAGGCAAGAACCCTTTCTTTGACTGATCCATTTTGAACTTTTTCAAAACTTTACCAAGGTATGTGCTTTGTGAAAGTCCAATTAAGCGTCTTGATCTATCTTTATAGATCTTGATGCCCAATATGTAAGCAGCTTCTCCGAGGTCTTTCATTAAAAAACTCTTGTTCAAGTATCCCTTTATGCTATCCAAAAATTCTATAATATTTCCAATCAACAATGTCATCCACATATAATCTTAGAAATACTACAGAGCTCCCACTCACTTTTTTTGTAAATACAAGCTTCACCGCAAGTCTATATAAAACTATATGCTTTGATCAACTCATCAAGGCATATATTCCAACTCCAAGATGCTTGCACCAGTCCATAGATGGATCGCTGGAGCTTGCACACCTTGTTAGTACATTTAGGATTGACAAAACCTTCTGTTGCATCATATACAACTCTTCCTTAAGAAATATCCATTTAAGGAATGTAGTTTTGACATCCATTTGCCAGATTTCATAAAATATGGCAACTGCTAACATGATTCAGACGGATTTAAGCATCGCTAATGTTGAGAAAATCACATTGTAGTCAACACCTTGAATTTGTCGAAAACCTTTTTGCGACAAGTCAAGCTTTGTAGATAGTAACACTACTATCAGTGTCCGTCTTCCTCTTGAAGATCCATTTAATTAATATGGCTTGCCGATCATCGGGCAAGTCCACCAAAGTCCACACTTTGTTCTCATACATGGATCCAATCTCAGATTTCATGGCCTCAAGCCATTTTGCGGAATCTGGGCTCATCATTGCTTCCTCATAGTTTGTAGGTTCATCATGGTCTAGTAACATGACTTCCAGAATAGGATTACCGTACCACTCTGGTGCGGATTGTACTCTGGAAGACGTACGAGGTTCGTAATAACTTGATCTGAAGTATCATGATCATCATCATTAGCTTCCTCACTAATTGGCGTAGGAATCACTCGAACTATTTTTTGTGATGAACTACTTTCCAATTCGGGAGAAGG
Source organism: Triticum aestivum (assembly GCF_018294505.1). Taxonomy (NCBI): domain Eukaryota; kingdom Viridiplantae; phylum Streptophyta; class Magnoliopsida; order Poales; family Poaceae; genus Triticum; species Triticum aestivum. Next base: position 61,269,446 of record NC_057804.1, on the reverse strand, counting down.
TACAATTACCTCATCAAGTTCTACTTTCCTCTCACTCACTTCTTTCAAGAGAAACTCCTTCTCTAGAAAGGATCCAGTCTTAGCAATGAATATCTTGCCTTTGGATCTGTGATAGAAGGTGTACCCAACAGTTTCCTTTGGGTATCCTATGAAGACACATTTCTCCGATTTGGGTTCGAGCTTATCAGGTTGAAGCTTTTTCAACTAAGCATCGCAACCCCAAACTTTAAGAAATGACAACTTTGGCTTCTTGCCAAACCATAGTTCATAAGGCATCGTCTCAACGGATTTTGATGGTGTCCTGTTTAGAGTGAATGTAGCTGTCTCTAATGCATAACCCCAAAAAGATAGTGGTAAATCGGTAAGAGACTTCATAAATCGCACCATATCCAATAAAGTGCGGTTACGATGTTCGGACACACCATTACGCTGTGGTGTTCCAGGTGGCTTGAGCTGGGAAACTATTCCACATTGTTTCAAAAGAAGACCAAACTCGTAACTCAAATATTCTCCTCCATGATCAAATTGTAGAAACTTTCTTTTCTTGTTATGATGATTTTCCACTTCACTCTGAAATTCTTTGTACTTTTCAAATGTTTTAGACTTAGGTTTAATTAAGTAGATATAACCATATCTTCTCAAATCATCTGTGAAGGTAAGAAAATAACGATACCTGCCACGAGTCTCAACACTCATTGGACCGCATACATCGGTAGTATTATTTCCAATAAGTCAGTAGCTCGTTCCATTGTTCTGGAGAACGGAGTTTTAGTCATCTTGCCCATAAGGCACGGTTCACAAGCATCAAATGATTCATAATCAAGTGATTCCAAAAGTCCATCTTTATGGAGTTTATTCATGCGCTTTACACCCGATATGACCCAAACGGCAGTGCCACAAATATGTTGCACTACCATTATCAACTTTGTATCTTTTGGCATCAATATTATGAATATGTGCATCACTATGATCAAGGTTCAATAAACCATCAACATTGGGTGTGTGACCATAGAAGGTTTTATTCATGTAAACATAATAACAATTTATTCTCTACCTTAGATGAATAATTGTATCGCAATAAACATGATCTAGTCATATTTATGCTCAACGCAAACACCAAATAACATTTATTTAGGTTCAACACTAATCTCGAAAATATAGGGAGTGAGCGATGATGATCATATCAATCTTGGAACCATTTCCAACACACATCATCACTTCACCCTCAACTAGTCTCTGTTTGTTCTGTAACTCCAATTTCGAGTTACTAATCTTAGCAACCGAACAAGTATCAAATACCCAGGGGCTACTATAAACACTAGTAAGGTACACATCAATAACCTGTATATCAAATATACCCTTGTTCACTTTGCCATCCTTCTTATCCACCAAATATTCAGGGCATTTCCGCTTCCGGTGACCATTTCCTTTGCAGTAGAAGCACTCAGTTTCAGGCTTTGGTACAGCTTTGGGCTTCTTCACGGGAGTAACAACTTGCTTGCCATTCTACTTGAAGTTCCCTTTCTTTTCCTTTGCCCTTTTCTTGAAACTAGTGGTCTTGTCAATCATCAACACTTGATGCTCTTTCTTGATTTCTACCCTCGTCGATTTTAGCATCACAAAGAGCTCGGGAATCGTTTTCGTCATCCCTTGCATACTATAGTTCATCACGAAGTTCCAATAACTTGGTGATGGTGACTAGAGAACTCAATCACTATTTTGTCTGGAAGATTAACTCCCACTTGATTCAAGCGATTGTAGTACCCAGAAAATCTGAGCACATGCTCACTGCTTGAGCTAATCTCCTCCATCTTTTAGCTATAGAACTTGTTAGAGACTTCATATCTCTCAACTCAGGTATTTTCTTGAAATATTAACTTCAACTGTTGGAACATCTCATATGCTCCATGACATTCAAAACGTCTTTGAAGTCCCGATTCTAAGCCTTAAAGCATGATGCACTAAACTATCAAGTAGTCATCATATTAAGCTAGCCAAACATTCATTACGTCTGCATATGCTCCTACAATAGTTTTGTCACCTAACGGTGCATCAAGGACAAAATTCTTCTGTGCAGCAATGAGGATAAACCTCAGATCACGGACCCAACCCGCTTTATTGCTACTATCATCTTTCAACTTAGTTTTCTCTAGGAACATATAAAAAACATAGGTAAGCTACAACGCGAGCTATCGATCTACAACATAATTTGCAAAATACTATCTGGACTAAGTTCATGATAAATTAAAGTTCAATTAATCATATTACTTAAGAACTCCCACTTAGATAGACATCCCTCTAGTCATCTAAATGATCATGTGGTCCAAATCAACTAAACCATGTCCAATCATCACGTGAGATGGAGTAGTTTTCAATGGTGAACATCACTATGTTGATCATATCTACTATATGATTCACGCTCGACCTTTCGGTCTCCAGTGTTTCGAGGCCATATCTGCATATGCTAGGCTCATCAAGTTTAACCCGAGTATTCTGCGTGTGCAAAACTGACTTGCACCAGTTGTATGTGAACGTAGATCCTATCACACCCAATCATCACGTGGTGTCTCAGCACGAAGAACTGTAGCAACGGTGCATACTCAGGGAGAACACTTATACCTTGAAATTTAGTAAGGGATCATCTTATAATGCTACCCCGTACTAAGCAAAATAAGATGCATAAAAGATAAACATCACATGCAATCAAAATATGTGACATGATATGGCCATCACCATCTTGTGCTCATGATCTCCATCACCAAAGCATCGTCATGATCTCCATCGTCACCGGCGCAACACCTTGATCTCCATCGTAGCATTGTTGTCATCTCGCCAACTATTGTTACTACGACTATCGCTACCGTGTAGTGATAAAGTAAAACAATTACATGGCGATTGCATTGCATACAATAAAGCGACAACCATTTGGCTCCTGCCAGTTGCCGATAACTTTGTTACAAAACATGATTGTTGGTGTCAAAACCGGCGGATCTCGGGTAGGGGGTCCCGAACTGTGCCTCTAAGGCTAATGGTAACAGGAGGCGGGGGACACAATGTTTACCCAGGTTCGGGCCCTCTCGATGGAGGTAATACACTACTTCCTGCTTGATTGATCTTGATGATATGGGTATTACAAGAGTTGATCTACCATGAGATCGTAGAGGCTAAACCCTAGAAGCTAGCCTATGATTATGATTGTTCTTGTCCTACGGACTAAACCCTCCGGTTTATATAGACACCGGAGGGGGCTAGGGTTACACAGAGTCGGTTATAGAGAAGGAGATCTACATATCCGAATTGCCAAGCTTGCCTTCCACGCAAAGGAGAGTCCCACCCGGACACGGGACGAAGTCTTCAATCTTGTATCTTCATAGTCCAACAGTCCGGCCAAAGTATATAGTCTGGCTGTCCGAGGACCCCCTAATCCAGGACTCCCTTAGTAGCCCCTGAACCAGGCTTCAATGACGATGAGTCCGGTGCACATATTGTCTTCGACATTGCAAGGCGGGTTCCTCCTCCGAATACTCCATAGAAGATCTTGATCCTGAGGATCGTGTTTAGCTCTGCAAAACAAATTCCACATACCACCATAGAGAGTACAATATTCCACAAATCTAATCCGCTGACAACTTTTCACAGTGTGACATCACGCCACGGCCCGACCATTATTCGAACCATTTTTCTCAACCTGCTATCGCACATATCACGAAGCGGTTTTAATGGCATGTCCTGTCGAAGCAGAGATCGTGTCCCTTTATCATGGGATCCTCATCAATACGGGTGTGGGTAACCCAACCGCACCATCAACGCGGCGCTTGGGGAATAAGCGAGTTTACCGGGCAAGTGGGGAGGCGCAGGATCCCTGCTGCCTTTATAAGGAGATAAGGACTCCCCCTTTTCACCCACGCCTTCCTCTTTCTCTGCTTGTCCATTCTCTCTCGCTCGAGCTCTAGCGCCCAAGCGTTCATCTTCTCCGCCCACAAAGGCCCTCCGAAAATGTCCGGATCTGGAGCAGGAGGCAAGTGGATGGCCTCCGAAAAAGCTTCGGGAGGCCGGGTATCTGGCCAAGAAAATCAACCATCGTCTCCCGATGGCGGGACAGATCGTCCCTACCCCGGAACCCCACGAGAGGGTTGTATTCCTCCCTCACTTTGTCTCCGGGCTAGGGTTTCCCCTCCACCCATTCGTTCGCGGCATCATGTATTACTACGGGATCGATTTTCATGATCTATCCCCCAATTCCTTCCTCAACATCTCGACATTCATCATCGTGTGCGAGGCCTTCCTCTCCATCTCGACATTCATCGTCGTGTGCGAGGCCTTCCTCTCCATCTCACCACACTTTGGCTTATGGCTGAAGATTTTTAACGTGAAGCCCAAGGTAGTGAGCGGAGAGCACGCCGAGTGCGGGGGTGCCATGGTGAGCAAGATGCCCAATGTTACATGGCCGTCAGGTACTTTCAATGATTCCGTCAAAGAGTGGCAACAGTAGTGGTTCTATGTCACTGAGTCGTGCGACCCAAAATGGGCCGCAACTCCCGAATTCCGATCCGGAGCTCCCCTGCGGCTTACGTCCTGTCCCAAGAAAGGCCTGAACTGGTCTTTGTCCGACGAACTGTCGGTGCTCCAGACGCGCATCAAGGATATGGAAGACAAGAATATCAAACTTGTCAATGTAGTCCAGGTGATGTTAGTTCCCCCGATTCTTCCTTGTTCACATAGGGCTTGCAATTTACGGGAGTTCGACCCGACCAAGCACCAGACCCTGCTAGAGCTCTTCGGCTCCTCGCACAAGGATATCTGTAAGGTGCTTTTTAAGTCCAGCAAATCGTGGCTGGACTCCGTCGAGGACCGCGGGTACCAACTATCCCGCCCTGCAAGTTCGGTAAGTCATCGTATGCTGGCAATTCATACGTCTTATTCGCATAACCCAAGGGAAATGCTTGATGTGTTTTCCACAACTCTCCTAGGGCTGGACGAAGAAGGCGGGGCGGATCTACTGTCTGACCCCACTGCCAGAAGAACCGGCCAGCCCACTTCTGATGAAGATGCTGGTCCCAATGCCTTACAAGGCACCGAAGAAGAAGACCGAGAAGGAGGCCAAAACGACCAAGGGCGGCCTTCGTCGCCGTGGCACTTCGGACACAATATCCGAAGACTTCGAAGCCCGCTCTTCCTCCGGAGAGGTCGAGGAAGAGGAGGAAGACCGTGCTTAGCCAGAAGCGACGAAGGAGGGGAGCTGGGGAAGGCCGACGATGGCAATGAGGGGGAAGCTGTCGTCCCCAGTGAGGGGAAGAAAGAAAAGGACGGCCTCCACATCTTTGCAGGCCGAGTTGCCTAAGAAGGGAAAAACTCCCCTTCTGGAGGAGTCCACCGTCGCTGCCGACAGCAGCCCAGAGTAGGATCCCAGGGCCCAGCCCCTGGTGAACTCGTGTGTATATAAAATCCGAACACGTTTGCGCATCCGGACTCACTATGGCATGATGTTTTAATCATTGATCCATACTTTTTTCGTAGTCCGGCGAGGTCCCGCACCGAACAATCCTCATCGGAGGGTTCCCTGGGTTCGGATGCTATGGACAGCGGGACACCCCCGAAGGCCCCTTCCGCAAAACACGTGAACGACACTGAGGTGTCGTCCCAGAGGGACCCAAGCCAAGGATGGGGGAAGAAGACCGTAAAGGCGGCTCCAGGGGGTCCAGCTTTAGGGGCTGGACACACGGGAGAGAAGGCTCCCATGGATGTCGATGGCAGGAGCTATCTTGAATTCGCCCCCCAGCCGGACACGATGCCGGAGATCGATACGGCTCCGGAATCAGGCATGCAGCTTCCCTCGGCTGGAGGGGGTGCGCCTGTTCCACCGGCAACTTCTGTCCAATCAGAGGTGCCAGATACTTTATCGGCGGCGCTGAAGAGCGCCTCCATCGTTGAAGAACACCGTGCCCTCATGGGTACGGTGATTGAGAAGATTCAGTCCGCTGAGAGTGGACTGGATGAAGCCTGCATCAGCCTTATAACGGGCTTTCAGGTATGTTTTGTGAGGTTTCAAAGAATGTCATAGTATAGGTAGTAGCCCCTGATACACTGTTCGGTGAAAGAAGGCACCGGACAGAGGATCAAATATATGTTCGCAGGAGACTTACTTTATGGCATCTCTCCCTCTCCCTTTTTTATAAGCAGGCATTTGTGGCGATTGCCGCTTCTCATACTGTGGAAGTCTCCGGACTGAAGCAAAGTCTGGAGCGGGCCAAAGAAGAACTCGGCCGAGTGAAGAAGTAGTTGGAGGATAACCAAGGTATGCTAAAAAGCTTGCTCGCGTTTGGCGCGAATGAGTGATTTAGTGTGATAAAAATATGCTCATGGTTTTCTCTAGGGGCGATGACCGAAGTCGAGGCTCTTAAGAAGGTTGTTGCCGAGGCCGAGAAAAAGGCAGCCGCAAAGCAGGCTCTTCGTGAGAAGCATGAGGCCTGGGTTATTTAAGCTGAGTGAGAGCTCCAAGAGGCTGTGAAGAAATGCGAGACCTTGGAGCAGAGCTTAACGGAGAAAGAATTCGAACTCACCAAGGCTCATCAAGCCGCATGCGATGCCCGGGGGGAGACCCAAGGCGCCCTACAGGAAATCCAGGAGGCGAGGAAGATCGCGGCGGGTAAGGCTTTTTCTATGCAAAGCAAGTATTTGAGGAGAAAATCAAGTTGATAATTTGAATTCTGATTTCTCCAGGGGTATTTGCAGAGATGCCACGTAGAATATCTGATGCCGCACAATTCTATCGAGCTGAAGAAAGGAGCACTGCGGAGAAGCTCTTCTGGTCGCAGTATCTGGCACCGGTGTATCCGGTGCCATTTGTCGATCAGCTGAAACAACTAATCGAACTGCATAAGGCGGCCGAACTAGCCATGAAGGATTTAATTATCCGGTTATGGCCCGCCGAGCCAATTCTAAGCAGCTACTTCGGGCTCGTGAAGCGGCTTGTGAGTGCCTACCCTTTACTTGATGTCATCAAGCGGTCGGTCTGTATGGAGGGTGCGCGAATGGCCTTCGCCCGTGCAAAGGTGCACTGGGGGAAGATGGATGCTGAAAATCTAATGTCCGAGGGACCGCCGGAGGGGAAGGAGCACCGCAAGCCCGAGTTATATTATGATAGTGTCCTGAAAGGATCCCGTCTTGCGGCGGAGCAATGCACCAAGGACATTATATTTCCATGAATACAGTCATGTTGTCCTTTGTAATGTTGAACAAGGTCATTTCTATTATTTATTGCCTGTTATTTGAGAATTTTTCCTCCTGTGCGGCCATTTTATATATTAATCCTGAGAGTTGGCCAGTCGTCGGCTACTGCCCCCATGTAGGAAGTACGGGGGTGTTCGGGATAAATCTGACCACTCTTTATCCCAGTTTTGGGTCCTTGAAGGAGGTGTTCAGCGCAACGAACCAGTCAATCGGACTATAAGGCTTTATCACTCTCACTTAGCCATAGGAGTTTGACAAAAGGAAGGTAGGCGCAGCCCCTGGTGTTCGGAAGACCACACGAGGGGCTCTATAAGCACCTGATCAGGAGAAGAGCTGATCCATCGCACGCTGCATTAGTTATCGCATAACGCGGAAGAAATCCTTAAAGATTTTACAACCTCTCGAACAGCTGACCAGCTCTCGCCGTATCATCACTACAAAAAAAGACACATCCATGACATTTTGGGCCGAACGAATTTTTTTCTGTCATACATATGACACTTCTATGACGATAATTGTGACAAAACCCGGTATCATCATAGATGTGGGGGGCTCCTACTTCCATGACAAAAAATCATGACAGAAAATGGGCTTTTCGTCCTGGGCGGGCCGGAGATGCAGCTGCATGACATTCTTTGGGCCGTCCATGACGGAAAAAACCGTGGTAGAAGCAAGGGGGAGGAAAATTTCGGGGAGTTGCCAGTTATGGTGGGAGGTCGGGGGCCGAGCGATGCGCGTTTCTCTCGTACACTTGCGAGGCGTTGGCTCTAACTGAACCCGAGCAAGGCGTTGGGCTCTAACTGAACCCGAGCGATTGCACTACAGGATACGCGTTACCGAACCCGAGCAATCGATCGATGGCTGTTAACTGAACCCGATGGAGCGATTCCTTCGCTACTGCTGCTAACTGAAGCCGATCGATCGGATAAACAGTGAGTGTTGCGGGGGAGGGGGGGGGAGTTGGATGAACAGTGAGCGGTGGTGTTGCCTCTGGATGAACAGGACCCCGTGGTGTGGAGGGCTGGATGAACAGTAGAAGGTGGAGGGGTGGCCTTGGAGGGGTGATTGAACAGGACCCCGTGGTGTGGAAGGCTGGATGAACAATAGAAGGTGGAGGGCTGGATGAACAATAGACGGTGGAGGGGTGGTTGAACAGCAGCCGGTGGAGTAGCGCGCGGTGGAGGCTGGATGAACAAGAGCCCATGGAGGCTGGAGGAGGTCGACGGTAGCCCGTGGAGGCTGGAGGAGGTCGACGGTGGAGATGAACAGTATCCCGTGGAGTCCCGTTTTGCAGTACGCCACACCCCTCCCGATGAACAGGACCCCCGTTTCGACCGTAGGAGGTCTGTTTCCTCCGTTTTGCGGTACGCCACACCCTTCCCGATGAACAGGACCCCCATTTCGACCGTAGGAGGTCCGTTTCCTCCGTTTCGCGGTACGCCACACCCCTCTCGATCTTCAGGACCCCTGTTTCGACCGTAGGAGGTCTGTTTCCTCCGTTTTGCGGTACGCCACACCCCTCCCGATCAATAGGACCCCCGTTTTGACCGTAGGAGGTCCGTTTCCTCTGTTTTGCGGTACGCCACACCCCTCCCGATCAATAGGACCCTGTTCTGAACGTGGCCGATCAAACACAAGGACGTTTCCTCCATTCTGCGGTACGCCAGGCCTCGTTTCCATCGCCTGTTCCGTCCAAGCCGGTTGGCTCCCACGCGTTCCGTTGCCTCCCGATGAACACGACGCATTCCGTTGCCTCCCCATGAACACGAGCATTTCGTTGCCTCCCCATGAACACGACGCATTCTGTTGCCTCCCCATGAACACGACGCGTTCCGTTGCCTCCCCATGAACACGAGCCCTCGCCGTACGTATGCGCGAGTAGGCGTTCGAGACCCCGCCCATATGTACACATACGTGGTCGTATTTTAATTCTTGCACCCTGGTCACTGTACGTACGTGTACATGCTACGTGCGTGCCTCTACTACGACGCGTGCGTGCCTCTACTATGACATGTGCGCGCCTCTACATCGACCAGTATGTACGTACACGTTCGCGACCAGGATGACAACGCTATGTACGCTTCGACCAGGTGGGTCCCGACTGTGAGGCACTTCCTTGCCTGCGAAGATGTAGCTGGTGGGTCCCAACAGTCAGGGGGGCGAATCATTTTGTTTTTTTGCCCGGACGCACTTCCTTGCGTGCGAAGGTGTAGCTGCTGGGTCCCAGCAGTCACGGGGGCGAATCATTTTTTTTGCCCGGACGCACTTCCTTGCGTGCGAAGGTGTAGCTGCTGGGTCCCAGCAGTCAGGGGGGCGAATCATTTTTTTTTGCCCGAACGCACTTCCTTGTGTGCGAAGGTGTAGCTGGTGGGTCCCAGCAGTCGGGGGGTGAATCATTTTTTTTCGGACGCACTTCCTTGCGTGCGAAGATGTAGCTGGTGGGTCCCAGCAGTTAGGGGGGAGAATCGTTTTTTTGGACGCACTTCCTTGCGTGCGAAGATGTAGCTCGTGGGTCCCAGCAGTCAGGGGGCGAATCATTTTTTCGCGAAATACGGTGGCCCGTCCGGTGGGTCCCCGCTGTCAGGTGGATGAATAATTATTTTGCGTGTAATAAGGAGGCACTTCCTTGCGACTGCCGTGGACACAACTGTCAGCCTCTCCACGTACAGTCCACGTCCGATGGAAGTCGTTCCTTGACCATGTTGACCACACCGCACCGAGAGCACCATGGCGGTGGACGACGGCGAGGCCTAGGAAGGGGACGACATGGAGCCGGGGAAGACGCGGCAGTGGATGCACACGCGGAGAGGAGTACGAGGGTTCACTGGTTCGGCTGCGCTGCCGTCGCCGCAGAATAACAGGGGGTGTGGGTGAGTGGAGGGATGGCCTGGCCAGCGGTGGGAGTAGTAGGGGGCGGTGAGGCCTCCGCGGCAGCACAGCCGGCCACGAGAGGCAGGAGCAGGCGGCAAGACCGGTGCTGCTTTGGGCGGCTGGAGCAAGAAGACTAGAGGTTGAAGAAGCACGACGGCCGTTGGATGGACATCATACGGTCACTGTAGCTAGAATCATTTATGTTGACTAAGTTGACAAAGCCCTTGGTACATCATATTAGTAGGCCCACAGGTCAGCTTCCGAAATGGTGCGCCCCAGATGTCAGGGGGAGGAATCATTTTTTGGGCGGGTGAAGCTAGAATATCCAAGATTGAAGAAGAAGCACAACATCCATCGGATCGACATCCAACGGCCACTGCTTCTAGAACCGTGTGTTGACTATAAGTTGACAAAGCCTTGCATACGAGTCAACTCTGTTTTTTAGGGGACGCATCAACTTAGTAAGGCCAGAAGTATGTGGCAGAAAACTTATAGCCCATTTGAGATTTGTAAGAATGTGTAGCCCATTTTTGAATTCTAATGGAATTTACTACAACCCATTTACAGTTTGTTAAAAGTACAACCCATTTCAACCGACCGTTCAAAACAGAATTTAATAAAATTTCCCACATTTTGATGGGATCCGAATATTTTTATCCCGAAATTTCTAGTCAGATTAAATACAATTTCAATATAAATTTATATTACGTAAAAACCCAACAAAACATTGTGCTCGCAACAATTAATGAAATTAAAGTTTCAATATTCCAAAAATAATATTTTATAAAGTAATCACTGTTTGGTGCATTTTTTATAGTTACCACCCAGTTTTTATAATTACATCCCATTTATTATTGCTTAAAGCCCATTTTCTTGTTAAGCCTAATGCATCCCTCCTAGGAAAGATTTGCAGCCCAGCGGGGCGGAAAATAATAACTTGACCTTGCCTGGGTATTCCTCAAAAAAATATAGCTAGGCTAGCCATTTTCAGCTTGAAAAAAATTAATATCTGGGCTAGATATCTGGCCTAGGCTACGGGTCACAGCCCACCCAGTTAATACCTGCAATGATGTTTTCATTGTTGTTTAGAGGAGAAAAATTAATATCTGGGGTAAACATCGAAAAACTCTGCAGTGCTCACACCTCAAAAACACAAATACTGCTCGAGCTGCTTGGTCCCAGCTGTCGGCCGCTTCTTGTGCAATTCTCTCGTTTATTGACTACTCCCTCCTTTCCGGTTTATAATGCTCAATTCAAAAATCTCACCAATTAAGGTAGATGGCGAGTGGTGGAATACGTTTTGTAGTTTTGCAAAAGCACCTAATTAGTGCTCTTGTTATCCTCAAAAAATTATGTTTATCTGTGACACTCTAAAATTTTTATTTGGTTTTTATCAAAAACTTTGTGGTTTTTGAGGAGAGGCTATTTAAAATTTTTCTTTTTCAGAAAAACCTTCCACTTAAAAACTTCCTTTGCTTTGGCAAGGATTTTATTTTTTCAAACCTTGGTGTTTGATCTTTTGAAACTTCTTCTCTGTTGGTTCTCTCTCAAATTTAATTTTTGGGAGTTTTAATTTGTTTTATTTTAAAGTGAAGCTCCATGAAAATTTGGGGATTTTCATATCTTGGAACCACCCTTGACTTTGCATTGTTCCCATGTGGTAAAACCCCTCCAAAACCTCCCCTACACCTTGTGATCAACCTAAGTCCTCTGTCCCAACTAATCCAAACAAGTTTTGGATTTTATTCTAATTATTTTTCCTCTCAAAACAAATCTGAAAATTATTTCGAGCCCAAATGATTTTCAAAGCAAGTACCATATTGCATTTGAGTTTTGACCTCAAACCAACTCTCCTGGATAGTCCTTTGTACCCACAACCCAGAACCATCTTGATCCACTCCTCCTCTTTTCAAAATTTTCAAAACTCAGTCTCTGCAAGTTTGGACCAGATTTGCCAAATTTGATGAAATTCATATCTACACTTCCCCAAAAATTCCACCAAAATTCAGGCAGCCTACTTGAGCAATGAGAAGCCACTCCACCAAGTTTCAGCTCAAGGAAAAATCCCTAGATGCCAATTTCATTCTGTCGAACACCTTGCATGCACTGCTGCTGTTCAAAATTCAGAAAGTTCAGAGATTCAGTTTTCAGTGTCGTTTTCGTCCGTCAGTTTCAGTCACGCGGCCACAGTGCGCTTGGCGCGTTGCACGCGCCTTTTTCTCCCTGGCCAGCACCCCCGCACGCGCGCTTGGCATCTTCCCGGCGTCGGTGGCGCCCTGGCCGCCCACGCCGGCGTGTCTTGCGGCGGCCGAAACCCCGTTGCAGCCGACAGGGAACAAGAACGGCGGCTCAACGCCGTTCCGCGCCGCCCATCGCTCCCTGGCTCTCTGCGTGGCCTCATGCACGCCGGCGCACCCCCGCTGCACCGTCGCTGTGGCCCGACAGCACTGGACACACTCTCTGCCGCCAACGGACCCGCGCCGTCCCGTTCCGACCAAAGCCTGCCCTAAGCTTCTAATCCAAGTCCGGTTAGCGTCTAAACGGACACAGTAAACTCCCACGACGGCGCTCGACTCCCTAATCACCCCCGACCGAGCACTGCGCCACCGTAACCATCGCCGAAAATCCCCGTTCACGGCCACCGCCTCGGACCGCCTATAAAAAGGGCCCCCGAGCTCACCCTCGTGCACGCATCATCACTACACCTCACCAACGCCCCGCCAGGCCACTAGGGGGACCTCGAGGAGGTCTCCTCCCCCAGCTCCGGCCGCCCCGATCCGCCTCGGCCTCCACCTCGATTCGCTCCGGTGAGGCCGTCTCCGGCGCCCAAACCCCATCCGTCACTCCCTCTAGCTACCAGGAGCCTAACCCCCTCCTCAATTTGATCACTGCAGCTCTCTCCGACGAAGTCCGCAACCACCCGAACCGCCGTCCGCCGGAGCAAAGCTCGCCATCGACGTGGTGCTCGCCGACCGCCGCCACCACCACCAATCGACGCGGAAGGGTGCCCTGAACACGGAGGTACCCTCCGATCTCTCTGCCTCGCCGTGGATCGCCGCCGGCGACCACCGCGGCTCTCGGGCACCGGCGAGATCTGCCGCCCCGTTCATATTTTCAAACCTGACAAGCGGGACCCGCTGTCAGCCTCTCTGTCCTTCCTAAACGAAGCGTTTTCTGAAAACGTCTTCTGCCAAATACGCTTTCCCTTTGGGATGGCGTAGTTTCTGCCGAAACATTTTCTGTTTTTGTAAGCTAGCCCCTGGAAACTTTCTGTTTCATTACAGATGAGTCCCTGGGCTAAAACCTTTATAACTTTTAAGCAGAAAAGTATTTTTGATTGATTCTTTTTCTGTTCTCTTTAAAATTTTGTCTAGTTTTTTATCATATTTATTTGAAAAATATTTGGTATACTTTATGTGCACTCCTTGGTATTTACGATAGCGCATATATTTTCTTTATACCGTAGATACCGAAGGAGGTGACGGAGCCGCGAACTTCACCGAGCTAGGCTCCGACTACTCTGAACCAGGCAAGCATGTTTGAACTTTTGATATGATGAGTGTCTTGGCATGTTTTGCATTTAGTTAGTTTCATAGCATGTTGATAAGCATATCGATGAACGTTATTTTATGCGATAATGAGGTAAGTGAGTTCGATGATCCATAAGTGGATGGATGTGAGTATGAATGGCCATGTGTTGGCATGAGGATGGGTGAGATGGCAGTGTTGTAGCATGCCAGTCTCATGCCGGACTATGTGACTTCAGTGTCAAACCGTGTCGGTCCACTTCCTCTCATTTTCTTCCCTGTACTACCACATGTTTTCCGCAAGGAATATGGTTTAGTAAGTTGCAAACCGCTTTTCTGGTACACACCAAAAGGAGAGGCCGTAATGATGGTTCCATGGCCCTGGATTAAAGCTAGTCATCCGGTCAGGGGGCATGGGTGTTTCCGGTTGGGACCGAGAGGGGGGCACCCCTTAGAGCGCGCGTATATAAATTTGATCCCATGCTATTCGAGATTGTGATCTCCCCGTCTCAAAAGTTTTTCTTGGACGATGTCTAGGGTGATTCCTAGCATCGAGAGGTAGGATGGGTGTGTACTGGTTAGCTGTGTTTTCTTCCGAAATACCGTAAACGGAACTAGTCCTTCGTGACTACATAAATCGGTTGGCTGTGGGAACAATTTTGTACAAACTCTGCAGAGTCATATATCCCCTCCAAATCATCTATTCCATGTCCAAATTCGTATTATCTTGTCCTAACAATGACAGTTTTGATGACAGAGACTCCGGTGATTCGCATGAGTGCTAATTCCGGTTAATTGAATATTCTTGTGGACGGACTAACCCATTTATTCCCATGAATTAAATGTTTATGATGAGTATTATTTACTTGTGAATCAAAGCCCTTTTCTGTGATGTCGCCCCGACGTCCGACTGTGGCATTTCTTTTAAAGCCCTTTCCGTGATGTCGCCCCGATGTTCGACTGTGGCATTTCTTTTAAAGCCCTTTCTGTGATGTCGCCCCGACGTCCGACTGTGGCATTTCTTTTAAAGCCCTTTCTGTGATGTCGTCCCGACGTCCGACTGTGGCATTTCTTTTAAAGCCCTTTCTGTGATGTCGCCCCGACGTCCGACTGTGGCATTTCTTTTAAAGCCCTTTCTGTGATGTCGCCCCGACGTCCGATTGTGGCATTTCTTTTAAAGCCCTTTCTGTGACGTCGCCCCGACGTCCGACTGAGGTATTTCTTTTTAAGCCCTTTATGTGGTGTCGCTAAGACGCCCGACTGTGGCATCTTTTTCCTTATATTTATTTGTTCACCTTTCAAGGCGTCGCTTCAGACACCCGATCGGTAATTATTTATGTTCTGTTGGGATTTCAGGCGGACTACTGCCGTTTCCCTTTTACTTACCTTGTTATGCTAATTTTTTTTTGAAAATGTACATTGGTGAATTTATTCATGTCGCATCCATGCATGCATTTGTTATATCTTACGTCCGAACTGTCTTGCGAGTACTTTCAAAGTACTCACTGGCTTGTTGATTTGGCCAGATGCTGACGAAGGCGATCTCATGGATGAAGAGTTTGATAGCGAGTCCGACACTTAGAGGAGTCCCAGTCAGTCTCGTGCGACCCTGGATTTGGTCACTGTTCTATATCCGCTTCCGCTACCAAATAAATTCATCGAGCCTCACCTCGACGCTCGATGAGATGATAGACTTAGAGTCTTGTGTTTCTCTCCCCGCTGTGTTTTTCCACCACCGCCCTATCCTCGAGTCAGTAGTATGTCTCCACACCACTGTGTCATGTCCGCCATTATGTATAATGATTGGCGTACTTGTAATAATTTGGTTGAGCAACCGCAGTTCGACCCTGTAATATAATTTATGCTACTGGCTTATTGTATCAAGAAATTGTCTACCAGTGAGGAGGATTTCTCTCATACTGGACTCAAAAGATTGGTTTCTCAATAAATATTTTTATTGGAAAACCGGTCGTGACATTATCAATGCATTAATTGCAATGCATGCATGCATAAAGTACATGCATTGCTCAATTTTCTCTTAATACTTGCATGCACTGATTTAATGCACCTTGGAATCTGAACATGTGATGGAAAAGAACCAAATTGAGCCTTATAAAATGGAAAAACTAAAATTTTGAGATAAGCCCTATAAACCGGAAAGGAGGGAGTACATAAGTTGACAATGGTGTGGGACCGTGATGTCAGGAAACCAGGAGGAAGCAAAATAAATTATAGTTATATATATATAATAAGGAGGCACTTGCGTAGGTGAGGCTATGGACATGGTGTCATCCTATCCAAGTAAAGTCATCTCCTCATCCGCGCGCGCTTTCCGCCCGAAATAGTCAGCGCCGGCCGCCCCGCTTCCCGGTGCAGGCGATTGCTCCGCCTTCCAACGATGCAAGTGCCGTCCGTCCGTCCATCTGCCGCACACATTAATGATACGTGGTTGCCGAGGCGGCTACTCCGGCGCCACATGTCCGTCCCTCCGCCCACCCACCATTGCTATATAAACTGCTGCGCCGGCCATAGCCACAGTCATCCGCATCCGTTCCCTTTCTCCTGTCCACACCACTACTGCCCACCATGGCTTCCTCGCGCTCCAGCACTCTTCGGGACAGGAGGACGACGGACCACAAGGAGATGGCAGCCATTGCTGCCGACCGGCTGGCCGGCAGGCAGCCGGAGGACGATGACGTCCCAATGGAGAACATGGTAGTCGACGATCCGGTGCCAACCCCCTCCTCCATGCCATCCTCGCCAGTGCATTGCACCATGAACATCGGCGAGGCCTGTGCCCAATATATGGAAAGGGTGAGGCAGATGCGTGAGGATAAGTTCCGGGAGGCGCAGGCCGATTCCGCCTACAACCACCATCTCCTCCAGGAGCACCTGCAGGCGGAGGAGCAGATCGCTGTGGAGCGGGTGGAGCAGGAGGCGCTGCTCGACTCGTACCGCTCCGCCTGCAAGGGCCGCCTCGAGCGCTGGCAGTACCGCATGCGGGTGGCCAAGGCTACGGCCGCCTACAAAGAGGCTAGCAAAGAGGGCACGATCTTGATGTATCCCGAGCTTTGCTATTGTAGTTGGATCTTATGATGTTGCTCCCCCTCTACTCTCTTGTGATGAATTGAGTTTCCCCTTTGAAGTTATATATCGGATTGAGTCTTTATGAGAACACTTGATGTATGCCTTGCCGTGATTATCTGTGGTGACAATGGGATATCATGTGCCACTTGATGTATGTTTTGGTGATCAACTTGCGGGTTTCGTGATATTGGGAACCTATGCATAGGGGTTGGCACACGTTCTTGACTCTCCGGTAGAAACTTTGGGGCACTCTTTGAAGTACTTTTATGTTGGTTGGATGAATCTGAGATTGTATGATGCATATCGTATAATCATGCCCACGGATACTTGAGGTGACAATGGAGTATCTAGGTGACATTAGGGTTTTGGTTGATTTGTGTCTTAAGGTGTTATTCTAGTACGAACTCTTTTATAGATTGATCCGAAAGAATAACTTTGAGGTGGTTTCGTACCCTACCATAATCTCTACGTTTGTTCTCCGCTATTAGTTGCTTTGGAGTGACTCTTTGTTGCATGTTGAGGGCTTGTCATATGATCTATCTATGTTATTATTGTTGAGAGAACTTGCACTAGTGAAAGTATGAACCCTAGGCCTTGTTTCCTATCATTGCAATACCGTTTATGCTCACTTTTATCGCTCGCTACCTTGCTGTTTTTATTATTTCAGATTACAAAAACCTATATCTACCATCTATATTGCACTTATATCACCATCTCTTCGCTGAACTAGTGCACCTATACAATTTGCCATTGTATTGGGTGTGTTGGGGACACAAGAGACTCTTTGTTATTTGGTTGCAGTGTTGTTTGAGAGAGACCATCTTCATCCTACGCCTCCTACGGATTGATAAACCTCAGGTCATCCACTTGAGGGAGATTTGCTACTGTCCTACAAACCTGTGCACTTGCAGGCCCAACAACGTCTATAAGAAGAAGGTTGTGTAGTAGACATCATCGTACAACTCACCGGAGCTGCTCCAGCGACGAAACCCTCCATCACAGCGGAGCAGTACCTCGGGCTCCATCTCCAGACGCCTAAGATCTTCTTCCCCTCCTCCAACAGCAAAGTCAGCCGGAGCATCCTCACCGGCCAACCCAATCACGATGAGATTGACATGGCTTCGCCAAAGAGGTTGTACACTTGTTGCATCTCTTTTTTACTCTACATGTTATATATATTGTCCACTGAGCACACAGATTTGTTCCTTTAGTGTCTCCTTGAAAGAACAAACATAGGAATTTTAATTTTCACTTGTCCTCCTTTTCAAATTCCTATTCATGAAGCACAATACTAAGAGATAGTAGCATAATAGCATTATAACCGTACATTTTCTTGTGGTTTGACTTAATCTCACCATGCTTCTTTGCATCCCGTGATCTTCCAATTGTTGTGAATCAAACACCCAGTTTGGTAGAAATCCTGTGTTTTTAAATTCTCTGTTTTGCACGTGCATTCTTATCCTATTCCTGTCTATTTCCTATCCCTGCATTGTTGGAATCCTCCAATTCAAATGAGCCCTTACAGAATTACTTCTCTTATAGCTAGTTGTCAAAGAAAACCTTGCGTGGTTTGTCCCGCTCCTGCTGCGCCTCGTCCACCCCAGCTCAGCTGCTCCAGCGACAGAAGGGTCCAGCACAGCAGGGATCCAGCCTCCAGACTATCTTTCGCCACCTCAGATCTTCTTCCCCGCCGCTGGCAGCCATGAAAACTGCATTACCATCATCAACCGAGCAGATGACCTCGAGGACTACACGGGTCCGCAAGAGAGGTCGCACTCTTTCATGTCTGCTCACGTTATGCATCCCTTAATATTACATGCTACTTTATCGTCCTGTTCACCGATTAGACTCTGAGTCAGCTCCAAACTAATGGCCAAACTTGAGTTTTTAAATTGTTGTGGGGTACATATCGGGGCTGCTATCAATAGTATCTATCTACTATCTGGTTAATCTCCGATGTCTACTATGAGTTTCATGTTGGGTGGGAAACAAACAGTAAAGAAGCCATTATCTGTATTTATTAACTGAAGCCATTATCTGCCTGCTATTATTGGTTTTGGGTCTATCCACAGGTTGCTACCATCACTCTGTATTTCTGCATGCACTCCTTACATAATCTCACTATGTTTTATTCCTATGCATGACAGTTATTGTAAACAACGGAACTGAACATGTAGAGCAAAAGAGACGAGCCTTACATGGCAATATAATTTCATGCAGACGTCGCTCCATGGTAGGAGCAAAGGCAGCCCCCCCTCCACGCATTTCGGATTGTAATCGAGAGGAAGATATCTGTTCCGAGGGGGATTCAGAAGGAGAAGATAACTCCTATTTACCCCCTGAGGTCTTCGCTCTAACTTGGCATGCTGATGTTGGTTATATCATGCATATGGTGTCTTGCATTGCTTACTTTATACATCAAATATGTCATCTGCTTAGTTTAGACATCCTTTGTGCGAATGCCATCTGTTTAGTTTATTCATCATTTATGTGAATTATGCAACGCCACCTTGTTTAGCCAGGCATCATATATGTGAATTTTGCAATGCCATCCTGCTTAGCCAGTCATCTTATATGTAAATTATATCAGGCCATCCTATTTTTTCGTTACATATTACATTTATCAACAATGTTAGTACATTCAACTGCTCTTCCTATGCATCAGCCATTTGACACGGTGATGGCAAATTCTGGAGTGAAAACAAGGTCTTCTGAGCAGACTATGCTATCTCACGAAGCGCATATCTCGCTGGTTACAGATATCTCCTCAGAGGAGGATTCAGAGATAGATGGCCGGTCCTATCGCCCCCCCAAGGTGTATGCTCTAACTTGGCAGGGTTATGTTGCTCATATCGTGCATTTGGTGTCTCGCATTGCTATGCCATTTGATTAGTTTAGACATGCTTTGTGTGAATGCCACCTGTTCAGTGTCTAATTACCATATATGTGAATTATGCATTGCCATCTTGTTGCAAGACATTATATATGTGAATTATACAATGCTATCTTGTTGCAAAGGCATTATATATGTGAATTATGCAATGCCATGCTGTTTAGCCAATCATCATGTATGTGAATTATATCATGCTATCATTTTTTTGTATTATGTGTTCCATTTGTCGACAATGTTTGTATATTCAACTACTCTTCCTGTGCATCAACCATTTGAAGCGGTGATGGAAGTATCTGGAGTGAAAACAAGGTATTCAGAGCAGATAATGCTACCTGCTGAAGCAGACATCTTGCTAGCTACAGAGAGCTCCTCAAAGGAGGATTCAGAGACTGATGACCAATCCTATTTCCCCCCTGAGGTCTATGCTCAAACTTGGCAGGGTTATATTACCCATGTCATGCATGTTGTCTTGCATTGTTTAGTTTTTACATCATATATAGATTGCCATCTACTTACTTGCTTACTATATAAATCATATATTTGAATTATATCATGCCATCATGTTTACATAGTACATACACATCATCTATCTGAATTATGGTATGGCAACCCATTTAATAAAGACATCATATAGTTATATCATCTCATCCTGTTTAGTGTTTACAGTCATCATATTTAGAATTATGGCATTCTATCCATGAATGTATGTGAATTATGGCATGCCAACCTATTTAATAAACACATTATATAGTTATGTCATGTCATCCTGTTTACATAGTCTCATATTTTGAACTATGTCTTTCATCTTTTTTAGTTAGCCATCATAATGTGAAATTTTGTCATGCTATCCTGTTTAGTTAGCCATCATATATGTGAAATTGTGTCATGATATCCTGTTTGGTTAGACAACATAAATATGAATTATTTCATGCCCTCTTTTATTCCCCACTATCCATTGCACCTACCTATCATACAATGTCTATACTTTCAATTACTTTTCTTGTTTATCAGCCATTTGAATTGGAGAGCGTGATGGCAATATCTAAGGGAGTAACAACACAGTCTTCAGAAAAGATAGTGCTACCAGTTGATGCAGATAGAACCACAGTTGTACTTGCCCAAGGACCAGATCCACCACACATAACCCAGACTCTCGCAGATTGTACCCCTACCCAGTTGGACAGAGAACCAGCTACACCCCTTCTAACCCCAACCCCGGAACATAGTAACCCAGTTCTAGTTGACACAGCACCATCTCCACCACAGAGCACCCAAACACGAGCGGTTAGTAAGGGAACTGCAGTTCCCAAAGCACGAGGACCACCACTCCGAATCCCAACTCAACGCTTAAAGGAGAAGAAGATTTGTTCTCAGGTCAGGTTCTGTAGCTATGGCTCATACTCCTGTGCTCTTGCATTACTGTATTTACTCATACCAACTATTTTCAAATTTGAAGGATGGAATTGAAACTCCAATGGCGCAACAGGTATGTTTTAAACCTGTTTCTTTAACTGGTTTGCTGTTGTAACCTGCTCTATGTTGATTTCAGTTTCAATTGAATAAACACTTATGTTCTCATGTCATGCACATTACAAGTGTTGTTATTGCTCTATAGTTACCCACAATTATATTTTGTCTATTCTACTTTGTCTTGAACAAATATTATTTGAACTGTGTCTCTATCTTGATTTGGCAACAAAAACTAGAATGATATAGACCATAAAGTGACCATGGTACATAGATATATGTTTGTTTCATGCTGTTATCCTGTCCAGTTTACTACTGAACTCATTTACCAAAATGAGTTTCATATACAACATGGTAAACATGTGATGTGTCTGCTTGTTTCTCTTTTAGAATGTGGACAAAATATTGGAGAATAGTACCGCGTTATCCAACGGTAAAGGAAGTAATGCAGATAAGGTTCAAGATAGTGAGACATCCCTATTGGTCTCCAACAAAGCTGATAAAAACTATCTTGACGACTGGGAACCCAAAAGTCCTGTCTTGATGTAGTGTTCGAGTTACTAGCCACTACTGCTGGCACAAGCTCTTCGAACTCGCTGCCTGAATCAGTTCGTCTTCTTGAGTCTCAACTTCAAGTTGAAAGACATCGATCAGATGTGCTGCGACAGGAAGCTGAAGGACTGAGGAAGTCCCTGCAAAATTCAGATGCATATTTTCTGGTGCAACAGCAAGCGCTGGAGGATTTAAGCGCCAAACAAGAGAAAGTTAATAAGCTTGCTAAGCATCTTGCCAGCATTATGGGCACCCAGGATATTGTTTCTTGAGATCTTCTGAAGTGGTTTCAGTTCTGGATTTGTTTTGCTGCGGCGTTTATTTGCGCTGGTCGCCAACTTTGACAACCAGTGTATATGATATGCTGCTTTGTTCCCTATATTTGCACTAGTGGCGAACTTTGATGCCCAGTGGATGTAATATGTGTAACAGCCATGATAGCCTAGCATAAGTTGCTTGCTTATTTATTTCCTTGTTGTCTTGTTTATTTGTTTGCTTGTAGTCAGTGCAGTTCTTTTTAAAACTAGGCCACAATAACCATGGGCTAATATTTACTATAGTGACACTGGGCCTCCTACGGGCCGTAGAAACAGTGGGCCTTCTACGAGCCGTAGAAACAGTAGGCCTTCTACGGGCTGTAGAAACAATGGGCCTTCTACGGGCCGTAGAAACAATGGGACTTCTACGGGCCGTAGAAACAATGGGCCTTCTACGGGCCGTAGCATCAATGGGCCTTCTACGGGCCGTATCATCAATGGGCCTTATACGGGTCGTATGACCATAACGGGACATCGTTAATAGGCCGTATTTGATGACGCTATGAAAACGGCCCAATGTATTAACGGACCACAAATGGGCCGATGTAACCACGGGCTGAATTTGGCCCACAAGCAAAAAATGACAGTAACGGGCCGTAATAAACGAATGCTGGAAATGAGCCCAAGAATAAATGGGCTCTGAGAAGGCTGAAAGATAACATTTGCTGGAAACGGCCCAACTGAATAACGGGCCCTTAATGGGTATAAAGTGATATACTGTTCATTACGGGCCAGTTTCACCACGGGCTGTTAATGGGTGTAAAGTGATACACTGTTCATTGCGGGCCAGTTTCACCACGGGCCCTTAATAGGCCAAGAGTTACATAGGGCCTCATATTGGCTGAAAGACGTCATGGGCCATACATGGGCCATACATGGAATCATATTGGATGGCCCAGATGACGCTACTGGGCCTAATTCGGATAGGGCGTAACGGGCCTTGGGTTAGCGGGCTATAAATGGGCTATATGCGAACAGGCCGTTAACAGGCTTTCCATGGGCCGGCCCGCCACCTTTTGACCAAGTCAAACGGGCCGGCCTTTTCACAGGAATGGGCCTCTGTTGGGCCGTGTCATGTGTCGACGTATCATAGGCGCCTTTTGTCCAATGAGTGGATGACATCTGTCCCAACGGTGAGCAGACATGTGTTTCCTCCAGCCAATGATGATTTTACACGTGGAAAATCCCCATTGGTCGGGGCTGTTAACGGGTTATCGGATCCAAAACCCGACCCGATAGCTTAACGGCGTTCCGTTATGGTGGATGTCACGTGTCGGTCACCCTTGACGAAAGCACTTCTGTGATGCGCGATTTATCGTCATGGAAGTGGACACTTCCGTGATGATAATTTTGGTAATGTCATGGAACACTTCTACGACAACACATGTATGACTATCTTGATTCTGTCATAAATTTGTCATGGATGTACATGCATGACAAAAACGCGACCTACTGTGACAAACACATATCATCACGGAAGTGTATTTTTTTGTAGTGCATGACAGTCAGTTTTCGGCTTTCTCTACTGAGGCGCTCGTCCGGAAGAACCGGGACACAATCGCAGTAGTTCTCCATGTTCCGCCTTAGCCGATATAGCGGAACGTAAGGCAGCAAAACATAGGAGCCGGAAAAACCCAACTATTGACCCAAGACATGATTCGGAGCTGATGCATATAATACTATAAGTTCGGGGTGCCGAACGACCGTGAAGGTGTCCGGACTTTATTGTCGTATTATGGGTATAGTGAAGCCCCTGGCATATTAAGGCATATCGCGATGTACAGATGCCATTTGACAAAGAGTGTCCAGAACAAACAACAACAGATAAGCGTCATATAAAGCCACATGTTGTAATTGCATAACACGTCGATGCGTATGAGTACAGGTAATGTGATAAAAATAAATATGACTTCAGAACCTGCTGAGACTAGGCGGGAGGAGGCTGTGCGTGGATCCGGAGTGTAGTCGGATGGTCATCGACGGGAATATCTAAGGATTCCTTTATGCGTTCTAGTTGTTTCCATGTCGCCAGTCCAGTCCTACGCAAAAGTGAACCTGCAAAGAAGATGCAAGAAACGTTTGTGTGCCACGTAGCGGTTGAGCCGCAGTGTGTGGCCTATTCTAGCTTTGCCTCCGTTTACTGCCGGGGTGTTTTAACTGAGCTCCGGACGAGCCGGGTTATCCTGCCGCAAAGTCGTTCGGACTCGCTTGATGGTGTCCGGGAGCTTGGCCGTCGACTTGAGGTTCGATTGAAAGATGCCACTCGTTACTTTTGCTGTTAAGGTGGCGGTATACTCTTCGGCACAGAGGAGGAGTTCGGCCTTGCCATTAACTGTTATGATGCCGCGTGGACCGGGCATCTTGAGTTTATGGTAGGCATAATGTGGCACCGCGTTGAATCGAGCAAACGCGGTTCGTCCGAGCAGTGCATGATAATTACTGCAAAAAGCGACGATGTCGAAGATTAACTCTTCGGTACAGTAATTGTCCGGTGATTCGAAGACTACCTCCAGAGTAATAGAGCCTGTACAACGGGCCTCCATACCTAGTATAACACCTTTAAAGGTGGTTTTAGTGGGTTTGATTATCGAAAGATCAATACCCATCTTGCGCACTATGTCCTGATACAACAGGTTTAGACTGCTACCTCCGTCCATAAGGACTCGTGTGAGGTGGAACCCGTCAATTATTGGGTCAATGACTAGTGCGGCTGAATTGCCCTGATTGGTATTGGCCGGACGATCCGTATGGTCGAAGGTGCTCGGCTGTAGTTTGTATTGTGGGGCGACTGGCTCCGTTAAGTCGACATCCCTAAGAGTGCACATCTGTTCCAGCTTGGGAATGTGGGTGGCGTTTATCATGTTCACCGTTTTGATTTGCGGGGGAAATTTCTTTTGCCCTCCTGTGTTCGATGATCGGGGCTCCTCGTCATCGTCATCGCTTTGAGACGCCTTCTCCTTGTTTTTGGCACCTGACCTACCAGCTTTTTTGAAGACCCATCATTCTCTGTTGGTATGATTGGCTGGTGTTCCTGGGGTGCCGTGAATTTGGCATGGACTGTCGAGTATGCGGTGCAGACTGGACGGGCCCGGATTGTTCTTTTGGAATGGCTTTTTCCGCTGACCGAACTTAGAGCCACTGAATCCGGCATTGACGGCCGTGCCTTCAGTGTTGTCGGATTTCGGGTTCCGGTAGACCCTCTAGGTTCGAACTCTGGGGTGCACGCGGAGATTTCACCCTCTACCTACCTACACCTCACCGCCTCGCTACGATCTAAGCAATCAAAGGAACAACACAAGAGACACAGAGTTTATAATGGTTCGGGCCACCATTGTGGTGTAATAACCTACTCCAGTGTGTGGTGTGGTGGATTGCCTCTTGGGCAGATGATGAACAATACAAGGAAGAACAGCCTCGCGAGGGTCTGTTCTTGGCTGGTGCGATGAACTACTAGGGGGAGTTCAGTCGCTCTCTCTCTACTGGTTTCCTGGTGAGGATTCCCTTCTCCTCGCTACCTTGTGGTGGCTAGTCCTATTTATAGGAAAAGGCCCTGGTCCTCCTCCCAAATATTGAGCGGCAAGGGCGCCAATAACTGGCCATTTTGAAGGGGAACATACAGTACACTTATCCTGACTAAAGTTGGTCCTCGCCTGCTAAAGGCTCTGGTGGTGACGCCGGCTTGGGCTGCACGATGACCTCCATCCTACCGTTCTGCTGGTCTTGGTCTTGTTGCACCAAAATGGATGCCTTTGCTTGATGCTCCCGCCTGCTCTTGCTCCCTTTGCACCAAAGAGGAAAGGGAGGACACTGCGCGGCCTGGCGCCCGCCTGGCGCCCTTTGTCGTCATGGCTTGCATCATGGGCACCTCGTGAGGTACCCCGCCTTGATCTCTCTGCCTCCTCGCGAGCCAGCCTGACGAGGCCGCGCCTGAGGAAGCCTCCTGTCATTCGCCCCGCGAGGCTTGGCCCCTCGCGAGGGTCTGGAGCTCGTGCTGATGAAGGTGGGCCATGCTGGGCCGCCCCTTGAGTCACGCCGGAGGCCGCAGGCAGGCAAGTCTGGGGACCCCCGTTCCCAGAACGCCGACAGGTGTTATCGCCATTATTGCGACGCTTGTGTTTGTTGCACCGGGGCTTGCCGTTGCTATCTCTGGCCTCTGATGTGCCAGGATTGCTTGATGTGTTGTTGCTACGAGCCAACCAGCTATCCTCGCCCGCACAAAAGCGGGTCATGAGTGTCGTGAGGAGTGCCATGGACTTCGGCTTCTCTTGGCCGAGATGTCGGGCAAGCCACTCGTCACAGATGTTATGTTTAAAGGCCGCTAGGGCTTCGGCATCCAGACAGTCGACAATTTGGTTCTTTTTAGTTAGGAACCGAGTCCAGAATTTCCTGGCTGACTCTCCGGGCTGTTGGGTTATGTGACTTAAATCATCAGCATCCGGTGGTCGCACATAAGTGCCCTAGAAGTTATCCAGGAATGCGTCTGCCAGGTTCTCCCAACTTCCAATGGAGTTTGCCGGCAAACTATTCAGCCAATGCCAAGCCGGTCCCTTGAGTTTTAGTGGGAGGTACTTGATGGCGTGTAGTTCATCCCCGCGGGCCATGTGAATGTGGAGAAAGAAATCTTCTATCCATACCGTGGGGTCGTAGTCCCATCGTAGGGCTCGATATTTACGGGCTTAAACCCTTCTGGGAATTCATGATCCATTACTTCTTCAGTGAAGCATAGGGGGTGTGCGGCGCCTCTATGTTGGGCTACATCACGACGCAGTTTGAATGAGTCTGGTCTGTTGTATCCGGCCCAGTCGGATTTGTATTTAGTATATCTGGCATGACGGCCATCGTCTCGTGTTGGGGCGCGCCCCCGTGATCCGTAAATCGATCTTGACTATCCTGCTTTGTTTTCCAATTTGTCTCGTAGGTCATGCATGTAGCCCCGGGCCTTCGTGTTTTTGCTTGTTTGGCGACGGGGTGCGGGCTGGACTTCGGGCTGATACGCTGCTTTGTCTCAACCACGAGGTGGCCGGTCAGCCGCATCCTATGCTGGTAGTGTAGGCTTTAATGCCTCCTCCTCGAGTTGAGGTAGCAACCTGCGCTTTGGGTAACTTTTGGTTGGGCGCTCAAGTCTGTATTCCTCGGACGCCAGGACCTCAGTCCATCTATCAGTTAGCAGATCTTGATCAGCTTGAAGCTGTTGCTGCTTTTTCTTTAGGCTTTTTGCAGTGGCTATAAGCCGGCGCTTGAAGCGCACCTACTCAATGGGATCCTCAGGCACGATGAATTCTTCGTCGCCAAGGCTCACCTCGTCTTCGGAGAGGGGCATGTAATTGTCATCCTCTGATTCTCCATCCATTGCATGTTCCTTAGGGCTAGCTTGCCCATCCTCCCGTTCGGCTTGCTCGAATCCTGGTGCTACGTCTTGAGCTTGCGTTGGTTTTCCTTGAAGAGGAAAGGGTGATGCAACAATAGTAGCGTAAGTATTTCCCTCAGTTTTTGAGAACCAATGTATCAATCCAGTAGGAGGCTCCTCAAAAGTCCCACGCACCTACACAAACAAACAAAGAACTCGCAACCAACGCAATAAAGGGGTTGTCAATCCCTTCACGGCCACTTGCGAAAGTGAGATCTAATAAAGATAGTAAGATAAGATAAATATATTTTTGGTATTTTATAATATAGATGCAAAAAGTAAAGATGCAAATAAAAGTAGATTGGAAGCAAATATGATAAGAGATAGACCCGGGGGCCATAGGTTTCACTAGTGGCTTCTCTCAAGATAGCATAAGTATTACGGTGGGTGAACAAATTACTGTCGAGCAATTGATAGAAAAGAGAATAATTATGAGATTATCTAGGCATGATCATGTATATAGACATCATGTCCGTGACAAGTAGACCAACTCCTGCCTGCATCTACTACTATTACTTCACACATCGACCGACTCCTGCGTGCATCTAGAGTATTAAGTTCATAAGAACAGAGTAACGCATTAAGCAAGATGGCATGATGTAGAAGGATAAACTCAAGCAATATGATATAAACCCCATCTTGTTATCCTTGATGGCAACAATACAATACGTGCCTTGCAACCCTGTCTGTCACTGGGTAAGGACACCGCAAGATTGAACCCAAAGCTAAGCACTTCTCCGATGGCAAGAAAGATCAATCTAGTAGGCCAAACCAAACTGATAATTCGAAGAGACTTGCAAAGGTAACTCAATCATACATAAAAGAATTCAGATAAGATTCAAATATTGTTCATAGATAAACTTGATCATAAACCCACAATTCATCGGATCTCGACAAACACACTGCAAAAAGAGTTTACATCGAATAGATCTCCACAAGAGAGGGGGAGAACATTGTATTGAGATCCAAAAAGAGAGAAGAAGCCAACTAGCTAATAACTATGGACCCGTAGGTTTGTGGTAAACTACTCACAACTCATCGGAGGGGCAAGGATGTTGATGTAGAAGCCCTCCATGGTCGATTCCCCCTCCGGCAGAGTGCCGGCGAAGGCTCCAAGATGAGATCTCGCGGATACAGAAGGTTACGATGGTGGAAATTGTGTTTCGTCTGCTCCCTGGATGTTTTTGGGGTACGTAGGCTTATATATGAGGAAGAAGTACGTCGGTGGACGCCCGAGGGGCCCACGAGACAGGGGGCGCGCCCTATAGGGGGGCGCCCTCCTATCTCGTGGAAGCTCCAGCTGCTTCTTGACTTGCACTCCAAGTTCTCTGGATCACGTTCGTTCCAAAAATCATGCTCCCGAAGGTTTCATTCCGTTTGGACTCCGTTTGATATTCCTTTTCTTCGAAATACTGAAATCGGCAAAAAAACCAGCAATACGGGCTGGGCCTCCGGTTAGGTTAGTCCTAAAAATGATATAAATGTGTAAAATAAAGCCCATAAACATCCAAAAGGGGTAATATAATAGCATGGAACAATAAAAAATTATAGATAGTTGGAGACGTATCAAGCATCCCCAAGCTTAATTCCTGCTCGTCCTCGAGTAGGTAAATGATAAAAAGAGAATTTTTGATGTGGAATGCTACCTAGCATAAATCTTAATGTAATTTTCTTTATTGTGGCATGAATGTTCAGATCCAAATGATTCAAAATAAAAGTTCATATTGATAAAATAAATAGTAACACTTCAAGCATACTAATCAAAGTAATCATGTCTTCTCAAAATAACATGGCAAAAGAAAGTTCATCCCTACAAATCATATAGTTAGGCTATGCTTCATTTTCGTCACACAAAGATGTTCCCAACTTCTATACCCCCGATGACAAGCCAAGCAATTGTTTCATACTTAAATAATCTCAAACTTTTTCAACCTTCACGCAATACATGAGCGTGAGCCATGGATATAGCACTATGGGTGGAATAGAATATGATGATGGGGATTGTGTGGAGAAGACAAAAAAGGAGAAAGTCTCACATTGACGAGGATAATCAACGGGCTATGGAGATGCCCATCAATTGATGTCAACATGAGGAGTAGGGATTGCCATGCAACGGATGCACTAGAGCTATAAATGAATGCTCAACAAAAGAAAACTAGTGGGTGTGCATCCAACTTGCTTGCTCACGAAGACCTAGGGCATTTGAGGAAGCCCATCGTAGGAATATACAAGCCATGTTCTATAATGAAAAATTCCCACTAGTATGAAAAAGACAACTTATGAGACTCGCTATATGAAAAACATGGTGCTACTTTGAAGCACAATATATGAGACTCACTACATGAAGAACAAGGTGCTACTTTGAAGCACAAGTGTGGAAAAAGAGATAGTAACATTGCCCTTTTTATTTATTTCTTTTATTTCTTTTTTCTTTTTTCTTTGGCCTTTCTTTTTTCTTTTCTTTTGGCCTTCCTTTTTTTCCTTTTTTCTTTTTGGGCAATGCTATAATAATGATGATCATAACACTTCTATTGATTACAACATATGAATTTCAACTCGAAGCTAGAACAAGATATGACTCTATATGAATGCCTCGGGCGGTGTACCGGGATGGTGCAATGAATCAAGAGTGACATGTATGAAAAATAATGCATGGTGGCTTTGCCACAAATACGATGTCAACTACATGATCATGCAATGGCAATATGACGAAAGTAAAGTATGTCATGATGATGATAAACGGAACGGTGGAAAGTTGCATGGCAATATATCTCGAAATGGCTATGGAAATGCCATAATAGGTAGGTATGGTGGCTGTTTTGAGGAAGATATAAGGAGGTTTATGTGTGATAGAGCGTATCGTATCACGGGGTTTGGATGCACCGGCGAAGTTTGCACCAACTCTCAAGGTGAGAAAGGGCAATGCACGGTACCGAAGAGGCTAGCAATGGCGGAAAGGTAAAAGTGTGTATAATCCATGGACTCAACATTAGTCAAAAGAACTCATATACTTATTGCAAAAATTTAGAAGTCATCGAAAATCAAGTACTACGCGCATGCTCCTAGGGGGATAGATTGGTAGGAAAAGACCATCACTCGTCCCCGACCGCCACTCATAAGGATGCACAAGCCAGGTACACTTCATGTTTCAAATTTGTTACACAACTTTAACCATACGTGCATGCTATGGGACTTGCTAACTTCAACACAAGCATTATTTAAATTCATAATCACCCAACTAGCATGACTTTAATATCACTACCTCCCTATCTCAAAACAATTATCAAGTATCAAATTGATCATAGCGTCCAATTCACTTCCTATGATAGTTTTTATTATACCCAACTTGGATGCCTACCATTCTAGGACCAATTTTATAACCAAAGCAAATACCATGCTGTTCTAAAAGACTCTCAAAAAGATATAAGTGAAGCATGAGTGACTAGCAATTTCTACAAAAATAAGTCACCGCCGTGCTCTAAAAGATATAAGTGAAGCACTAGAGCAAAAACTATCAAGCTCAAAAGATATAAGTGAAGCACATAGAGTATTCTAGCAAATTCTAATCAAATAGGCTTCTCCCAAAAGGTGTGTACAGCAAGGATGATTGTGGTAAACTAAAAAGCAAAGAATAATATAATACACGACGCTCCAAGCAGAACACATATCATGTGGCGAATAAAGATATAGCTCCAAGTAAAGTTACCAATGAACGAAGACGAAAGAGGGGATGCCTTCCCGGGGCATCCCCAAGCTTAGGCTTTTGGCTATTCTTGAATATCTTGGGGTGCCTTGGGCATCCCCAAGCTTAGGCTCTTGCCACTCCTTATTCCATAGTCCATAAAAAGCTTTACCCAAAACTTGAAAACTTTACAACACAAAACTCAACAGGAAATCTTATAAGCTCCGTTAGTGAAAGAAAACAAAACCACCACATAAGGTACTGTAATGAACTCATTCTTTATTTATTTTGGGTGTTAAACCTACTGTACTCCAACTTCTCCATGGTTTATAAACTATTTTACTATCCATAGATGCATTGAAATAAGCAAACGACACACGAAAAACAGAATCTGTCAAAAAACAGAACAATCTGTAGCAATCTGTAACTAACGCAAACTTATGGAACTCTAAAAATCCTACCAAAATAGTAAGTCCTGGAAAATTTGTTTATTGATCAGAAGCAAAAAGAATCAATGCAAAATCACGTTTATGTGATTAAACAA
This sequence comes from Triticum aestivum, assembly GCF_018294505.1. Taxonomy (NCBI): domain Eukaryota; kingdom Viridiplantae; phylum Streptophyta; class Magnoliopsida; order Poales; family Poaceae; genus Triticum; species Triticum aestivum. The sequence goes on along the minus strand of NC_057804.1, from coordinate 61,237,869 downwards.
AACTAAATTCATGCGTGCAAAGTTTCTGTTTTTCAGCAAAATCAAATCAACTATCATCATAGGTTATCCTATAGGTTCTACTTGGCACAAACACTAATTAAAAGATAAAAACACATCTAAACAGAAGGTAGATGCAAGATTTATTATTAAACAGGAACAAAAACAAAAAACACAAAGAAAATTGGGTTGCCTCCCACCTAGCGCCATCGTTTAACGCCCCTAGCTAGGCATAAAAGCGAAGATAGATCTAACGAGTGCCATCTTTGGCACTAAATTCATAAGTAGCCCACATGATAGATTCATAAGGTAATTTGACTTTCTTTCTTGGAAAGTGCTCCATGCCTTTCTTTAATGGAAATTGGAATCTAATATTCCCTTCCTTCATATCAATAATCGCGCCAATCGTTCTAAGGAAAGGTCTACCAAGAATAATAGGGCAAGAAAGATTGCAATCTATATCATGAACGATAAAATCCACGGGCACCAAATTTCTATTTGCAACAATGAGAACATAATTGATCCTTCTCATTGGCTTTTTAATGGTGGAATCCGCAAGGTGCAAATTTAAAGAGCAATCATCAAGATCATGGAAACCTAGAATATCACATAAAGTTTTCGGAATCGTGGAAACACTAGCACCCAAATCACACAAAGCAAAACACTCATGATCTTTAATTCTAATCTTTATAGTAGGTTCCCACTCATCATTAAGTTTTCTAGGTATAGAAACTTCCAAATTAAGTTTTTCATCATAAGATTGCATCAAGGCATCAACAATATGTTTGGTAAAAGCTTTATTTTGACTATAAGCATGAGGAGAATTAACAATGGATTGCAACAAGGAAATACAACCTTCTAAAGAACAATTATCATAATCAAAATCCTTGAAATCCAAGATAGTGGGTTCAATGCTATTTAAAGTTGTGACCTCTCCAATCCCACTTTTACCAAATTTAGCATCAAGATCTAAAAACGCCGAATTCTTGGGATGCCTTCTAGGTAAAGTTGACTCATCATCCGTCCCATAATTATCAAGATTCATATTGCAAAGCATAGATCTAATAGGAGATGCATCAATAACTTTAAGATCCTCATCATTATTTTCATGGAAACTAGAAGAACACACCTTTACAAAGCAATCTTTCTTAGCATGCAATCTAGCGGTTCTTTCCTTGCACTCATCAATGGAAATTCTCATTGCTTTGAGAGACTCATTGATATCATGCTTAGGAGGATAAGATCTAAGTTTAAGAGAATCAACATCAAGCGAAAGTCTATCAACGTTCCTAGCCAAATCATCAACTTTGAGCAATTTTTCTTCAAGCAAAGCATTAAAATTCTTTTGAGAAATCATAAATTCTTTCACACTATTCTCAAAATCAGAGGGCATCTTATTAAAATTACCATAAGAATTATTGTAGGAATTTCCATAATTATTAGAGGAATTACTAGGGAACGGTCTAGCATTAAAGTTTCCTCTATAAGCATTGTTTCCAAAACTATTCCTACCAACAAAATTCACATCCATAGATTCATTATTATTCTCAATCAAAGTAGACAAAGGCATATCATTGGGATCAAGAGGAGTATTTTTAGTAGCAAACAACTTCATAAGTTCATCCATCTTTCCACTCAAAACATTGATTTCTTCTATAGCATGCACTTTTTTACTAGAAGATCTTTCGGTGTGCCATTGAGAATAATTAGCCATAATATTATCAAGAAGTTTTGTAGCATCTCCTAACGTGATTTCCATAAACGTGCCTCCCGCGGCCGAATCTAAGAGATTTCTAGAAGCAAAGTTCAAACCGGCATAAAATTTTTGTATGATCATCCATAAATTCAAACCATGAGTAGGGCAATTGCGAAGCATCAATTTCATTCTTTCCCAAGATTGGGCAACATGCTCATGATCAAGTTGTTTAAAATTCATAATATCGTTCCTAAGAGTGATGATCTTAGCGGGAGGAAAATACTTAGAGATAAAAGCATCTTTGCACTTGTTCCAAGAATCAATACTATTTTTAGGCAAAGACGAAAACCAAACTTTAGCACGATCTCTAAGTGAAAACGGAAATAACTTCAATTTGACAATATTGTTATCTGTATCTTTCTTCTTTTGCATATCACACAAATCAACAAAGTTGTTTAGATGAGTAGCGGCATCTTCACTAGGAAGGCCGGCGAATTGATCTTTCATAACAAGATTCAGCAAAGCAGTATTGATTTCACAAGACTCAACATCATTAAGAGGAGCAATCGGAGTACTAAGGAAATCATTATTATTGGTATTCGAGAAATCACACAATTTGGTATTATCTTGCGCCATGGCAACAAGTAATCCAACACACAAGCAAACAGAAAAAGGCAAGCGAAAAAGAGAGGAGGAGATTGGGAAAGAGAGGGCGAATAAAACGGCAAGGGTGAAGTGGGGGAGAGGAAAACGAGAGGCAAATGGCAAATAATGTAAATGCGAGGGAGATGAGTTTGTGATGGGTACTTGGTATGTCTTGACTTGAGCGAAGACCTCCCCGGCAACGGCGCCAGAAATCCTTCTTGCTACGTCTTGAGCTTGCGTTGGTTTTCCTTGAAGAGGAAAGGGTGATGCAGCAATAGTAGCGTAAGTATTTCCCTCAGTTTTTGAGAACCAAGGTATCAATCCAGTAGGAGGCTCCTCAAAAGTCCCACGCACCTACACAAACAAACAAAGAACTCGCAACCAACGCAATAAAGGGGTTGTCAATCCCTTCACGGCCACTTGCGAAAGTGAGATCTAATAAAGATAGTAAGATAAGATAAATATATTTTTGGTATTTTGTAATATAGATGCAAAAAGTAAAGATGCAAATAAAAGTAGATTGGAAGCAAATATGATAAGAGATATACCCGGGGGGCATAGGTTTCACTAGTGGCTTCTCTCAAGATAGCATAAGTATTACGGTGGGTGAACAAATTACTGTCGAGCAATTGATAGAAAAGCGAATAATTATGAGATTATCTAGGCATGATCATGTATATAGGCATCACGTCTGTGACAAGTAGACCGACTCCTGCCTGCATCTACTACTATTACTCCACACATCGACCGACTCCTGCCTGCATCTAGAGTATTAAGTTCATAAGAACAGAGTAATGCATTAAGCAAGATGACATGATGTAGAGGGATAAACTCAAGCAATATGATATAAACCCCATCTTGTTATCCTCGATGGCAACAATACAATACGTGCCTTGCAACCCTTTCTGTCACTGGGTAAGGACACCGCAAGATTGAACCCAAAGCTAAGCACTTCTCCCATGGAAAGAGCGATCAATCTAGTAGGCCAAACCAAACTGATAATTCGAAGAGACCTGCAAAGATAACTCAATCATACATAAAAGAATTCAGAGAGGATTCAAATATTGTTCATAGATAAACTTGATCATAAACCCACAATTCATCGGATCTCGACAAACACACCGCAAAAAGAGTTTACATCGAATAGATCTCCACAAGAGAGGGGGAGAAAATTGTATTGAGATCCAAAAAGAGAGAAGAAACCAACTAGCTAATAACTATGGACCCGTAGGTCTGTGGTAAACTACTCACAACTCATCAGAGGGGCAAGGATGTTGATGTAGAAGCCCTCCATGGTCGATTCCCCCTCCGGCAGAGTGCCGACGAAGGATCCAAGATGAGATCTCGCGGATACAGAAGGTTACGATGGTGGAAATTGTGTTTCGTTCGCTCCCTTAATGTTTTCGGGGTACGTAGGCTTATATAGGAGGAAGAAGTACGTCGGTGACACCCAAGGGGCCCACGAGACAGGGGGTCGTGCCATATAGGGTTAGGGGCGCCCTCCTATCTCGTGGAAGCTTCGGCTGCTTCTTGACTTACACTCCAAGTCCTCTGGATCACGTTCGTTCCAAAAATCACGCTCCCGAAGGTTTCATTCCGTTTGGACTCCGTTTGATATTCCTTTTCTTCGAAATACTGAAATAGGCAAAAAAAACAACAATACGGGCTGGGCCTCCGGTTAGTAGGTTAGTCCCAAAAATGATATAAATGTGTAAAATAAAGCCCATAAACATCCAAAAGGGGTAATATAATAGCATGGAACAATCAAAAATTATAGATACGTTGGAGACGTATCACCTGGTTGGGCGGGATTGTTTTCGTCCTCGGCATTATCCGGAGCATTATTGTCTCTTGTGCAGGTATCACTATTTTTGCTATGATGAGGCTTAGAACGGCGCCGATGACGCCGGTGCTTAGATTGCTTCTCAAGGGGATTATCCTCCGTTGCCTCATCACCATCGCATTCTTTGGGTATATATATATATATATATATATATATATATATATATATATCATAATATGAGATTGCTGTCCACTGCCCTGTGGACGGTGGTTCCTGTTCTTCTCCGGCATCGTCGTCCATACCGCCGATGTCTTTGGAGTCGAAATTAAGCCGGTTAAGTCATCGACAGTGGCTATTAAGTGGGTGGTGGGTGGGGAATGAATTCCTCCATCATCCGCTTCCCACTCAAGCCGGACATAATTCGGCCATGAGTCTCCTGACAGGGAGAGAGATTTCAGTGAATTTAGTACGTCGCCCAAGGGCGAGTGCTGAAAGATATCCGCGGAGGTAAACTCCATGATCGGTGCCCAATCAGATTCGATAGGCATGGATGCGCGTGGTTCGGGGCCTATGGGCGGAGACGAGTCCGAGGGTCCGATGACACAGACCTTATTGGAGGCGTAGTCTGTGTTCGGCTCTATCGGTGATGAGTGTGCGGCCTCCAAGGCGGGGTCTATCCACCCATCCTCGGATGGCGCGATCTACTCTGGATCTAAGGCTAGGGCAGCTATAGGTGCATTATCCCGAACATCGTCCGGTGGCAGATCTAGGTCATGCTCATCGTGACTGTATGGCGCAGCTGTCATGGGCTCGAATCCGTTGGAGACCAAGTCTCTGCGGATGTCCGTGGTATAGTTCAAGCTTCCAGACCTGACCTGATGGCCAGGGGCGTAGCTATCGATCTGCTCCAGATGGCCAAGCGAGTTGGCCCGCAGTGCGAAGCCACCAAATATGAAGATCTATCCGGGGAGGAAAACCTCACCCCAGATCGCATCACTGTAGATGATTGAATGAGCCATCAAGCCTTATCATGACGACACAGTGGAACTCTCATTGAAAGCACCAATGTCGGTGTCAAAACCGGCGGATCTCGGGTAGGGGGTCCCGAACTGTGCGTCTAAGGCTAATGGTAACAGGAGGCGGGGGACACAATGTTTACCCAGGTCTTGGCCCTCTCGATGGAGGTAATACCCTACTTCCTGCTTGATTAATCTTGATGATATGAGTATTACAAGAGTTGATCTACCATGAGATCATAGAGGCTAAACCCTAGAAGCTAGCCTATGATTATGATTGTTCTTGTCCTACAGACTAAACCCTCCGGTTTATATAGACAATGGAGGGGGCTAGGGTTACACAGAGTCAGTTACAGAGAAGGAGATCTATATATCCGAATTGCCAAGCTTGCCTTCCACGCAAAGGAGAGTCTCACCCGGACATAGGACGAAGTCTTTAATCTTGTATCTTCATAGTCCAACAGTCTGGCCAAAATATATAGTACGGCTGTCCGAGGACCCCCTAATCTAGGACTCCCTCAGTAGCCCCTGTACCAGGCTTCAATGACGGTGAGTCCGGCGCACATATTTTCTTCGGCATTGCAAGGCGAGTTCCTCCTCCGAATGCTCCATAGAAGATCTTGATCCTGAGGATCGTGTTTAGCTCTGCAAAACAAATTCCACATACCACCGTAGAGAGTACAATATTCCACAAATCTAATCTGTTGACAACTTTTCGCAGCGTGTCATCACGCCACGGCCCGGCCATTATTCGAACAATTTTTCTCAACCTGCTACCGCACCGCGAAGCGGTTTTAATGGCACGTCCTGTCGAAGCAGAGATCGTGTCCCTTTATCACGGGATCCTCATCAATACGGGTGTGGGTAACCCAATCGCACCATCAACGCGGCACTTGGGGAATAAGCGAGTTTACTGAGCAAGTGGGGAGGCGCAGGATCCCTGCTGCCTTTATAAGGAGATAAGGACTCCCCATTTTCACCCATGCCTTCCTCTTTCTCTTCTTATCCATTCTCTCTCGCTCGAGCTCCAGCGGACATGCGTTCGTCTTCTCTGCCCACAAAGGCCCTCCGAAAATGTCCGGATCCGGAGCAGGAGGCAAGTGGATGGCCTCTACCATCCGGGAGAAGGATATCAAAAAGCTTCGGGAGGCCGGGTATCTGGCCAAGAAAATCAGTCATCGTCTCCTGACGGTGGGACAGATCGTCCCTACCCCGAAACCCCACGAGAGGGTTGTATTCCTCCCTCACTTTGTCTGCGGGCTAGGGTTTCCCCTCCACCCATTCATTCGCGGCATCATGTATTACTACGGGATCGATTTTCATGATCTATCCCCCAATTCCTTCCTCAACATCTCGACATTCATCGTCGTGTGCGAGGCCTTTCTCCGCATCTCACCACACTTCGGCTTATGGCTGAAGATTTTTAATGTGAAGCCCAAGGTAGTGAGCGGCGAGCACGCCGAGTGCGGGGGTGCCATGGTGAGCAAGATGCCAAACATTACATGGCCGTCAGATACTTTCAATGATTCCGTCAAAGAGTGGCAACAACAGTGGTTCTATGTTACTGAGCCGCGCGACCCAAAATGGGCCGCAACTCACGAATTCCGATCCGGAGCTCCCCTGCGGCTTACGTCCTGGCCCATGAAAGGCCTGAACTGGTCTTCGTCCGACGAACTGTCGGTGCTCCAGACGCGCGTCAAGGATATGGAAGACAAGAATATCAAACTTGTCAATGTAGTCCAGGTGATGTTAGTTCCCCCGATTCTTCCTTGTCAACACAGGGCTTGCAATTTATGGGAGTTCGACCCGGCCAAGCACCAGACCCTGCTAGAGCTCTTCGGCTCCTCGCACAAGGATATCTGGAAGGTGCTTTTTAAGTCCGGCAAATCATGGCCGGACTCCACCGAGGACCACGGGTACCAACTGTCCCGCCCTACAAGTTCGATAAGTCATCGTATGCTGGCAATTCATACGTCTTATTCGCATAACCCAAGGGAAATGCTTGATGTGTTTTCCACAACTCTCCTAGGGCTGGACGAAGAAGGCGGGGCGGATCTACTGTCCGGCCCCACTGCCAGAAGAACCGGTCGGCCCACTTCTGACGAAGATGCTGGTCCCAGCGTCTTACAAGGCGCCGAAGAAGAAGACCGAGAAGGAGGCCAAAAAGACTAGGGTCAGCCTTCGTCGCCGTGGCACTTCAGACACAATATCCGAAGACTCCGAAGCCCGCTCTTCCTCCGGAGAGGTCGAGGAAGAGGAGGAAGACCAATCCCCAGTGAGGGGAAGAAAGAAAATGATGGCCTCCACATCTTTGGAGGCCAAGTCGCCTAATAAGGGAAAAACTCCCCTTCCGGAGGAGTCCACCACCGCTGCCAACAGCAACCCGGAGTAGGATCCCAGGGCCCAGCCCCTGGTGAACCCATGAGTATATAAAATCCGAATACGTTTGTGCATCCAGACTCACTATGGCATGATGTTTTAATCATTGATCCATAATTTTTTGTAGTCTGGCGAGGTCCCGCACCGAACAATCCTCATCGAAGGGTTCACTAGGTTTGGATGCTATGGACAGCAGGACACCCCCGAAGGCCCCTTCCCAAAAACACGTGAACGACACCGAGGTGTCGTCCCATAGGGACCCAAGCCAAGGAGGGGGGAAGAAGACCGTAAAGGCGGCACCAGGGGGTCCAGCTTCAGGGGCTGGACACACGGGAGAGAAGGCTCCCATGGATGTCGACGGTGGGAGCTACCTTGAATTCGACCCCCAGCCGGACACGATGCCGGAGACCGATACGGCTCCAGAATTAGGCAGGCAACTTCCCTCGGCTGGAGGGGGTGCGCCTGTTCCACCAGCAACTTCTGTCCAACCAGAGGTGCCGGATACTTTATCGACAGCGCTGAAGAGTGCCTCCATCGTTGAAGAACACCGTGCCCTCATGGGTACGGTGATTGAGAAGATTCGGTCCGCTGAGAGTGGACTGGATGAAGCCTGCATCAGCCTTATAACGGGCTTTGAGGTATGTTTTGTGAGGTTTCGAAGAATGTCATAGTATAGGTAGTAGCCCCTGATACACTGTTCGGTGAAAGAAGGCACCGGACAGATGATCAAATATATGTTCGCAGGAGACTCACTTTATGGCATCTCTCCCTCTCCCTTTTTTATAAGCAGGCGTCTATGGTGACTGCCGCTTCTCATACTGTGGAAGTCTCCAGACTGAAGCAAAGTCTGGAGTGGGCCGAAGAAGAACTCGGCCGAGTGAAGAAGTAGTTGGAGGATAACCAAGGTATGCTAAAAAACCTTGCTCGCGTTCGGCGCGAATGAGTGATTTAGTGTGATAAAAATATGTTCATGGTTTGCTCTAGGGGCAATGACCGAAGTTGAGGCTCTTAAGAAGGCTGTTGCCGAGGCCGATAAAAAGGCAGCCGCAGAGCAGGCTCTTCGTGAGAAGCACGAGGCCAGGGTTATTGAAGCTGAGTGAGAGATCCAAGAGGCTGTGAAGAAATGCGAGACCTTGGAGCAGAGCTTAACGGAGAAAGAATCCGAACTCACCAAGGCTCATCAAGTCGCACGCGATGCCCGGGGGGAAACCCAAGGCGCCCTGCAGGAAATCCAGGAGGCGAGGAAGATCGCGGTGGGTAAGGCTTTTTCTATGCAAAGCAAGTATTTGAGGAGAAAATCAAGTTGCTAATTTGAATTCTGATTTCTCCAGGGGTATTTGTGGAGCTGCAATGCAACATATCTGATGCCGCACAATTCTATCGAGCTGAAGAAAGGAGCACTGCGGAGAAGCTCTCCTGGTCGCAGTATCTAGCGCTGGTGTATCCGGTGCCATTTGTCGATCAGCTGAAACAGCTAATCGAACTCCATAAGGCGTCCGAACTAGCCATGAAGGATTTAATTATCCGGCTATGGCCCGCCGAGCCGATTCCAAGCAGCTACTTCGGGCTCGTGAAGTGGCTTGTGAGTGCCTGCCTTGACTTGATGTCATCAAGCAGTCGGTCTGTATGGAGGGTGCGTGAATGGCCTTCGCCCACGCAAAGGTGCACTGGGGGAAGATGGATGCTGAAAAGCTGATGTCCGAGGGACCGCCGAAGGGGAAGGAGCTCCACAAGCCCGAGTTATATTATGGTAGTGTCCTGAAAGGATCCCGTCTTGCGGCGGAGCAATGCACCAAGGACATTATATTTCCATGAATACAATCATGTTGTCCTTTGTAATGTTGAACAAGGTCATTTCTATTATTTATTGCCTGTTATTTGAGAATTTTTCCTCCTGTGTGGCCGTTTTATATATATTAATCCTGAGAGTTGGCCAGTCGTCGGCTTCTGCCCCCACGCAGGAAGTACGGGGGTGTTCGGGATAAATCTGAGCACTCTTTATCCCAGTTTTTGGTCCTTGAAGGAGGTGTTCAGCGCAATGAACCAGGCAATTGGACTATAAGGCTTTATCACTCTCACTTAGCCATAGGAGTTTGACAAAAGGAAGGTAGGCGCAGCCCCTGGTGTTCGGAAGACTGCACGAGGAGCTTTATAAGCACCTGATCGGGAGAAGAGCCGATCCAGTGCACGAGGGGTTTGTTCGAGCAGTGCATGATAATTACTGCGAAAAGTGATGATGTCGAAGATTAACTCTTCGGTACGGTAATTGTCCGGTGATCCGAAGACTACCTCCAGAGTAATAGAGCCAGTACAACGGGCCTCCATACCTGGTATAACACCTTTAAAGGTGGTTTTAGTGGGTTTGATTATCGAAAGATCAGTTTCCATCTTGCGCACTATGTCCTGATACAGCAGGTTTAGACTGATGCCTCCGTCCATAAGGACTCGTGTGAGGTGGAACCCGTCAATTATTGGGTCAAGGACTAGTGTGGCTGAATTGCCCTGATTGGTATTGGCCGGACGATCCGTATGGTCGAAGGTGATCGACCGTAGTTTGTATTGTGGGGCGACTGGCTCCGTTAAGTCGACATCCCTAAGAGTGCACATTCGTTCCAGCTTGGGAATGTGGGTGGCATTTATCATGTTCACCGTTTTGATTTGCGGGGGAAATTTCTTTTGCCCTCCTGTGTTCGGTGATCGGGGCTCCTCATCATCGTCATCGCTTTGAGACCCCTTCTCCTTGTTTTTGGCACCTGACCTGTCGGCTTGTTTGAAGACCCAGCATTCTCTGTTGGTATGATTGGCTGGTGTTCCTAGGGTGCCATGAATTTGGCATGGACGGTCGAGTATGCGGTCCAGACTGGACAGGCCCGGATTGTTGTTTTGGAATGGCTTTTTCCACTGACCGTACTTAAATCCACTGAATCCGGCATTGACGGTCGTGTCTTCGGCGTTATCACCATTATTGCGACGCTTGTGTTTGTTGCGTCGGGGCTTGCCGTTGCTATCTCTGGCCTTTGATGTGCCAGGATTGCTTGCTGTGCTATTGCTACGAGCCAACCATCTATCCTCGCCCGCACAAAAGTGGGTCATGAGTGCCGTGAGGGCTGCCATGGACTTCGGCTTCTCTTGGCCGAGATGTCGGGCAAGCCACTCGTCATGGATGTTATGTTTAAAGGCCGCTAGGGCTTCGGCATCCGAACAGTCAACAATTTTGTTCTTTTTAGTTAGGAACCGAGTCCAGAATTTCCTGGTTGACTCTCCGGGCTGTTGGGTTATGTGACTTAAATCATCAGCATCCGGTGGTCGCACATAAGTGCCCTGGAAGTTATCCAGGAATGCGTCTGCCAGGTTCTCCCAACTTCCAATGGAGTTTGCCGGCAAACTATTCAACCAATGCCGAGCCGGTCCTTTGAGTTTTATTGGGAGGTACTTGATGGTGTGTAGTTCATCCCCGCAGGCCATGTGAATGTGGAGAAAGAAATCTTCTATCCATACCACGGGGTTTGTAGTCCCATCGTAGGGCTCGATATTTATGGGCTTAAACCCTTCTGGGAATTCATGATCCATTACTTCGTCAGTGAAGCATAGGGGTTGTGCGGCGCCTCTATGTCGGGCTACATCACGACACAGTTCGAATGAGTCTGGTCTGTTGTATCCGGCCCGGTCGGATTTGTACTTAGTATATCCGGCATGATGGCCATTGTCTCATGTTGGGGCGCGCCCCCGTGATCCGTAGATCGATCTTGACTGTCTTGCTTTGTTTCCAATTTGTCTCGCAGGTCGTGCATGTAGCCCCGGGCCTTCGTGTTTTTGCTTGTTCGGCGACGGGGTGCGGGCTGGACTTCGGGCTGATACGCCGCTTTGTCTAGGCCACGAGGTGGCCGGTCAGCTGCGTCCTGCGCTGGTAGTGTAGGCTCCTCCTTGAGTTGAGGTAGCAACCTGTGCTTTGGGTAACTTTTGGTTGGGCGCTCGAGTCCGTATTCCTCGGCCGCCAGGACCTCAGTCCATCTATTAGCTAGCAGATCTTGATCAACATGAAGCCGATGTTGCTTTTTCTTTAGGCTTTTTGCAGTGGCTATAAGCCGGCACTTGAAGCGCTCCTGCTCGACGGGGTCCTCAGGCACGATGAATTCTTCATCGCCGAGGCTCAACTCGTCTTCGGAGAGGGGCATGTAATTGTCATCCTCTGATTCTCCATCCATTGTCTGTTCCTTAGTGCTAGCTTGCCCATCCTCCCGTTTGGCTTGCTCGAAGCCTGGCTGGGCGGGATTGTTTTCGTCCTCGGCATTATCCGGAGCGATATTGTCTCTTGTGCAGGTATCGCGATTTTTGCTATGACGAGGCTTAGAGCGGCGCTGATGATGCCGGTGCTTAGATTGCTTCTCAAGGGGATTATCCTCCGTTGCCTCATCGCCATCGCTTTCTTTGGGCGTGTCCACCCATGGCTATAAGCCGGCACTTGAAGCACTCCTGCTCGACGGGGTCCTCAGGCATGATGAGATTGCTGTCCAGCGCCCTGTGGGCGGTGGTTCCTGTTCTTCTCCGGCGTCGTCGTCCATACCGCCGATGTCTTCGGAGTCAAAATCAAGCTTGTCGGTTAAGTCATCGACAATGGCTATTAAGTGGGTGGTGGGTGGGGAACGAATTCCTCCGTCGTACGCTTCCCACTCAAGCTGGACATAGTTCGGCCATGAGTCTCCTGACAGGGAGAGAGATTTCAGTGAATTTAGTATGTTGCCCAAGGGCGAGTGCTGAAAGATATCCGCGGAGGTAAACTCCATGATCGGTGCCCAATCAGATTCGATAGGCATGGATGCGCGCGGTTCGGAGCCTATGGGCGGAGACGAGTCCGAGGGTCTGATGACACAGACCTTATTGGAGGCGAAGTCTGTGTTTGGCTCTATCGCCGATGAGTGTGCAGCCTCCGTGGCAGGGTCTATCCACCCATCCTCGGATAGCGTGATCTGCTCCAGATCTAAGGCCAGGGCAGCTACAGGTGCGTTATCCCGAACATTGTCCGGTGGCAGATCTAGGTCATGCTCATCGTGACTATATGGCGCACCTGTCATGGGCTTGAATCCGTCGGAGATCAAGTCTCCGCAAATGTCGGCGGGATAGCTCAAGCTTCCAAACCTGACCTGATGGCCAGGGGCGTAGCTATCGATCTGCTCCAGATGGCCAAGCGAGTTGGCCCGCAGTGCGAAGCCGCCGAATACGAAGATCTGTCCAGGGAGGAAAACCTCACCCCGGATCGCATCACTGTAGATGATTTAAGGAGCCATCAAGCCTTATCATGACGACACAGTGGAACTCTCAATGAAAGCACCAATGTCGGTGTCAAAACCGGCGGATCTCGGGTGTGGGGTCTCGAACTGTGCGTCTAAGGCTAATGGTAATAGGAGGCGGGGGACACAATGTTTACCCAGGTTCGGGCCCTCTTGATGGAGGTAATACCCTACTTCCTGCTTGATTGATCTTGATGATATGAGTATTACAAGAGTTGATCTACCACGAGATCGTAGAGGCTAAACCCAAGAAGCTAGCCTATGATTATGATTGTTCTTGTCCTACGAACTAAACCCTCCTGTTTATATAGACACCAGAGTGGGCTAGGGTTACACAGAGTTGGTTATAGAGAAGGAGATCTACATATCCGAATTGCCAAGCTTTCCTTCCCCGCAAAGGAGAGTCCCACCCGGAAACAGGACGAAGTCTTCAATCTTGTATCTTCATAGTCCAACAGTCTAGACAAAGTATATAGTCCGGCTGTCCGAGGACCCCCTAATCCAGGACTCCCTCAATGATCATCTCATACAACAATTTATATCACAACATGCTTGACCATATCACACCACACCAAGCCCTACAAAAACAAGTTAGACGTTCCCTACTTTGTTGTTGCAAGTTTTACGTGGCTGCTACGGGCTTCTAGCAAGAACTGTTCTTACCTGCCCATCAAAACCACAACGATTTTTCATCAAGTTTGTTGTTTTAACCTTCAACAAGGACTGGGCGTAGCCACACTAGATTCAACTATAGTTGGAGAAACAGACACTCACTAGCATATAACATCTACGCATAGACCTGGCTCGGATGCCACTGTTGGGGAACGCGGTAATTTCAAAAAATTTCCTACGATCATGCAAGATCTATCTATGTGATGCATATCAACGAGAGGGTAGAGTGTGTCCATATACCCTCGTAGACCGAAAGCGGAAGCGTTATGACAATGCAGTTGATGTAGTCGTACGTCTTCACGATCCGACCAATCCAAGTACCGAACGTACGGCACCTCCATGTTCAGCACACGTTCAACTCGATGACGTCCCTTGTACTCTTGATCCAATTGAGGTCGAGGGTGAGTTCCATCAGCAGGACGGCGTGGTGACGGTGATGATGATGCTACCGGCGCAGGGCTTCGCCTAAGCTCCGCAATGGTATGATCGAGGTGTGTAACTGTGGAGGGGGGCACCGCACACGGGTAAGAGATTGTCTGTTATGCTATTGGCGTGCTACCTGGCCATGCATATAAAGGAGGGAGGGAGAAAGGAGGCCGGCCAGGTTTGGGCGTGCCGGGGGGAGTCCTTCTTGGACTCCTAGTCCAAGTAGGATTCACCCCCCCTTTTCCTTTCTTCCACCGGAGGGAAAGGTAAGGGAGAGAGAGAGGGGAAAGGAAAGAGGGGGGCCGGCCTCCTCCCCTAGGCTAATTCGGTTTGGGAAAGGGGAGGGGCGCCCCTCTCACGTGGCCCTTTCTCATCTCCTCCAATAAGGCCCACTAGGCCCAATACTTCTCGCGGGGGGGGGGGGGGGGGGTGTTCCCGTAACCTCCCGGTACTCCGGAAAAATGCCCGAAACACTCGGAACCATTCCGATGTCCAAATGCAATCTTCCAATATATGAATCTTTACCTCTCGACCATTTCGAGACTCCTCGTCACATCCGTGATCTCATCTGGGACGCCGAACCAACTTTGGTACATCAAATGACATAACTCATAATACAAATCATCATCGAACGTTAAGCATGCGGACCCTACGGGTTCGAGAACTATGTAGACATGATCGAGACACATCTCTGGTCAATAACCAATAGCGGAACCTGGATGCTCATTTTGGTTGCTACATGTTCTACGAAGATCTTTATCGGTCAAACCGCATAACAACATACGTTGTTCGCTTTTTCATCGGTATGTTACTTGCCCGATATTCGATCATCGGTATCATCATACCTAGTTCAATCTCGTTACCGGCAAGTCTCTTTACTCGTTTCTTAATACTTCATCCTGCAACTAACTCATTAGTCACAATGCTTGCGAGGCTTATAGTGATGGGTATTATCGAGAGGGCCCAGAGATACCTCTCCGAAACATGGAGCAACAAATCCTAATCTTGATCTATGCCAACCCAACAAACACCTTCGGAGACACCTGTAGAGCACCTTTATAATCACCCTTTTACGTTGTGACATTTGGTAGCACACAAAGTGTTCCTTCGGTATTCGGGAGTTGCATAATGATACGTCTCCAACGTATCTATAATTTATGAAGCATTCATGATATTATATTATCTGTTTTGGATGTTTATGGGCTTTATTATACACTTTTATATTATTTTGGGACTAACCTATTAACCGGAGGCCCAGCCCAAATTGTTGTTTTCTTGCCTATTTCAGCGTTTCAAAGAAAGGGAATATCAAACGAAGTCCAAACAGAATGAAACCTTCAGGAGAGTGATGTCTACTACACAACCTTGTTCTTGTAGACGTTGTTGGGCCTGCAAGTGCACAAGTTTGCAGGACAGTAGCAAATTTCCCTCAAGTGGATGACCTAAGGTTTATCAATCCGTGGGAGGCGTAGGATGAAGATGGTCTCTCTCAAGCAACCCTGCAACCAAATAACAAAGAGTCTCTTGTGTCCCCAACACACCCAATACAATGATAATTTGTATAGGTGCACTAGTTCAGCGAAGAGATGGTGATACAAGTGCAATATGGACGGTAGATATAGGTTTTTGTAATCTGAAAATATAAAAACAGCAAGGTAACTAATGATAAAAGTGAGCGTAAATGGTATTGCAATGATAGGAAACAAGGCCTAGGGTTCATACTTTCACTAGTGCAAGTTCTCTCAACAATAATAACATAGATAGATCATATAACAATCCCTCAACATGCAACAAAGAGTCACTCCAAAGCCAGTAATAGCGGAGAACAAACAAAGAGATTATGGTAGGGTACAAAACCACCTCAAAGTTATCCTTTTTGTTCTATCTATTCAAGAGTTCATAGTAAAATAACATAAATCTATTCTTTCCGCTCAATCCATCATAGAGTTCATACTAGAATAACACCTTAAGACACAAATCAACAAAAACCCTAATGTCACCTAGATACTCCATTGTCACCTCAAGTATCTGTGGGCATGATTATACGATATGCATCACACAATCTCAGATTCATCCAACCAACACAAAGTACTTCAAAGAGTGCCCCAAAGTTTCTATCGGAGAGTCAAGAAAACGTGTGCCAACCCCTATGCATAGGTTCATGGGTGGAACCCGCAAGTTGGTCACCAAAACTTACATCAAGTGGCACGTGATATCCCATTGTCACCATAGATAAACACGACAAGACATACATCAAGTGTTCTCAAATAAAGACTCAATCCGATAAAATAACTTCAGGAGGGAAACTCAATTCATCACAAGAGAGTAGAGGGGGAGAAACATCATAAGATCCAACTATAATAGCAAAGCTCGCGATACATCAAGATCGTGCCATAGAGAGAACACGAGAGAGAGAGAGAGAGATCAAACACATAGCTACTGGTACATACCCTCAGCCCCGAGGGTGAACTACTCCCTCCTCGTCATGGATAGCGCCGGGATGATGAAGATGGCCACCGGTGATGGGTTACCCCTCCGGCAAGGTGCCGGAACGGGCTCCCGAGAGGTTTTTGGTGGCTACAGAGGCTTGCGGCGGCGGAACTCCTGATCTATCTTGATATTCGATGTTTTTAGGGTACGTAGGCTTATATAGGAGAAAGAAGTCGGTCGGGGGGGGGGGTGCTCGAAGGGCCCACGAGACAGGGGCACACCCAGTAGGGGGGCGCCTCCTATCTCCTGGCCTCCTCGAGGATCTTCTAACGTGAACTCCAAGTCTCCAGGATAATATTCTTCCAAAAAATCACGCTGCCGAAGGTTTCATTCCGTTTGGACTCCGTTTGATATTCCTTTTCTTCGAAATACTGAAACATGCAATAAAACAACAATATGGGCTGGGCCTCCGGTTAATAGTTAGTCCCAAAAGTAATATAAAAGTGTATAATAAAGCCCATAATCATTCAAAACAGATAATAAAATAGCATGAATGCTTCATAAATTATAGATACGTTGGAGACGTATCAGCATCCCCAAGCTTAATTCCTACTCGTCCTCGAGTAGGTAAATGATAAAAGAAAGAATTTATGAAGTGTGAATGCTAGAAGGTGCACAAGTTTGATCAAAGATAATTTCAATCACCTTTTCTAGCATGATAATATGTCATAACAGTAGTTCATCTCATAAAACTTCTCATGATAAAGTAACAAGCAATTCACATGTCAAAGCATAGACCATAAACTTTCTCGAAAACTAGCAAACTTCATTCTCAGTCATCAAACAATTGCAATTCATCTTATTTTCAGGAACATCAAACTCCACATACTCAACTATCATATAGTCTTCTACAATTGCTAACACTCACGCAATACTAATGGTTATGGAGTTTCAATCGAACACTGAGAAAGATAGGGGCTTATAGTGTTGCCTCCCAACGTATTCACCTTTGGGTGATGTCAACAATAATAGTTCATGCTAACTTACATCCAATTGGATATATATATATATATATATATATATATATATATATATATATATATATATATATATATATATCAGGATCACCCCAAGACAAAGTGCTTGCCAAAGGATAAAATGAAAAAGGGAAAGGTGAAGATCACCTTGACTCTTGCATAAAGTAAAAGACATAAAGTAAGAGATAGGACCTTTGCAGAGGGAAGCAGAGGTTGTCATGCGCTTTTAGGGTTGGATGCAAAAAATCTTAATGCGAACGAACATCACTTTATATTGCCACTTGTATATGGACCTTTATTATGCAGTCCGTCGCTTTTATTGTTTCCATAACAAGATCGTATAAAGCTATTTTCTTCACACCAAAAGATCATACATATTTAGAGAGCAATTTTTATTGCTTGCACCAATGACAACTTACTTGAAGGATCTTACTCAATCCATAGGTAGGTATGGTGGACTCTCATGGCAAAACTGGGTTTAAGGATATTTGGAAGCACAAGTAGTATCTCTACTTGGTGCAAGGAATTTTGGCTAGCAAGAGGGGGAAAGGCAAGCTCAACATGTTTGAATGATCCATGACAATATACTTTAACTGAGATGTCGGAAAACATAAACCATTACGTTGTCCTCCTTGTCCAACATTAACTCTTTAGCATGTCATACTTAATGAGTGCTCCCAATTATAAAATATCTCTAGGATATTATATTTATATGTGGAATCTCTCTTCCTTCATTATTCTTTCATGAATTGTTCAAATGGCCAATACAATGCTTGCTAACCTTCAATAAATTTACAACCTTTACTTCTTAGATGTGAAGTCATAACTCCCCACGCGATAAGCAAATGAGACATATATAATTGCGGATTTATGACATTCAACCATTTACTCATAGGATATAAGTGAAGCACACGAGTAAATGACAAACTACTCCAAAAAGATATAAGTGAAGATCAATGAGTAGCTAAATAATTATGTAACTATGCGAAGACTCCCTCTCGTTTAAGAATTTCAGATCTCGGTATTGTATTCAAACAGCAAGCAAAACAAAATAAAATGACAATGCAAGGATAACACAACTCATGTGAAGAAGCAAAAACTTAGGCTCAACCGATATTAACCGATAGTTGTGGAAGAAGAAAAGGTGGGATGCCTACCGGGGCATCCCCAAGGTTAGATGCTTGAGACTTCTTGAAATATTATCTTGGGGTGCCTTGGGCATCCCCAAGCTTGAACTTTTGTGTCTCCTTAATTCCTCTCATATCATGGTTTCTCTTTTTATCAAAAGCTTCATCCACACCAAACTCAACAAGAACTCGTGAGATAGGTTAGTATAAACCAATGCAAAACCTTATCAATTTCTACTATAACAAATCACTAAAATTATTATTCAACATTGCATAATAAATGTCTATGCATATTTAATACTCCTATCCTCAAAAGCATACTAAATGTCTCTGCATATTTAGTACTCCTATCCTCAAATAGAATCATTAAACAAGCAAACATATGCAAACAATGCAAACATAACAGCAATCTGCCAAAACAGTACAGTCTGTAAAGAATGCAAGAGTATAAATACTTCCCTAACTCCAAGAATTGTGAGAAAAATACTACGATGTAGAATATTTATCATATCTCAATATTCAAAAAGTTTCAACATTATACCATTCTCTGACTTTTCTAGGGATTTTTTGCAACAGCGGTAAACTTTCTGTTTTCAAACAGCAACATGTATACTAGCAAAATAAGCATGGCAAAGGCTATCCTTGACATTTTTATTGAAAATATAGAGGCAAAAGATTATTCTAAATAACAGAAAGCAAATACTAACAAAAGAAAATGACGCTCCAAGCAAAACACATATCATGTGGTGAATAAAAATATAGCTCCAAGTAAAGTTACCGATGAACAAAGACGAAAGAGGGGATGCCATCTGGGGCATCCCCAAGCTTAGGATTTTGGCTATTCTTGAATATTATCTTGGGGTGCCTTGGAAATCCTCAAGCTTAGGCTCTTGCCACTTATTATTCCATAGTCCATCGAATCCTTACCCAAAACTTGAAAACTTCACAACACAAAACTCAACAGAAAACTCGTAAGCTCCATTAGTATAAGAAAATAAAACCACCACTTAGGTACTATAATAAACTAATTATAAATTAATATTGGTGTAATATCTACTGTACTACAACTTATCTATGGTTCATACCCTCGATACTACTCATAGATTCATCAAAATAAGCAAACAACACATAGAAGAGAGAATCTGTCAAAAACAGAACCGTCTATAGTAATCTGTATCAAACATATACTTCTGAAACTCCAAAAATCCTACAAAATTAGGAAGTCCTAAGAAATTTGTGTAAAAATCCATAGCAAAAAGAATACGATCAAAAGCACATTTATGTGAAATACCAAAACTAATTTACTGGGTGCAAAAGTTTCTAATTCTCAGCAGGATCAACACAACTATCACCGTAAGCTATCCTAAAGGTCTTACTTGGCACTTTATTGAAACAAAAGCTATAAAACATGATTACTACAGTAGCATAATCATGTGGAAACACAAAAACAATAAGGATAAGTATTGGGTTGTCTCCCAACAAGCGCTTTTCTTTAATGCCTTTCTAGCTAGGCATGATGATGACAATGATGCTCACGTAAAAGATAAGAATTGAAACATAACGGGAGCATCATGAAGCATATGGCTAGCACATTTAAGTCTAACCCACTTCCTATGCATAGGGATTTTGTGAGAAAACAACTTATGGGAACAATAATCAACTAGCATAGGAAGGCAAAACAAGCATAGCTTCAAGATTTGAAGCACATAGAGAGGAAACTTGATATTACTGCAATTCCTACAAGCATATATTCCTCCCTCATAATAATTTTCAGTAGCATCATGAATGAATTCAAAAATATAACAAGCACTTAAAGCATTCTTTTCATGATCTACAAGCATAGAATTTTTACTACTCTCCGCATAAGCAAAATTCTTCTCATTCGGAATATTGGGAGTATCATAAGAGACTTGAACACTAAAAATTGTTTCCACATTAAAAGAGTAGTGCTAAAAAAAGGGTAATCATAATCATGACAAGATTTATAAATATAATCATCACTACTTTTTATAGCATAAGTTTCATCACAATAATCATCATAAGTAGCAACTTCGTTCTCATCATAATCGATTGAAACCTCTCCCAAGATAGTGGAATCATCACTAAATAAAGTTGACACTCTTCCAAATCCACTTTCATATTCATCACAATAAAATTCAACATCCTCCAAAATAGTGGGATCACTACTTCCTAAAGTTGACACTCTTCCAAACCCACTTTCATCAATATAATCATCATAGGTAAGAGGCATGCTATCATCATAACAACTTTGCACATCAAAACTTGGGATGATAAAAATATCATATTCAATTAACATAGCATCCCCAAGCTTGGAACAAACATTAATTTCAGCAAATATATTCTCAAATATTTCATCCTTATCAAACATAGCTTCCCCAAGCTTGGGCCCTTCCATATCATAAGCATAATCACTCTCATCATTAAAAATATGGATAGCACCAATAGTATAGCAATTATCATCATCACAATAACTAGTAGGAGCAACATCATTTGGGAGGGATACCTTTCTACCTTTGTTTCTCCTTTTATTTTTCTTCTTCACATTATGTGTGGGTTCAACCGTCCTCTTTGAGCTCCTTATTGACGAGATTGGTTGAATAAAAAGCTCCTCCTTGTTACCTGATTCATCATAAGAAATAATAGGAGGATATTGGGAAGTCTCTTCCCTTTCATTAGTATTCTCATCGTCTTCTATTTGCTTTCTTTTCTTTAGGTAATTGGCAATATAAGGATTTTCAATGCAATTCACCGCACAATACAAATAAATCTTCTCTAGATCAATATCAAGGAATTTCTTATGGGCAAATTCTGGAAGGTCCTTAATTAAACATTTCAATTCTTCATAACCCAAAAGTAAACTAGGTTCATTGTAGTGTGCAAGGGAAATAAAATCATCACAACTTTTGGACACCAATCGATCATGAAATAATTTGCATAGGAGATGTAGATGACCACATTCATTGCAAAGTTCACAAGTATGGAAAAAGGAAATTTAAATTTTCAGCACTCACATTTAGCCTTTCTTGCAACCATTTAGTTTCTAAATGCTTATGCCTCTTGCAATATATATCTTCTCTATTTGGTGTGTTCATGCAAACATGCACTCCACAAAAGTTGATATGCTTATAAGAGATATTTTCATCATGACTAGAGCAATCATCATGTCAGGACCCCGACCCAATGTCACACCGATCTAGCATGTAACACCTCATATCACTTTGTGGCCTCACACATGGTATTCCCACGGGTGTCGTCTTACCTTGCCCGGGACCGTTTGCGCCTTTTGGCACACGTATATGATAGCATCGCTAGCATCCATATGACAAGGAGCCCGGCTGACATGGCTAGTCGTGAACCCAAAGTGGCACTAACTTACAAGGACATGCATACATGACCCAGCAACAAACGTGTCGGTCATCAGCGAGTGAATCCGGACTATAGCAACTGGGCTAGCAAGACTTCGATAAACTGGGATATAGCAGGCTAACAGGACTCCGGTAGACACCGCGTGACATTTCCCCGAAGGGACAGACACAGGAACGAAGAAGGACACATGCCGGTCAGCCTAAGTGTTCCGGAGTAGTAGCAAGCTACCAAGGCTCAGTGGAAGCACTAGGAGACATTTCCTGGTAAGAGAGGCTCCCAAGGATAAACAACTAGATAGCCAGATCCCACAAATACCAAGCATTTCAGTAACATACACACAATATGCTCGATATGTGCAAATACAACATGGCATCACAACATGACTCTACAACTCAAGTATTTAATTCAGTAGGCTCCGAGGAGCGAGATATTACAAACATGGGTCTCTCGACCCAGCATTCAGAGCATACAAGTCAAAGCACAAGTGGAAGCTTAACATGTCTGAGTACAGACATCTACAAATGAAAAACACTGAGAAGCCTGACTATCTACCAGATCCTGCGGAGGGCACAAGATCAGCTGAGGTAACAAGCTAAACATCGAAGTCCACGTGGAACTACTAGTGAGACTGGAGTCTCTCTGCAAAAACATAAAATAGGCAAACGTGAGTACAAATGTACCCAGCAAGACTTACATCAGAACTATCTACATATGCATCATTATCAACAAAGTGGGTGGTGGAGTTTACCTGCAGCAAACCAACTTTGACTCGGTGGCTATCCTGATCTACGACTGCAAGTAACTCTTTTGAGGTGGCGCACACGAGTCCACATATTCACCCTATCAATACACCACTATGGATCCGCTCCCGTCTCCCTACGAGAACGCCAACCATAGCACTCACGCTTATCTTGCGTATTTTAGAGTATCCACTTTCACTTATCTATGAACTGTTATAGGTAACCCAGAAGTCCTTTACCGTGGCCGCTGCTATTCGAATAGATCATATTAACCCTGCAGGGGTGTACTTCTTCATACATGTTTCCACCATTTAACGCCTGCACACGACATGTGTTCGGTAGACTTCAAGCGAAAGTCGACGTAGGTGTAGACCACGACCTACCTAAACACTCAAGTCTCTAGTCTAGGTTTATCGCCGATTCAGGTTCCATCCACAGGGAGTCCGGCCGAGGTTTCCACATACGGCCCCGAATGATGTGTACAGGGTTCCCGAGACACCAAACGGGTACCCAGTACACCGTGCCACGTGCCTACTGCATCACAACCCACCCCTCGGGTCAGCGCTGCGCACGGCCTCCAGCATACTACAAACACCAGAAACTACTTGCAACTCCTGCATAGAGGACAAGGGTGATTAAGAAGTCGAGCGGGGTCATATTTCAGGGCCCAATGCATGGTAATAGCTGTTTCATGGATCACAAACACAGAACTCAGTTCCTGAGGACGGCTTCAATGAGACAACCCACCATGTACTCCTACATGGCCTCTCACCGCTATCTTTACCAAATCATGTTCACACATTTAGCTCACACACAGTAGGACATGTTTACACGCCTCCGATTCATCCCCGATGAATCAGACCTGACATGACTCTAAGTAGTAGCAGGCATGACAAACAAGCATGAATGAGTAGGCACATCAGGGCTCAAACAACTCCTACTCATGCTAGTGGGTTTCATCTATTTACTGTGGCAATGACAGGTCATGCAGAGGATAAGGGGTTCAACTACCGCAACAAGTAGCAGATGAATCGTTGTTGTCCTAATGCAGTAAAAGAGAGCAGAAGTGAGAGAGTGGGATTTTATCGGAATGAACAAGGGGGTTTTGCTCGCCTAATGGAGTGGCAGTAGGATACTACCCTTCAATCGAATAATCGCGGGTATCCTTGGAGGTAGAACCTACCGCGAAAGATACATCGAATACAATCAACACATGACGATATGCAACAATATGATGCTTGCTATGACATGGCAATATGAATGTGTTTTCGGCTAATGCAAGCTAGAACAGATTGAAATGAGTCCATTTGAACCAAAGATTCAAATGCAACCCATTTTATAAAGTCATAAAGGTGCATTAACTTGTTTCATCTAAACATCAGGGTTAGGTTGCTCTAACATGCATGAAACCAGTACAGATGGAAATATTGGATTTTTCTGATCAGTTTTCATATATAATTTGTTTCATTTGGATTTACGGTTGATTTTATATGATTTTTAGAAGTTTTGAATATTTTTTGAAATTTATAAATCATTTCTGATTTATTTTAATTCCAGAAAATACTTTCTGCGTCAGCACTGCATCATGCTGACGTCAGCTGGTCAACAGAGTCGGCCAGGTCAAACCTGACATGTGGGGGCACACGTCAGTGACACAAGGCTGTTTAGGTCGCTGACATGTGGGACCAGTCAACGCTGACTTGGCAAAAGTCAAACTGACACGTGGGGTCCGCAAGATTAACACTAATCTAAAAAGGAAATAAACCTGGAGTTAATTAGGGAGTGGGGTCCATGTGTCAGTGGCTTAGGGTGTTGGTTAGTGGGGTGATTAGGCCCTAATGGCCGGTTCCGTCGGCGGTTAGCCGCCGGCGACCATAGCTGACGACGGAGGTACTCCGGCCGACCGATTCCGGTGGCCGTTCGAAGCGCGGCTAGGCTCTTTTGAAAGCCCGCAGGGATGCGCGTCGGGTGGTGCAAGTGGCAGCTGCAGGGGAAGGCTGTAGCGTTGACGGCGTCGAGGTGGGAGGCGGCGGCGCTCGGGCACATGCGGGCAGCAGTGCTACGGGGCACGTGCGGGCTATTAAAAAGGCTAGGCGGCCTCCTAGAGGCACGAGGAGCTCATTGCCCTTCTCGGCAATGACAGAAGCCGGCTGCAAAGGTGGCGCACAACAAGGTAGGCAGGAGCGGGGCTCGGCCATGGCGGCGGCGTTAGTTTGAGGTCGACCAGAGCAACGAGGTTGGGGGGGAGTGGAGCTCACGGCAGGGTAGGTCAGCGGCCTCGGGGATGCTCTGGACGAGGCGAATCCGTCGACGACGTCCGGCGGCAGATGCGGTGGTGGGGAGCTTGGAGGCGTCCCTTCAGGGCGTCCGAGCTCACAGGATTCGTTGCAGAGGTGCACGGCAGAGAGGCGGAGCTTGTGGGCTAGCTGGCTGGGCATGGAAGGGTTGGTGGCCGTGGTGAACGGCGACGGTGGCAACGAGCTCCGCTCGTGTGTGCTCAGGAGAGGGAGCAGAGGACGAGGGAGAGAGCAGACAGTGAGGGAGAAGAGCGAGGGGGTCGCGTGGCGTCGCCAGACACGAGGGGAAGCAGGAGGCGGCAAGCAGGAGCTGGTGCAGCTCGGCTGTGCGCTCTCCACGCAGCTGCCTCGCCTTCTGGCAGAAGGTTGAAGAAAGGCGCTGCGCTGGCTGGGCTGCACAGTGTTGGGCCGGCTGGAGCGCCAGGTAAGTCGGCCCAGGTAACTCTCTCTCTGCCTTTTTTTCCTATTTGTTCTGTTTTCTATTTTGTTATTTTGTTCTAGGCTTTACTAAAAATACCTAGACAGATCCCAAAATCATAAAACGTCTCAATGCCACTGTGTGGAATATAACCAACAGCAAACATTTTAGTTTATGATTATTTGAGCATTTAAAATATTTAATAGCATTTAAATGCCCAAATGCAAATACTATAAGATTTAATTAAGAGTCCAAATATGTCATGGAAAAATGTGCAACACCTCTGGTTATTATTTCTAGCATTTTCCAGAAATGATGAACATTTTTGAAAGCCATTTGGATTTACTGAAAATATTTTTAGGTAAACCTAGTGAATTCTTTTGATGCTAGGGTTTAAATAATCCCCATTTCAAGTTCATTTGAAACTTAAACATGATGACACTCATGAGGCTAGCCAAGTGCATTGCCAGAAGCTAGGGATGTGACAACTCACCCCCACTTAAACAAGAATCTTGTCCCGATATTCAAGACGTGAGGTAAGAAGACAAAGGGAACACTAAGTAACACAAACTTCATGATCCAACTGTCTTCTCAAGGTTGTTGATTTGTCGACTCAAATTGATCTTGGCGTCTTTGCTTTCAAGATCTTCATCCAGCACGAGGAAAAAAGAGCGAAACATGTCCACATGGATGGACCGTCTTAATGATCACAAGATCAACTCACGGAGTGAGACGTAGAAACATCTCTCGAGCTGAGATATGAAGCATTCATCTAAAGGAATGGAGTGGAACAGATGTTGAAGGTTCACTAGGTAGACAACAATTCCACACTTAAGAAGGTGGTGATTGGTTGTCAACGTAGCGAGGAGTTGAGTTTCCATGATACAACAACGAGACACCTTAGGGATGGTGACTCATAGATATATCCCCTTAAGTGGCAGAAAGAATTACCTTTGATTCGGAGATCATTGAAACTCTTTATACCAGCCTAAGGCAAATCACAATCGATCATTTGAAGGAGTCCGAAAGAATGACATTCTCGGGCCAGAATGAATGATGTGGACTACCTTGTTGAAGACAATGCAACGGATGATTTTTGATTATCCTCAGGAATGGATGGAACCAATGATGGGATGGCACAATGGTGGTGCAAGCTGGGAACAAAATGCAAATGATGGGAAGGATTCTAGTAACTGGGGAGAAACCCAACAGTAGAGAGTGATTCCACTGTTTGAAAGGTTATGGCATAATCGAAGAAACTGAGAGCGGATCCCAATCAATGCCGACGATAAATCCTAGTGCTTGCGCGTGCTCTCAAGAACTTGAACATTTCCATATTCATCAAGTTTTACCAATATCCATGACAAGGATCCTGGCAACACAACATACTACCATGATGAATAATGGTGGAGGATGCAGATGCAAAGGAAGATAACACTTTCTCAGATTTCACCTTAGCGAGGCCAAGGGGTCAAAATCTGGATGATCGACCGAGAGACATTTAGCACTCCGCTTCTAATGTTCTCCTTGATGTGCTAGCGTAAACCATTTATTGATATGGTTTGGTATCTAGAACATCAAGTAACAAGTCGGACTTCGGGAACACAAACATCCATAAGGAAAAACTACGAAGTAAATTCTACGAAATCCTTATGGGGAGGTGTCCAACTTCCTCAATCAAGATACTATAGTAATAGGCCTTCCGGCTGGGTGTGTTGGCCACGACATCCACTTACCGGTTATAGAGAGACCAATATTATAGTTCTTGGGAAATGTTCCAACCATCATATCTGCTTGAGATTCAGATCTGGTTGGTGTCAGAATATTCTAGACTCATCAAGTCTAGAGAGAAAAATGGAAGTTTGCAACACAAATCAACGAGATGGCATTGCAAGATTCTCGGGGAATGAACTACGATAGCAAGCTCCAAAACATGAGCTGGTTCTGCTACAAACATGTGAACGCGTTGTCCCAGACAAGCATGCCCATGTAGTAGTCTTACAACAAAACACTACCGAGTTCTGGCTGGGAACCATCATTGAGGATAACGGAATCTTGTACAAATCCGTCTGGTACCTTTAGGACTAGCGCTTAGAACTTATTATCCTTGAACAAATCAATCAGTGGCTTCGTGTGCTAGGGATACATATAGAATGAAGATGATCAGTCTATCATACCAAAGAATACTTTGCACGTATGCATGACTGATTTGGAATGATTCCAAAGGAAGCAACATTGACTTTCTCGAATTCACGGCAGCAACTTGCATCAGATGCACATGAACTAGAGAGAGTCACTTCTTACATCCGAACATATGCTTCATGAGCTAGCATGAAGAGATGCTTTCAAAAGTTTCCAACACTAGCTTAATGTTCAACATGAATCATGGAGGAGATAAGGATGTTGTCGATGGGCTCAACAGCAATTCATCCAGGTTTCCATATAGGTGGAATTCCACAATTATGTGAACAAGATGATAGCATTGGTCAGACCCAAAGAGTATAATGGTGTATGCTCGGGGAATCAACCATGAGTAAGACAACATTACGAATATCGTTGGTTCTGATTTGACTTGACAATAGCCCATGCTCAAACCAAAGATTGTTTTAAGATAATAGATCCAACAACTGATCACAGGGACCAATCGATGAAGACATCATCTTTCTTCAACATACACACACACACACACAAAGATATCCCTTAAAATGAACTAAGTCGGCAAGCTTTCATCTTCCAAATCTCCAAGTTGTTGTTTAGCTTAACCAACTAGCTCGGGGTATCCAACACAGATTCTTGGAGAAGGGGTGGTTTATATGAAACCAACTTGATCACGAGCTCAATATAATAGTCAGGTGACGACCTGGTGATATTTTCGAGAAGATATTCGGAAAATCACGAACCACCGATATGTTACTAAGCTCGAGAACAATCTTGCTTTTCAAGGCAAGATGATATGATCAAATAAGCAAGGATTGACACAATCCTAACTCTTTGATCGAAGAGTGCACCGGAATTAAGGACTAGGGGGCACGATCAACCTTAGGGTGATGATTCAATAACCAACACATTAAGAATGAAATTATTGTCCATTAACTACCAAGCACCACGGTTGCTAGGAGTATTGATTTCACACATCATGGTTCACTTGTCGGCATTCCGGTTGTGATAACACGGGACCAGGGAATGAATAATGATGGCGAGAAGTATCACTACGTCAAGGATTCATAAGAGAAGGTGCAATCCTCATGACATTCCTGACATAAAGTGGGTAATGCTTTAGGGTAGAACAGGGCAAAAGCTAGATTAGTATTTGATCTGCGGAACACAACTGCTTTGACCCAATCCTGGAAATGGATAAGGTTCTGGAGTTTGTTTCTCCTGGTCATTCCGGAAAAGAATGGCTTGACAGACCACAAGAGTAACAGGCATCGATGAACGAATGCATGCATACTCTTGACTATCAATTGATAGACGAAGGTCAGAAGACAATTAAAGAGGGACAACTCGAAAGAACATAAGATTTACTGAGTTGTGGATGCATGGTTTAGAATGTCGAATGAGTTCAACATATTTCTTCCAGATAACCCATGCAGAGAAGGTAGAACTGGCAGAGTCACAACATAGAATCGAGAACCCGTCAAGAGCACTCTGGTTGTGATCTTTCGGTTCAGCGAGGAACTTCTGCCAAAATTGTTCTTGGTATTTGGAGGAAGGGAATACCACTGACCTCGAGGAGTATCGCAAAGGTTACTAATAACCTAAAGGAACTAGCAAACACTAACAACATGAAGTAGGTAGAGTGAATCTCGGGTTCAAGAGCCCAGGAATAGAATACCTACCAACTAAATGGCATCACGGGATGCTTTCGAGAATGACAGCCAGAATCGTCACACTAGGAACACAAAGCATAGCTAGATTGCTAGGCGATTAGCTAAGACACCTAGGGCCATAATAATAACTCCATCATATGCACCGAGGCAATGAAGTACCTAGTTAGTGTGGTTGATCTGGCACAATGGAACTTTGGAACAGTAAGAAGGGATTTGCAAATGCATCGGACTGTTTAGAAACCTGGAATGACTCGGACAGCATAACAGCGGTAAATGCTCGAAAAGATTTGAGAAATCCTACAAAAAGGTGGCATAACCACGCAGAAGCACAATATCACGGTTCTGAGGCCAATTGTGAACACATGGGAGTAGTAGGAACTGAACTGAGGCTTGAATTCAATAATCTTATGAGTCTACTAATTAGTAACACGCGATCCTGATAGAAAGAAGAGGAAGCCTAGTTCCTTAACCCCGTGGGAAAGATAAGATGACTCAGATCAGAAGGGCATGAGGTAAAGGAGTAAAAAGAGCCTTATGTTCCATCCAACAATCAATTTCCCTACATATAACTAAAGCATTTCTAGACTCAACTTCGACCAGTTTAGCTTGGTAATCCTACAAGCAGTCAGGCTCTGATACCAAAGCTGTCAGGACCCAATGCCACACCGATCTAGCAAGTAACACCTCATATCACTTTGCGGCCTCACGCACGGTATTCCCACGGGTGTCGTCTTACCATGCTAGGGACCGTTTGCGCCTTTTGGCACACGTATATGATAGCATCGCTAGCATCCATATGATAAGGAGCCTGGGCTGACATGGCTAGTCGTGAACCCAAAGTGGCACTAACTTACAGGGACAGGCATACATGACCCAGCAACGAACGTGTCGGTCATCAGCGAGTGAATCCGGGCAATAGCAACTGGGCTAGCAGGACTCCAATAATCCAGGCTGTAGCAGGCTAACAGGACTCCGGTAGACACCGCGTGACATTTCCTGAAGGGACAGACACAGGAACGAAGAAGGACACATGCCAGTCAGCCTAAGTGTTCCGGAGTAGTAGCAAGCTACCAAGGCTCAGTGGAAGCACTAGGAGACATTTCCCGGTAAGAGAGGCTACCAAGGATAAACAACTAGATAGTCAGATCCCGCACATACCAAGCATTTCAGTAACATACACACAATATGCTCGATATGTGCAAATACAACATGGCATCACAACATGACTCTACAACTCAAGTATTTAATTCAATAGACTCTGAGGAGCGAGATATTACAAACATGGGTCTCTCGACCCAGCATTCAGAGCATACAAGTCAAAGCACAAGCGGAAGCTTAACATGTCTGAGTACAGACATCTACAAATGAAAAAGGCTGAGAAGCCTGACTATCTATCAGATCCTGCCGAGGGCACAAGATCATAGCTGAGGTAACAAGCTAAACGTCGAAGTCCACGTGGAACTACTAGTGAGACTAAAGTCTCTCTGCAAAAATATAAAATAGGCAAAGTGAGTACAAATGTACCCAGCAAGACTTACATCAGAACTATCTACATATGCATCATTATCAACAAAGTGGGTGGTGGAGTTTAACTACAGCAAGCCAGCTTTGACTCGGTGGCTATCCTGATCTACGACTACAAGTAACTTTTTTGAGGTGGCGCACACGAGTCCACATATTCACCATATCAATACACCACTATGGATCCGCTCCCGTCTCCCTACGAGAACCCCAACCATAGCACTCATGCTTATCTTGCGTATTTTAGAGTATCTACTTTCACTTGTCTATGAACTGTTATAGGCAACCCAGAAGTCCTTTACCGTGGACGCATCTATTCGAATAGATCATATTAACCCTGCAGGGGTGTACTTCTTCATACATGTTTCCACCACTTAGCATCTGCGCACAACATGTGCTCGACAGACTTCAAGCGAAAGCCGATGTGGGTGTAGACCATGACCTACCTAAACACTCAAGTCTCTAGTCCAGGTTTATCGCCTATTCAGGTTCCATCCGCAGGGAGTCCGGCCGAGGTTTCCACATACGTCCCCGACGATGTGTACAGGGTTCCCGAGACACCAAACGGGTGCCCGGTACACCGTTCCACGTGCCTACCACATCACAACCCAGGGTCAGTGCTGCACACGGCCTCCAGCATACCACAAACACCAGAAACTACTTGCAACTCCTGGACAGAGGACAAGGGTGATTAAGAAGTCGAGCGGGGTCATATTTCAGGGCCCAATGCATGGTAGTAGCTGTTTCATGGATCACAAACACAGAACTCAGTTCCTGAGGACGGCTTCAATGAGACAACCCACCATGTACTTGTTGGGGAACGTAGCAGAAATTCAAAATTTTCCTACGTGTCACCAAGATCTATCTATGGAGAGACCAGCAACGAGTAGAAAGAGAGTGCATCTACATACCCTTGTAGATCGCTAAGCGGAAGCGTTCAAGTGAACGGGGTTGATGGAGTCGTACTCGTCGTGATTCAGATCACCGATGATCAAGTTCCGAACGGACGGCACCTCCGCGTTCAACACACGTACAGCCCGGTGACGTCTCCCATGCCTTGATCCAGCAAGGAGAGAGGGAGAGGTTGAGGAAGACTCCATCCAACAGCAGCACAACGGCGTGGTGGTGGTGGAGGAGCGTGGCAATCCCACAGGGCTTCGCCAAGCACCATGGGAGAAGAGGAGGAGGGAGAGGGGCAGGGCTGCACCAACGAGAGATCAAATCGCGTGTTATGGGCAGCCCCTAGGCCTCATATATATAGGGGAAGGGGAGGGCTGCGCCCCCTTTAGGGTTTCCCACCCCAAGGGGCGGCGGCCAGCCTCCAGATGGCATCTGGTGCGGCGGCCAAGAGGGGGGGAGGAGTCCATCCTCCCCAAGGCACCTCGGAGGTGCCTTCCCCCTTGAGGACTCTTCCCTCTAGGGTTCCCTAGGCGCATGGGCCTCTTGGGGCTGGTGCCCTTGGCCCATGTAGGCCAAGGCGCACCCCCTACAGCCCATGTGGCCCCCCGGGGCAGGTGGCCCCACCCGGTGGGCCCCCGGGACCCTTCCGGTGGTCCCGGTACAATACCGATGACCCCGAAACTTGTCCCGATGGCCGAAACAGGACTTCCTATATATAAATCTTTACCTCCGGACCATTCCGGAACTCCTCGTGACGTCCGGGATCTCATCCGGGACTCCGAACAACATTCGGTAACCACATACAAGCTTCCTTTATAACCCTAGCGTCATCGAACCTTAAGTGTGTAGACCCTACGGGTTCGGGAGACATGCAGACATGACCGAGACGTTCTCCAGTCAATAACCAACAGCGGGATCTGGATACCCATGTTGGCTCCCACATGTTCCACGATGATCTCATCGGATGAACCACGATGTCAAGGACTCAATCGATCCCGTATTCAATTCCCTTTGTCTATCGGTATTTTACTTGCCCGAGATTCGATCGTCGGTATACCGATACCTTGTTCAATCTCGTTACCGGCAAGTCACTTTACTCGTTCCGTAACACATCATCCCGTGATCAACTCCTTGGTCACATTGCGCATATGATGATGTCCTACCGAGTGGGCCCAGAGATACCTCTCCGTTTACACGGAGTGACAAATCCCAGTCTCGATCCGCATAAAACAATAGATACTTTCGGAGATACCTGTAGTGCACCTTTATAGTCACCCAGTTACGTTGTGACGTTTGATACACCCAAAGCACTCCTACGGTATCCAGGAGTTACACGATCTCATGGTCAAAGGAAGAGATACTTGACATTGGCAAAGCTCTAGCAAACGAACTACACGATCTTTGTGCTATGCTTAGGATTGGGTCTTGTCCATCACATCATTCTCCTAATGATGTGATCCCGTTATCAACGACATCCAATGTCCATAGCCAGGAAACCATGACTATCTGTTGATCACAACGAGCTAGTCAACTAGAGGCTCACTAGGGACATATTGTGGTCTATGTATTCACACGTGTATTACGATTTCCGGATAATACAGTTATAGCATGAATAAAAGACAATTATCATGAACAAGGAAATATAATAATAATACTTTTATTATTGCCTCTAGGGCATATTTCCAACAGTCTCCCACTTGCACTAGAGTCAATAATCTAGTTCACATCGCCATGTGATTAACACTCACAGGTCACATCGCCATGTGACTAATACCCAAGAGTTTACTAGAGTCAGTAGTCTAGTTCACATCACTATGTGATTAACACTCAATGAGTTTTATGTTTGATCATGTTGCTTGTGAGAGAGGTTTTAGTCAACGGGTCTGAACCTTTCAGATCCGTGTGTGCTTTACAAATCTCTATGTCATCTCCTAGATGCAGCTACCACGCTCTATTTGGAGCTATTCCAAACAACTGTTCTACTTGGAGCTATTCTAAATTATTGCTCCATTATATGTATCCGGTCTCTCTACTCAGAGCTATCCGGATAGGTGTCAAGCTTGCATCGTCGTAACCTTTACGACGAACTCTTTTACCACCTCCATAATCGAGAAAATTCCTTAGTCCACTAGTTACTAAGGATAACTTTGACCGCTGTCCTGTGAGCCATTCTTGGATCACTCTTGTACCCCTTGACTGACTCATGGCAAGGCACACTTCAGGTGCGGTACACAGCATAGCATACTGAAGAGCCTACGTCTTAAGCATAGGGGACGACCTTCGTCCTTTCTCTCTATTCTGCCGTGGTCGAGCTTTAAGTCTTAACTTCGTACCTTACAACTCAGGCAAGAACTCCTTCTTTGACTGGTCCATCTTGAACACCTTCAAGATCATGTCAAGGTATGTGCTCATTTGAAAGTATTATTAAGCATTTTGATCTATCCTTATAGATCTTGATGCTCAATGTTCAAGTAGCTTAATCCAGGCTTTCCATTGAAAAACACTTTCAAAATAACCCTATATGCTTTCTAGAAATTCTACATCATTTCTGATCATCAATATGTCAACAACATATACTCATCAGAAATTCTATAGTGCTCCCACTCACTTCTTTGGAAATACAAGTTTCTCATAAACTTTGTATAAACCCAAAATCTTTGATCATCTCATCAAAGCGTACATTCCAACTCCGAGATGCTTACTCCAGTCCTTAGAAGGATCGCTGGAGCTAGCATACCTTTTAGCATCCTTAGGATCGACAAAACTTTCTGATTGTATTACATACAACCTTTCCTTACGAAAACTGGTAAGGAAACTCGTTTGACATCCATCTGCCAGATTTCATAAATGCAGCTAATGCTAACATGATTCCGACGGACTTAAGCATCGCTACGGATGAGAAAATCTCATCGTAGTCAACTCCTTGAACTTGTGAAAAACTTTTCGCCACAAGTCGAGCTTCATGGATGGTGACATTACCATCCACGTCCGTCTTCTTCTTAAAGATCCATTTATCTTAATGGCTTGCCGATCATCGGGCAAGTCCACCAAAGTCCATGGATCCGTTCTCGGATTTTATGGCCTCGAGCCATTTATCGGAATCCGGGCCCACCATCGCTTCTCCATAGCTCGTAGGTTCATTGTTGTCTAGCAACATGACCTTCAAGACAGGATCACCTTACCACTCCGAAGTAGTACGTGTCCTTGTCGTCCTACGAGGTTTGGTAGTGACTTGATCCGAAGTTTCATGATCAATATCATAAGCTTCCACTTCAATTGGTGTAGGTGCCACAGGAACAACTTCCTGTGCCCTGCCACACACTAGTTGAAGAGACGGTTCAATAACCTCATCAAGTCTCCACCATCCTCCCACTCAACTCTTTCGAGAGAAACCTTTCCTCGAGAAAGGACCCGATTCTAGAAACAATCCATATTGCTTTCGGATCTGAATTAGGAGGTATACCCAACTGTTTTGGGTTTCCTATGAAGATGCATTTTATCCGCTTTGGGTTCGAGCTTAATCCTGAAACTTTTTCACATAAGCGTCGCAGCCCCAAACTTTTAAGAAACGACAACTTAGGTTTCTCTAAACCATAATTCATACGGTGTCATCTCATCGGAATTACGTGGTGCCCTATTTAAAGTGAATGTGGTTGTCTCTAATGCCTAACCCATGAACGATAGTGGTAATTCGATAAGAGACATCATGGTACGCACCATATCCAATAGGGTGCAACTATGATGTTCGGACACACCATCACATTAAGGTGTTCCAGGCGGTATTAATTGCGAAACAATTTCCACAATGTCTTAATTGTGTGCCAAAACTCGTAACTCAGATATTCATCTCTATGATCATATCATAGACATTTTATCCTCTTGTCACAATGATCTGCTACTTCACCATGAAATTACTTGAACCATTCAATAATTCAGACTTGTGTTTCATCAAGTAAATATTCTCAACATCTACTCGAATCATCTGTGAAGTAAGAACATAACGATATTCACTGCATGCCTCAGCACTCATTGGACTGCACACATCAAAATGTGTTACTTCCAACAAGTTGCTATCTTGTTCCATCTTATTGAAACCGAGGCTTTTCAGTCATCTTGCCCATGTGGTATGATTTGCATATCTCAAGTGATTCAAAATCAAGTGAGTCCGAACGGTCCATTTGCATGGAGCTTCTTCATGCATATATACCAATAGACATGGTTCGCATGTCTCAAACTTTTCAAAAATGAGTGAGTCCAAAGATCCATCAACATGGAGCTTCTTCATGCGTTTTATACCATTATGACTTACATGGCAGTGCCACAAGTAAGTGGTACTATCATTACTATCTTATATCTTTTGGCATGAAAATGTGTATCACTACGATCGAGATTCAATAAACCATTTATTTAGGTGCAAGACCATCGAAGGTATTATTCAAATAAATAGAGTAACCATTATTCTCCTTAAATGAATAACCGTATTGCGATAGACATAATCCAATCATGTCTATGCTCAACGCAAACACCAATCTCGGTGGTAGAGGGAGCGTGCGATGCTTGATCACATCAACCTTGGAAACACTTCCAACACATATCGTCAGCTCACCTTTAGCTAGTCTCCTTTTATTTCGTAGCTTTTATTTCGAGTTACTAACACTTAGCAACCGAACCGGTATCTAATACCCTGGTGCTACTAGGAGTACTAGTAAAGTACACATTAACATAATGTATATCCAATATACTTCTATCGACCTTGCCAGCCTTCTCATCTACCAAGTATCTAGGGTAATGCTGCTCCAGTGGTTGTTCCCCTTATTACAGAAGCACTTAGTCTCGGGTTTGGGTTCAACCTTGGGTTTCTTCACTGGTGCAGCAGCTGATTTGCCGTTTCATGAAGTATCCCTTCTTGCCCTTGCCCTTCTTGAAACTAGTGGTTTCACCAACCATCAACAATTGATGCTCCTTCTTGATTTCTACTTTCGCGGTGTCAAACATCGCGAATACCTCAAGGATCATCATATCTATCCCTGATATGTTATAGTTCATCACGAAGCTCTAGCAGCTTGGTGGCAATGACTTTGGGGAAACATCACTATCTCATCTGGAAGATCAACTCCCACTCGATTCAAGTGATTGTTGCACTCAGACAATCTGAGCACAAGCTCAACGATTGAGCTTTTCTCCCTTAGTTTGCAGGCTAAGAAAATCGTCGGAGGTCTTATACCTCTTGACGTGGGCACGAGCCTGAAATCCCAATTTCAGCCCTCGAAACATCTCATATGTTCCGCGACGTTTCGAAAACGTCTTTGGTGCCTCTACTTAAACCATTTAACTGAACTATCACGTAGTTATCAAAACGTGTATGTCCGATGTTCGCAACATCCACAAACGACGTTTGGGGTTCAGCACACTGAGCAGTGCATTAAGGACATAAGCTTTCTACTGATCGCATAATCGCTACTATCAACTTTCAACTATATTTTCTCTAGGAACATATCTAAAACAGTAGAACTAAAGCGCGAGCTACGACATAATTTGCAAAAGGTCTTTTGACTATGTTCAGGATAATTAAGTTCATCTTATGAACTCCCACTCAGATAGACATCCCTCTGGTCATCTAAGTGATCACATGATCCGAGTCAACTAGGCCGTGTCCGATCATCACGTGAGACGGACTAGTCATCATCGGTGAACATCTTCATGTTGATCGTATCTACTATACGACTCATGCTCGACCTTTCGGTCTCCGTGTTCCGAGGCCATGTCTGCACATGCTAGGCTCGTCAAGTTAACCCTAAGTGTTTTCGCTGTGTAAAACTGTCTTACACCCGTTGTATGTGAACGTAAGAATCCATCACACCCGATCATCACGTGGTGCTTAGAAGCGACGAACTGTAGCAACGGTGCACAGTTAGGGGAGAACACTTCTTGAAATTTTGTAAGGGATCATCTTATTTACTACCGTCGTCCTAAGTAAACAAGATGCATAAACATGATAAACATCACATGCAATCAAATAGAGTAGTGACATGATATGGCCAATATCATATAGCTCCTTTGATCTTCATCTTCGGGGCTCCATGATCATCTTGTCACCGGCATGACACCATGATCTCCATCATCATGATCTCCATCATCGTGTCTTCATGAAGTTGTCACGCCAACGACTACTTCTACTTCTATGACTAACGCGTTTAGCAATAAAGTAAAGTAGTTTACATGGCGTTCTTCAATGACACGCAGGTCATACAAAAATAAAGACAACTCCTATGGCTCCTGCCGGTTGTCATACTCATCGACATGCAAGTCGTGAATCCTATTACAAGAACATGATCAATCTCATACATCACATATATCATTCATCACATCCTTTTGGCCATATCACATCACATAGCATACCCTGCAAAAACAAGTTAGACGTCCTCTAATTGTTGTTTGCATGTTTTACGTGGCTGCTATGGGTTTCTAGCAAGAACGTTTCTTACCTACGCAAAACCACAACGTGATATGCCAATTGCTATTTACCCTTCATAAGGACCCTTTTCATCGAATCCGTTCCGACTAAAGTGGGAGAGACTGGCACCCGCTAGCCACCTTATGCACCAAGTGCATGTCAATCGGTGGAACCTGTCTCACGTAAGAGTACGTGTAAGGTCGGTCCGGGCCGCTTCATCCCACAATACCGTCGAAACAAGATTGGACTAGTAACGGTAAGCATATTGAACAACATCAACGCCCACAACTACTTTGTGTTCTACTCGTGCAAAGAATCTACGCAATAGACCTAGCTCATGATGCCACTGTTGGGGAACGTAGCAGAAATTCAAAAATTTTCCTACGTAACACCAAGATCTATCTATGGAGAGACCAGCAACGAGTAGAAAGGAGAGTGCATCTACATACCCTTGTAGATCGCTAAGCGGAAGCGTTCAAGTGAACGGGGTTGATGGAGTCGTACTCGTCGTGATTCAGATCACCGATGATCAAGTGCCGAACGGACGGCACCTCCGCGTTCAACACACGTACAGCCCGGTGACGTCTCCCACGCCTTGATCCAGCAAGGAGAGAGGGAGAGGTTGAGGAAGACTCCATCCAACAGCAGCACAACGGCGTGGTGGTGGTGGAGGAGCGTGGCAATCCCGCAGGGCTTCGCCAAGCACCATGGGAGAAGAGGAGGAGGGAGAGGGGCAGGGCTGCACCAACGAGAGATCAAATCGCGTGTTATGGGCAGCCCCTAGGCCTCATATATATAGGGGAAGGGGAGGGCTGCGCCCCCTTTAGGGTTTCCCACCCCAAGGGGCGGCGGCCAGCCTCCAGATGGCATCTGGTGCGGCGGCCAAGAGGGGGGGAGGAGTCCATCCTCCCCAAGGCACCTCGGAGGTGCCTTCCCCCTTGAGGACTCTTCCCTCTAGGGTTCCCTAGGCGCATGGGCCTCTTGGGGCTGGTGCCCTTGGCCCATGTAGGCCAAGGCGCACCCCCTACAGCCCATGTGGCCCCCCGGGGCAGGTGGCCCCACCCGGTGGGCCCCCGGGACCCTTCCGGTGGTCCCGGTACAATACCGATGACCCCGAAACTTGTCCCGATGGCCGAAACAGGACTTCCTATATATAAATCTTTACCTCCGGACCATTCCGGAACTCCTCGTGACGTCCGGGATCTCATCCGGGACTCCGAACAACATTCGGTAACCACATACAAGCTTCCTTTATAACCCTAGCGTCATCGAACCTTAAGTGTGTAGACCCTACGGGTTCGGGAGACATGCAGACATGACCGAGACGTTCTCCAGTCAATAACCAACAGCGGGATCTGGATACCCATGTTGGCTCCCACATGTTCCACGATGATCTCATCGGATGAACCACGATGTCAAGGACTCAATCGATCCCGTATTCAATTCCCTTTGTCTATCGGTATTTTACTTGCCCGAGATTCGATCGTCGGTATACCGATACCTTGTTCAATCTCGTTACCGGCAAGTCACTTTACTCGTTCCGTAACACATCATCCCGTGATCAACTCCTTGGTCACATTGCGCATATGATGATGTCCTACCGAGTGGGCCCAGAGATACCTCTCCGTTTACACGGAGTGACAAATCCCAGTCTCGATCCGCATAAAACAATAGATACTTTCGGAGATACCTGTAGTGCACCTTTATAGTCACCCAGTTACGTTGTGACGTTTGATACACCCAAAGCACTCCTACGGTATCCAGGAGTTACACGATCTCATGGTCAAAGGAAGAGATACTTGACATTGGCAAAGCTCTAGCAAACGAACTACACGATCTTTGTGCTATGCTTAGGATTGGGTCTTGTCCATCACATCATTCTCCTAATGATGTGATCCCGTTATCAACGACATCCAATGTCCATAGCCAGGAAACCATGACTATCTGTTGATCACAACGAGCTAGTCAACTAGAGGCTCACTAGGGACATATTGTGGTCTATGTATTCACACGTGTATTACGATTTCCGGATAATACAGTTATAGCATGAATAAAAGACAATTATCATGAACAAGGAAATATAATAATAATACTTTTATTATTGCCTCTAGGGCATATTTCCAACAGTCTCCCACTTGCACTAGAGTCAATAATCTAGTTCACATCGCCATGTGATTAACACTCACAGGTCACATCGCCATGTGACTAATACCCAAGAGTTTACTAGAGTCAGTAGTCTAGTTCACATCACTATGTGATTAACACTCAATGAGTTTTATGTTTGATCATGTTGCTTGTGAGAGAGGTTTTAGTCAACAGGTCTGAACCTTTCAGATCCGTGTGTGCTTTACAAATCTCTATGTCATCTCCTAGATGCAGCTACCACGCTCTATTTGGAGCTATTCCAAACAACTGTTCTACTTGGAGCTATTCTAAATTATTGCTCCATTATATGTATCCGGTCTCTCTACTCAGAGCTATCCGGATAGGTGTCAAGCTTGCATCGTCGTAACCTTTACGACGAACTCTTTTACCACCTCCATAATCGAGAAAATTCCTTAGTCCACTAGTTACTAAGGATAACTTTGACCGCTGTCCTGTGAGCCATTCTTGGATCACTCTTGTACCCCTTGACTGACTCATGGCAAGGCACACTTCAGGTGCGGTACACAGCATAGCATACTGAAGAGCCTACGTCTTAAGCATAGGGGACGACCTTCGTCCTTTCTCTCTATTCTGCCGTGGTCGAGCTTTAAGTCTTAACTTCGTACCTTACAACTCAGGCAAGAACTCCTTCTTTGACTGGTCCATCTTGAACACCTTCAAGATCATGTCAAGGTATGTGCTCATTTGAAAGTATTATTAAGCATTTTGATCTATCCTTATAGATCTTGATGCTCAATGTTCAAGTAGCTTAATCCAGGCTTTCCATTGAAAAACACTTTCAAAATAACCCTATATGCTTTCTAGAAATTCTACATCATCTCTGATCATCAATATGTCAACAACATATACTCATCAGAAATTCTATAGTGCTCCCACTCACTTCTTTGGAAATACAAGTTTCTTATAAACTTTGTATAAATCCAAAATCTTTGATCATCTCATCAAAGCGTACATTCCAACTCCGAGATGCTTACTCCAGTCCTTAAAAGGATCGCTGGAGCTAGCATACCTTTTAGCATCCTTAGGATCGACAAAACTTTTCTGATTGTATTGCATACAACCTTTCCTTACGAAAACTAGTAAGGAAACTTGTCTTGACATCCATCTGCCAGATTTCATAAATGCAGCTAATGCTAACATGAATCCGACGGACTTAAGCATCGCTACGGATGAGAAAATCTCATCGTAGTCAACTCCTTGAACTTGTGAAAAACTTTTTGCCACAAGTCGAGCTTCATGGATGGTGACATTACCATCCACGTCCGTCTTCTTCTTAAAGATCCATTTATCTTAATGGCTTGCCGATCATCGGGCAAGTCCACCAAAGTCCATGGATCCGTTCTCGGATTTTATGGCCTCGAGCCATTTATCGGAATCCGGGCCCACCATCGCTTCTCCATAGCTCGTAGGTTCATTGTTGTCTAGCAACATGACCTTCAAGACAGGATCACCTTACCACTCCGAAGTAGTACGTGTCCTTGTCGTCCTACGAGGTTTGGTAGTGACTTGATCCGAAGTTTCATGATCAATATCATAAGCTTCCACTTCAATTGGTGTAGGTGCCACAGGAACAACTTCCTGTGCCCTGCCATACACTAGTTGAAGAGACGGTTCAATAACCTCATCAAGTCTCCACCATCCTCCCACTCAACTCTTTCGAGAGAAACCTTTCCTCGAGAAAGGACCCGATTCAAGAAACAATCCATATTGCTTTCGGATCTGAATTAGGAGGTATACCCAACTGTTTTGGGTTTCCTATGAAGATGCATTTTATCCGCTTTGGGTTCGAGCTTAATCCTGAAACTTTTTCACATAAGCGTCGCATCCCCAAACCTTTAAGAAACG
Organism: Triticum aestivum; assembly: GCF_018294505.1. Taxonomy (NCBI): domain Eukaryota; kingdom Viridiplantae; phylum Streptophyta; class Magnoliopsida; order Poales; family Poaceae; genus Triticum; species Triticum aestivum. The sequence continues at coordinate 61,195,815 of NC_057804.1, read as the reverse complement.
ACAACTTAGGTTTCTCTAAACCATAATTCATGCGGTGTCATCTCATCGGAATTACGTGGTGCCCTATTTAAAGTGAATGTGGTTGTCTCTAATGCCTAACCCATGAACGATAGTGGTAATTCGATAAGAGACATCATGGTACGCACCATATCCAATAGGGTGCAACTATGATGTTCGGACACACCATCACATTATGGTGTTCCAGGCGGTATTAATTGCGAAACAATTTCCACAATGTCTTAATTGTGTGCCAAAACTCGTAACTCAGATATTCATCTCTATGATCATATCATAGACATTTTATCCTCTTGTCACAATGATCTGCTACTTCACTCTGAAATTACTTGAACCATTCGATAATTCAGACTTGTGTTTCATCAAGTAAATATTCTCAACATCTACTCGAATCATCTGTGAAGTAAGAACATAACGATATTCACTGCATGCCTCAGCACTCATTGGACTGCACACATCAAAATGTGTTACTTCCAACAAGTTGCTATCTTGTTCCATCTTATTGAAACCGAGGCTTTTCTGTCATCTTGCCTATGTGTTATGATTTGCATATCTCAAGTGATTCAAAATCAAGTGAGTCTGAACGGTCCATTTGCATGGAGCTTCTTCATGCATATATACCAATAGACATGGTTCGCATGTCTCAAACTTTTCAAAAATGAGTGAGTCCAAAGATCCATCAACATGGAGCTTCTTCATGCGTTTTATACCATTATGACTTACATGGCAGTGCCACAAGTAAGTGGTACTATATTTACTATCTTATATCTTTTGGCATGAAAATGTGTATCACTATGATCGAGATTCAATAAACCATTTATTTAGGTGCAAGACCATCGAAGGTATTATTCAAATAAATAGAGTAACCATTATTCTCCTTAAATGAATAACCGTATTGCGATAGACATAATCCAATCATGTCTATGCTCAACGCAAACACCAATCTCGGTGGTAGAGGGAGCGTGCGATGCTTGATCACATCAACCTTGGAAACACTTCCAACACATATCGTCAGCTCACCTTTAGCTAGTCTCCTTTTATTTCGTAGATTTTTATTTCGAGTTACTAACACTTAGCAACTGAACCGGTATCTTAATACCCTGGTGCTACTAGGAGTACTAGTAAAGTACACATTAACATAATGTATATCCAATATACTTCTATCGACCTTGCCAGCCTTCTCATCTACCAAGTATCTAGGGTAATGCTGCTCCAGTAGCTGTTCCCCTTATTACAGAAGCACTTAGTCTCGGGTTTGGGTTCAACCTTGGGTTTCTTCACTAGTGCAGCAGCCGATTTGCCGTTTCATGAAGTATCCCTTCTTGCCCTTGAACTTCTTGAAACTAGTGGTTTCACCAACCATCAACAATTGATGCTCCTTCTTGATTTCTACTTTCGCGGTGTCAAACATCGCGAATACCTCAAGGATCATCATATCTATCCCTGATATGTTATAGTTCATCACGAAGCTCACGGTGCACAGTGTTGGGCCGGCTGGAGCGCCAGGTAAGTCGGCCCAGGTAACTCTCTCTCTGCCTTTTTTTCCTATTTGTTCTGTTTTCTATTTTGTTATTTTGTTCTAGGCTTTATTAAAAATACCTAGACAGATCCCAAAATCATAAAACGTCTCAATGCCACTGTGTGGAATATAACCAACAGCAAACATTTTAGTTTATGATTATTTGAGCATTTAAAATATTTAATAGCATTTAAATGCCCAAATGCAAATACTATAAGATTTAATTCAGAGTCCAAATATGTGATGGAAAAATGTGCAACACCTCTGGTTATTATTTCTAGCATTTTCCAGAAATGATGAACATTTTTGAAAGCCATTTGGATTTACTAAAAATATTTTTAGGTAAACCTAGTGAGTTCATTTGATGCTAGGGTTTAAACAATCCCCATTTAAAGTTCATTTGAAACTTAAACATGATGACACTCATGAGGCTAGCCTAGTGCATTGCGAGAAGCTAGGGATGTGACACATCATTAGTACTATGGATATTCAAAGAGTTCATACTAACAACATTGCAATCATGCTCATCATTCAAAGATTTAGTACCAAGCATTTTAATGCATTCTTCTTCTAGCAATTGAGCACAATTTTCCTTTCCAACAAACTCACGAAAGATATTAAAAAGATCAAGCGTATGAGACAAACTTAACTCCATTGTTTTTTGTAGTTTTCTTTTATAAACCAAACTAGTGATAAAACAAGAAACAAAAAGATTCGATTGCAAGATCTAAAGATATACCTTCAAGCACTGATCTCCCCGGCAACGGCGCCAAAAAAGAGCTTGATGTCTACTACACAACCTTCTTCTTGTAGACGTTGTTGGGCCTGCAAGTGCACAGGTTTGTAGGACAGTAGCAAATTTCCCTCAAGTGGATGACCTAAGGTTTATCAATCTGTGGGAGGCGTAGGATGAAGATGGTCTCTCTCAAGCAACCCTGCAACCAAATAACAAAGAGTCTCTTGTGTCCCCAACACACCCAATACAATGGTAAATTGTATAGGTGCACTAGTTCGGCGAAGAGATGGTGATTCAAGTGCAATATGGATGGTAGATATAGGTTTTTGTAATCTGAAAATATAAAAACAGCAAGGTAACTAATGATAAAAGTGAGCGTAAACGGTATTGCAATGATAGGAAACAAGGCCTAGGGCTCATACTTTCACTAGTGCAAGTTCTCTCAACAATAATAACATAGACAGATCATATAACAATCCCTCAACATGCAACAAAGAATCACTCCAAAGCCACTAATAGCGGAGAACAAACGAAGAGATTATGGTAGGGTACAAAACCACCTCAAAGTTATCCTTTCTGTTCTATCTATTCAAGAGTTCGTAGTAAAATAACATAAAGCTATTCTTTCTGCTCAATCCATCATAGAGTTCATACTAGAATAACACCTTAAGACACAAATCAACCAAAACCCTAATGTCACCTAGATACTCCATTGTCACCTCAAGTATCCGTGGGCATGATTATACGATATGCATCACACAATCTCAGATTCATCCAACCAACACAAAGTACTTCAAAGAGTGCCCCAAAGTTTCTACCGGAGAGTCAAGAAAACGTGTGCCAACCTCTATGCATAGGTTCATGGGCGGAACCCGCAAGTTGGTCACCAAAACATACATTAAGTGGCACATGATATCCCATTGTCACCACAGATAAACACGGCAAGACATACATCAAGTGTTCTCAAATAAAGACTCAATCCGATAAGATAACTTCAAGAGGGAAACTCAATTCATAACAAGAGAGTAGAGGGGGAGAAACATCATAAGATCCAACTATAATCGCAAAGCTCGCGATACATCAAGATCGTGCCATAGAGAGAACACGAGAGAGAGAGAGAGAGAGAGAGAGAGAGATCAAACACATAGCTACTGGTACATACCCTCAGCCCCGAGGATGAACTACTCCCTCCTCATCATGGATAGCGCCGGGATGATGAAGATGGCCACCGGTGATGGGTTCCCCCTCTGGGAGGGTGCCAGAACAGGCTCCCTAGAGGTTTTTGGTGGCTACAGAGGCTTGGGGCGGCGGAACTCCCAATCTATCTAGATATTCGATGTTTTTAGGGTACATCGGCTTATATAGGCGAAAGAAGTCGGTCGGGGGGGTGCTCGAGGGGCCCACGAGACAGGGGGTGTGCCCAGTAGGTGGGGGGCGCCCCCTATCTCCTGGCCTCCTTGAGGATCTTCTGACGTGAACTCCAAGTCTCCAAGATCATATTCTTCCAAAAAATTATGCTGCCGAAGGTTTCATTCTGTTTGGACTCCGTTTGATATTCCTTTTCTTCGAAATACTGAAACAGGCAATAAAACAACAATATGGGCTGGGCCTCCGGTTAATAGGTTAGTCCCAAAAGTACTATAAAAGTGTATAATAAAGCCCGTATTCATTCAAAACAGATAATAAAATAGCATGAATGCTTCATAAATTATAGATACATTGGATACGTATCAGAGAGTTATTTTTGGAATGAAAGCAATCCAGGAGACTTGGAGTGCACGTAAGGGAAGCAACGAGGAAGCCACGAGGCAGGGAGGCACGCCCTACCCCCCTGGGCGCGCCCCCACCCTTGTGGGCCCCTCGTGGCTCACCTTACCGACTTCTTTTGCCTATATATGTCCATATACCCTAAAAACATCAGAGAGCACAATAGATCGGGAGTTCCGCCGTTGCAAGCCTCTATAGCCACCAAAAACCAATCGGAACCCTGTTCCGGCACCCTGTCGGAGGGGGGATCCCTCACCGGTGACCATCTTCATCATCCCGGCGCTCTCCATGACGAGGAGGGAGTAGTTCACCCTCGGGGCTGAGGGTATGTACCAGTAGCTATGTCTTTGATCTCTCTCTCTCTCGTGTTCTGGATTCAGCACGATCTTGATGTACTGCGAGCTTTGCTATTATAGTTGGATCTTATGATGTTTCTTCCCCTCTACTCTCTTGTAATGGATTGAGTTTTCCCTTTGAAGTTATCTTATCGGATTGAGTCTTTAAGGATTTGAGAACACTTGATGTATGTCTTGCATGTGCTTATCTGTGGTGACAATGGGATATTCACGTGATCTACTTGATGTACGTTTTGGTGATCAACTTGCGGGTTCCGTGAACTTGTGAACTTATGCATATGGGTTGGCACATGTTTTCTTCTTGACTCTCTAGTATATACTTTGGGGCACTCTTTGAAGTTCTTTGTGTTGGTTGAATAGATGAATCTGAGATTGTGTGATGCATATTGTATAATCATACCCACGGATACTTGAGGTGACATTGGAGTATCTAGGTGACATTAGGGTTTTGGTTGATTTGTGTCTTAAGGTGTTATTCTAGTATGAACTCTATGATAGATCAATCAGAAAGGATAACTTTGAGGTGGTTTCGTACCCTACAATAATCTCTTCGTTTGTTCTCTGCTATTAGTGACTTTGGAGTGACTCTTTGTTGCATGTTGAGGGATAGTTATATGATCCAGTTATGTTATTATTGTTGAGAGAACTTGCACTAGTGAAAGTATGAACCCTAGGCCTTGTTTCCTACCATTGCAATACCGTTTACACTCACTTTTATCATTAGTTACCTTGCTGTTTTTATATTTTCAGATTACAAAAACCTATATCTAACATCCATATTGCACTTGTATCACCATCTCTTCGCCGAACTAGTGCACCTATACAATTTACCATTGTATTGGGTGTGTTGGGGACACAAGAGACTATTGTTATTTGGTTGCAGGGTTGTTTGAGAGAGATCATCTTCATCCTACGCCTCCCACGAATTGATAAACCTTAGGTCATCCACTTGAGGGAAATTTGCTACCGTCCTACAAACCTCTGCACTTGGAGGCCCAACAATGTCTACAAGAAGAAGGTTGCGTAGTAGACATCAAGCTCTTTTCTGGCGCCATTGCCGGGGAGATGAGTGCTTGAAGGTATATCTTTAGATCTTGCATTCTAATCTTTTTGTTTCTTGTTTTATCACTAGTTTAGTTTAAAAAAAACTACAAAAAATGGAATTGAGTTTGTCTCATACGCTTCATCTTTTTAATATCTTTTGTGAGAATGATGGAAAGGAAAAATGTGCTCAAGTGCTAGAAGAAGAAGTCTATAAAATGTTTGGCACTAAACCTTTGAATAATGAGCATGATTACAATGTTGTTAGTATGAACTCATTGAATATCCATAGTACCAATGATGATTGCACTAGTTATGATGAAAATGTCTCCTATAAGCATGTCAATTTTTGTGGAGTGTATTGGGTTTGCAAGTACACACCAAATAGGGAAGATAGATATTGCAAGAGGCATAAGCATTTAGAAACTAAATGGTTGTAAGAAAGGCTAAATGTGAGTGCTGAAAATTCAAAATATCTTTACTGTACTTGTGAACTTTGTAATGAACATGGTCATTTAAATCTCCGATGCAAATTGTTTCATGATCGAATCATTTCCATAAATTGTGATGACCTGATTTCCCTTGAACATCATAATGAACTTAGTTTGCTTTCGGGTTATGAAGAATTGGAACGCGCAACTAAGCATATTCCAGAATATAACCTTAAGCAATTCCTTGATATTAATCTAGAGGAAATTTATATGTATTGTGCGGTGAATTGCATTGAAAATCCTTATATTGCCAATTACATAAAGAAAAGAAAGCAAATAGAAGATGAAGAAAGTACTAATAAAAGGGAAGAGACCTCCCAATATCCTCCTATTATTTCTTATGATGAATAAGGTAACGAGGAGGAGCTTTCTATTCAACCAATCTCATCAATAAGGAGCTCAAAGAAGAAGGTTGAACCCACACATGATGTGAAGAAGAAAAAGAAAAGACGGAGAAGCAAAGGTAGAAAGGTATCTCTCTCAAATGATGTTGCTCCTACTACTCATTGTGAGGATGATAATTGCTATACTATTGGTGCTATCCATACTATTAATGATGAGAGTGATTATGCTTATGATATGAAAAGGCCCAATCTCGGGGATGCTATGTTTGATGAGAATGACATGTTTGAGAATATATTGCTGCAATTAATGTTTGTCCTAAGCTTGGGGATGCTACGTTTAATGAATATGATATTTTTAGCCTCCCAAGTTTTGATATGCAAAGTTGTTATGATGATAGCATGCCTCCTACTTATGATGATTATATTGGTGAAAGTGGGTTTGGAAGAGTGTCAACTTTAGGAAGTAATGATCCCACTATTTTGGAGAATGTTGAATCTTATTGTGATATTTATTGAAGTGGATTTGGAGAGGTCATGACTTTATTTAGTGATGAATCCACTATTTTGGAAGAGGTATCAATTGATTATGATGAGAATAAAGTTGCTACTTATGATGATTATTGTGATGAAACTTATGCTATAAAAATTAGTGATGATTATATTTATAAAACTTGCCATGATTATGATTACCCTTTTTCTCAACATTACTCTTTTAATGTGGAAACAATCTATAGTATCCGAGTCTCTTATGATACTCCCACTATTCCGAATAAGAAAATTTTTGCTTATGTGGAGAGTAGTAAAATTTCTATGCAAGCAGATCATGAAAAGAATGCTTTAGGTTCTGGTTATATTGTTGAATTCATTCATGATGCTACTGAAAATTATTATGAGGGAGGAACATATGGTTGTAGGAATTGCAATAATATCAAGTCTCCTCTCTATGTGCTTAAAATCTTGAAGTTATGCGTGTTTTGCCTTCCTATGCTAGTTGATTATTGTTCCCATAAGTTGTTTGATCACAAAATCCCTATGCATAGAAAGTGGGATAGGCTTAAATGCTCTAGTCATATTCTTCATGATGATCCCTTTATGTTTCAATTCTTATCTTTTATGTGAGCATCATTGTCATCATCATGCCTAGCTAGAAAGGGATTAAAGAAAAGCGCTTGTTGGGAGATAACCCAATATTTACCATTACTGTTTTTGTGTATCCACATGATTATGCTACTGTACTGATCATGTTTTATAGCTTTTGTTTCAATTAAGTGCCAAATAAGACATTTAGGATAGCTTACGGTGATAGTTGTGTTGATCCTGCTGAAAATCAGAAACTTTTGCACCCAGTAAATTAGTTTTGGTATTTCACATAAACGTGCTTTTGATCGTATTATTTTTGCTATGGATTTTTACACAAATTTCTTAGGACTTCCTAATTTTGTAGGATTTTTGGAGTTTCACAAGTATACGTTTGATACAGATTACTATAGACTGTTCTGTTTTTGACAGATTCTGTTTTCTATTGTGTTGTTTGCTTATTTTGATGAATCTATGAGTAGTATCGGAGGGTATGAACCATAGAGAAGTTGGAATACAGTAGATATTACACCAATATGAATTTAGAATGAGTTCATAACAGTACCTAAGTGGTGATTTATTTTTTTATACTAACGGAGCTTACGAGTTTTCTGTTGAGTTTTGTGTTGTGAAGTTTTCAAGTTTTGGGTAAAGATTCGATGGACTATGGAATAAGGAGTGGAAAGAGCCTAAGCTTGGGGATGCCCAAGGCACCCCAAGGTAATATTCAAGGACAACCAAGAGCCTAAGCTTGGGGATGCCCCGGATGGCATCCCCTCTTTCGTCTTCATTCATCGTTAACTTTACTTGGAGCTATATTTTTATTCACCACATGATATGTGTTTTGCTTGGAGCGTCATGTCATTTTATTTTGTTTGCTTGCTGTTTGAATAAAGTACTTAAGATATGAAATTATTAAATGAGAGAGAGTCTTCACATAGCTACATAATTATTTAAACTACTCATTGATCTTCACTTATATCTTTTTGGAGTAGTTTGTCATTTACTCGTGTGCTTCACTTATATCCTGTGAGTAAATGGTTGAATGATTTGAATATCATAAATCTTAAATTATACATGTTTCATATGCTTATCCCATGGGGAATAATGACTTCACTTATAAGAAATAGAGGTGGTAAATTTATTGGTCATTTGAACAATTCATGAAAGAATATTGAAGGAAGAGAGGTTTCACATATAAATATACTATCTTGAACATCTTCTATGATTGTGAGCCCCATTAATTATTTTCAAACTTGAGAAAATTAGTTGAAGTTGGACAAGGAAGACAACATAATGAGTTATGCTTGGGTATATTTGTACAGAAGTTATATTGTTATAGATCCTCCAACATGTGGTGCTTGCTTTTTAGAATCCTTTACTAGCCAAAATATCTGTACTAAGCGGGAATACTGCTTGTGCATCCAAATCCCTTGAACCAAGTTTCTTCCATGAGTGTCCACCATACCTACCTATATGCGGTATTTACCTGCCGTTCCAAGTAAATTTGCATGTGCCAAACTCTAAACCTTCAAATAATAATCTGTTTTGTATGCCCGAATCGCTCATGTAGCGACTAGGAGCTGTCAGTATCTTCCATGCTAGGTGGGTTATTCTCACGATGAGTGGACTCCGCTCATCATTCACGAGAAAAATGGCTGGTAACTGGGATGCCCAGTCCCATGATCAAAAGATCAAAATCAAATCAAACAATTGCAAACAAAACTCCACCAGGATTGATGTTAGTTGGAGGCACCCGTTGTTTCGGGCAAGCCATGTATTGATGATTGTTGGTGGTGGGGGAGTAAAATCTTTACCATTCTGTTTGGGAACCGCCTATAATGTATCCAGTATGGAAGAAACTGGGAACCCTTGATTGTTATGTTTTTTTGACTATGTACTTCAAGGCAACAGCCTCACAGCTCTTTATTCATCAAAGGGAAATAAAAGTTCTCTATACAAAAGGAAGGAAATAAAAGAAAATAATTACAATACTTACAAATAGAATTAGGGGAGGGAGGCTATCCAAACTAACAGGCTATCCCTTGGTTGTTATGTTGACAATGAAAGAATACCTCTCAAAATTATTTATCTCTATTTCAAAATCGAGCTCTGGCACCTCTGCAAATCCCTGCTTCCCTCTGCCAAGGGCCTATCTTTTACTTTTATGTAAGAGTCAGTAGTATTCCTTCTTATTCCAACCTACTCTTTAGTTGGCAAGCATCATGTGACGGGGAAAGATCTAAGCATATATGGCCATTCAAATATATTTGATCATGAATTATTATTGTTGACAATTATCTATATGATAAGTAAGTTGGGAGGCGAAACATTAAGCCCCTATCTTTATCTGTGTTCAATGGATGCTATTTGTTCCAAAAATATGCTTTGAGTGGTACCAATCATGGAAGACTATATGATAGTTGAGTATGTGGGATTTGCTAAATCAAAGCTCTGACATAGACCCTTCCTAAAAATAAGATGAATTGCAATTGTTTGATGACTGAGAATGAAGTTTGCTAGTTTGCTAAAAAGTTTATGGTCTATGCTTTAACATTTGAATAGTTTGTTACTTGATCATGAGAAGTTTTATGAGATGAGCTACTGTTATGACATATAATGATGCTAGAAAAGGTGATTGAAATTATCATTGATCAAACTTATGCACCTGCTAGCATTCACACTTCATAAATTATTTGTTTTATCATTTACCTACTCTAGGACGAGCAGGAATTAAGCTTGGGGATGCTGATACGTCTCCAACGTATCTATAATTTATGAAGCATTCATGCTATTATATTATCTGTTTTGGATGTTTATGGGCTTTATTATACACTTTTATATTATTTTTGGGACTAACCTATTAACTGGAGGCCCAGCCCAAATTGTTGTTTTCTTGCCTATTTCAGTGTTTTGAAGAAAAGGAATATCAAACGAAGTCCAAACGAAATGAAACCTTCGGGAGAGTTATTTTTGGAACCGAAGCAATCCAGGAGACTTGGAGTGCACGTAAGGGAAGCAACGAGGAAGCCACGAGGAAGCCACGAGGCAGGGAGGCGCGCCCTACCCCCCTGGGCGCGCCCCCACCCTCGTGGGCCCCTCGTGGCTCCCATGACCGATTTCTTCCACCTATATATGTCCATATACCCTAAAAACATCGGAGAGCACAATAGATCGGGAGTTCCGCCGCCGCCAGCCTCTGTAGCCACCAAAAACCAATCGGGACCCAATTCTGGCACCCCGCCGGAGGGGGGATCCCTCACCGGTGGCCATCTTCATCATCCCGGTGCTCTCCATGACGAGGAGGGAGTAGTTCACCCTCGGGGCTGAGGGTATGTACCAGTAGCTATGTCTTTGATCTCTCTCTCTCTCTCTCTCATGTTCTTGATTCGGCACGATCTTGATGTACCGCGAGCTTTGCTATTATAGTTGGATCTTATGATGTTTCTCCCCCTCTACTCTCTTGTAATGCATTGAGTTTTCCCTTTGAAGTTATCTTATCGGATTGAGTCTTTAAGGATTTGAGAACACTTGATGTATGTCTTGCATGTGCTTATCTGTGGTGACAATGGGATATTCACGTGATCTACTTGATGTATGTTTTGGTGATCAACTTGCGGGTTCAGTGACCTTGTGAACTTATGCATAGGGGTTGGCACACGTTTTCGTCTTGACTCTCCGGTAGATACTTTGGGGCACTCTTTGAAGTTCTTTGTGTTGGTTGAATAGATGAATCTGAGATTCTGTGATGCATATCGTATAATCATACCCACGGATACTTGAGTGACATTGGAGTATCTAGGTGACATTAGGGTTTTGGTTGATTAGTGTCTTAAGGTGTTATTCTAGTATGAACTCTATGATAGATCGATCAGAAAGGATAACTTTGAGGTGGTTTCGTACCCTACAATAATCTCTTCGTTTGTTCTCCGCTATTAGTGACTTTGGAGTGACTCTTTGTTGCATGTTGAGGGATAGTTATATGATCCAGTTATGTTATTATTGTTGAGAGAACTTGCACTAGTGAAAGTATGAACCCTATGCCTTGTTTCCTACCATTGCAACACCGTTTACGCTCACTTTTATCATTAGTTACATTGCTGTTTTTATATTTTCAGATTACAAAAACCTATATCTACCATCCATATTGCACTTGTATCACCATCTCTTCGCTGAACTAGTGCACCTATACAATTTACCATTGTATTGGGTGTGTTGGGGACACAAGAAACTCTTTGTTATTTGGTTGCAGGGTTGTTTCAGAGAGACCATCTTCATCCTACGCCTCCCACGGATTGATAAACCTTAGGTCATCCACTTGAGGGAAATTTGCTACTGTCCTACAAACCTCTGCACTTGGAGGCCCAACAAAGTCTACAAGAAGAAGGTTGCTTAGTAGACATCACATAATCTCATAGTGTGAGGAACTTGTATAAGTCATGAAGAAAGCAGTAGCAATGAAACTGACACGATCATAATGCTAAGGTAACAGATGGGTCGTGTCCATCACATCATTCTCCTAATGATGTGATCCCGTTCATCAAATGACAATACATGTCTATGGCCAGGAAACATAACCATCTTTGATTAACGAGCTAGTCAAGTAGAGGCATACTAGGGACTATTAGTTTTTCTATGTATTCACACATGTACTAAGTTTCCGGTTAATACAATTCTTGCATGAATAATAAACATTTATCATGAATTAAGGAAATAAATAATAACTTTATTATTTCCTCTAGGGCATATTTCCTTCACCTTCGGCATCAACTCCGACAGCTCGGCGGAATACTTCCATGCGGGCACACCACCGGACAGACACATCTGCAGTGTGCAGCATAAGTTGATCCAGAAGGTGGCCTTCTTCGCCAATCCCACTGTCCATGACCACGCGGTTGCGGTCCTTTGCAGCTACGGGCTTGGCCTGGACTTCACGAAAGCAGGCCTAAACGCCTGGCAGAGGCTGGATTGGCCTGACACTACCGGTCGCGACGAACCGGAAGTCGGTGAGCTCTATGGCGGCATCAATATAGACCTTGACATCATGTACCATGATGTCATGTTTTACTACATGACACGATGCGGGCAAATATGGACCCTCAATGCGGATGCGTCCGCGCGTACCCCTGTCACGTCGGTGCCGTTCGTCAAGTGCCGCCCTGAGCTTGGTCCCGACCACCGCCGCTACGGGAAGCATCTCGTCTTCACCCAAGATGGCATGCCGCACGTGGTGTGGAGCGACGGCCCCGGTCTACCATTGGATACACGAGCCCGGCTGATGCGAATGCATGTTCAGAGCCATCCAGGCAGCTCCCGGGCCCGACGCTGGAGGAAGGCGCGACACTTGAATGGCCGAGCCTTCCTCATCGGCAGCTAAGGGAGTCCTGGATTAGGGGGTATCCGGACAGCCGGACTGTGTACAACGTCCGAACTATTGAAGCGTGAAGATACAAGACTTAAGACTTCGGCCCGTGTTCGGATGGGACTCTCCTTAGCGTGGAAGGCAAGCTTGGCAATCCGGATATTGTGTTTACTTCCTTGTAACCGACTCCATGTAAACCCTAGCCCTCTCCGGTGTCTATATAAACCGGAGAGGTTGGTCCTTAGGAGGCCGATCACAATTACAATCATACCATCATAGGCTAGCTCTTAGGGTTTAGCCTCGATGATCTCGTGGTAGATCTACCCTTGTACTACCCATATCTTCAATATTAATCAAGCAGGAAGTAGGGTTTTACCTCCATCGAGAGGGCCCGAACCTGGGTAAACATTTGTGTCCCTTGCTTCCTATTACCATCAGCCTAGATGCACAGATCGGGACCCCCCTACCCGAGATCCGCCGATTTTGACACCGGCAGCAGTCGCAGCCACTTGTGGTGGTGCTGGCCTCTGTGGTGTCCGCACCGTCGACATGGATAAGGCCCAACTGTGTCTACTTCACCTGCATTATGCCAGGATCTGACTATATTAATGGAGGGTTTGTGGAGGCATTGCCTTCGAATTTGGTAGTACAACGTCAAGACCGGTGTCTTCCGGGAGTGCGACAAACGAGGCATCCCAAATTCAGATTGGCTCGACTGGCCAAAAGCTATCTGGTTTACACCTTCCTTGATCTGATCCTAGAGTTTGTACTATAATCGGGAGGCATGTCCTTGAACTCATGTTCTCTTCTTATTTCTCACACTATTTGGTGATGATAAGGAGCAAGTGCATTTAGCAATTTGTCCACTAGAAATCACTTAGTCAAGTTGAATCCATCTTGACTTTTGTCACAATCATAGGACTCAATGTCGACGGCACGAGTCATCAAGCACTCGAGAAGATGCTTGGGATTCTCACCCTTCTCCATACAAAAGTATTGGAATGCCCCTTTTGCGATTTCGTTTTGTGCAAGTCAAAGGGAGGAGGTTATGGTCTTGGTCATCACAATGCTATCCCATAGATCCTTGGCATTGGTGATGTGGATGTAAGACCTCTATGACCAAGAATTTTGAGATGTCACTCAAAGCGGACTTGAAGTTCTTTCTTGGGTTTCGAATTCAACAATTTCAAGAAGGAACCTTCTTGTCTCAGACCAAGTACACCCAGGACCTACTTGAGAAGTTTGGGATGACCGATGCAAAGCCATGTAAGACGCCCATACCAACCAAATTTGTACTTAATGAAGACACCAATGGTATTCCATTTGACCCATCTCTTTACCATTCTATGATTGGTTCCTTGCTTTATCTTTATGCATGTAGACCCGACATCATGTTAAGTGTAGGCATGTGTGATTGATTTCAAGCTTCCCCTAGGGAAAGTCATCATACCACGGCTAAGCATATTCTTAAATACCTTGTTCACACCCCAACGTTGGGCCTATGGTACCCCAATGATGCCAAGTTTGATCTCATTGGGTACACAGATGCGAATTGGGCTAGAGATACGGTGGGTTGAAAGTCAACCTTCGGTGCATGTCAATTTCTTAGACACTCATTGATAAGTTGGTCCTAGAAGAATTAAAATTGCATCTCCCTTTCCACTGCCGAAGCCGAATATATCTATGGATGAGGCAAACCTTGAAGAACTATGGAATCATCTATAGCATTTTAAGAATGTTTACATGTAAACAAAGTTATATTCAGATCCTACGCATTTTTCTAATCAATTTTTATATATAATAATGTCAATCTTGGAGTTAGGATTTAAAAGGTATGGATATTTATTAAAGTATTTTAATCTGCCCATGGACTATGAGTCAATTAACCAAAAGATTAGGGGTTTTTCTGCAAATAGCAAACTGTTTCCTGTTCTGACTTCACAATGAATCGAGGGTTGATTTTGGAAAACAACAATGTTTTTTCTGCAAAAAGGATGACGAATGGGCAGCAGCACTCCTTCCTTTATTGGCGAATAAAAAAGTAAGGTATATAGGACAGCAAAACCGAGCCTAATCCCAGCCCTTTAACGCTACCAATCTTGTTAGCGGCTCAATTTCGCGTATGGGTGGTCTCTGACCGTCAGATCTGCCCTCAGTGTCACATTTGCGGTCTGTCCTAAGTGGGCACTATTCCCGAAGAAAAAACAAAGCGACGTGCTTGATTGGGCCTCCTAGCTCGAAGGCCATCTTACCGAGAACCAGTCAGCGACTCCGCACGTTCCCTTACCTGGCCTCCATCCACGGAGCTTCTAGTTAGGGCGCCAATTAGAGGTTCTGGTGCCCACTCAGTCGCACTCTTGGGCCCGACCCAAAACGCGTGCGCTCCCTGGCTCCCTCCTGCTCGGTCACATTGCTTCGCTCCTGACTGGACATGGTTGACCGGTCAACCATTGGTCGTACGACCGTTGATTTTGAAAAAATAGAAAAGTTAAAAAAGCGTGAATTCAAAAATGTTCATAAATTTTTAGAGAAGTTCACAAATTTTAAACAAAGTACATTGAATTTGAAATTTTTCATATTTAAAAAAAGTGCATCAAATTTGAAAAAATTTCTTCAATTTTGAAAAAATTTCATCAATTTAATAAAAATAAAAAAATTAAAAAGATCAAAAACAGAACAAAAACATTCTAAAGGGAAAAGAAAACAGAAAAAAGAAAAGACATAAGAAGAAAAGATGGAAGAAGAAATAACTAAGCAGATAAGTTGAAGGCGGTCGGATGGTTATTGCAGCGTGTCGGCGAAGGTGAAGTGAAGGATGATGAAGGCGAACCATCACGGAGATCCGGATTAGTACCATGGGAACATGCGCGCGTCCACTCCCCCGACCATGAACTCAAGAAGCAGAGCCCACCACGACTTGGCAGCGCTACTGGTAGAATAGGCTTCCCCAAGGTGAGCAATCACACAAGATGGTTGTTGCGCTTCTGGCCTCCCTCCATGCCCGTTGTTCCTTCCCTCAGCGGCGGAGCCAGGAAAAAACGATTAGGGGGGCCAAATGCGTGACAGTATTGATGAGAGGGGCCAAGTATTAGTAATCGTCACAAAAATTCTTAAAACATGAAGGAAAATAAGGGTATTATGCTATACTTCCTGGGTCATGGGGGGAGCCATGGCTCCTGCCAGTCCCCCTAGCTCCGCCACTGCCTTCCCTGCAGGTACAGTTTGCCCCCTTAGCATATTTAGCAGATCCGGTATATCCCCGTCCCGCAAAAAAGCGTTTACAGGCGGCTTGTAATTTTTTTTGCAGTACTGTCGACAGAACAGATCCTCTAAACCAGTCGCACAAATTATTTGCGGGACGAGTTTACGGGATCTGTTCCGCGCCAGAGTCCTTGCGGTACTACAAATAAAATCATCGGACAAATATTGACAAGTGCTTGCATATGAATATACAAAGTTTATATATACCTCTACATCACTAGTTCGTCATCATACGAGTTCATCACATCCAAAATCATGCACAACATACGAGGTAGTAAATTTAGCCTTTCAAATGCGTGATCAAACAAAAAAACATGAACAAATGCACAATCAAGCAAAAGGAGTTTTTTTACCTCCCGGATGTATCATCGAACACGTGACAGGCGTGATTGGTGGAGTGGCGGTAATAAGGGAGGTCGTGGCCGGCCGGAGGGGGAGAAGGAGCCCGGCCTCGTGCCGCGAGTACCTTCTTCCTCGGGGGCTTCGCCCGTGCACCAGCCGGGCCGGTGGAGGCAGTCTTCTTTCTCCCGCCGGCGGCCGCGACGGGAGGAACCGGAGCAGAGGCGGAAGGAGGTTGTGTCGCGCCGGCTGCGCCCTCTTGAACGATGTGATTGCCCTGCCGCTTCCTCTTGCCGCTAGCGATGGAAGGTGTTGGGCGGCACCGACGTGCACGGTCGACGGAGGCGCGGGCGGATGGAGCGACGACATTGGAGGTTGCGCCCGCGCATGATATGGGCCACATGGAGGCTGTGAGTACTTCAACTGGTATGTTTCCGACGCTGCGAGGCTGGACAGCGAGGTCGGAGGCGAGATTGACGGCGGCGGCGTGGGAGGCGGGAACTGAAGCGGGTGGAAGTTGGTTCACGCCAAAGAAAGGGGATCCAGAAAAACAAGGACGGTTCTCATAGATATGACGAAAATGGCCCGGGCTTTACAGAATCCCGATTCTTTACGGGATGGCTGATTTTCCGGAATCTATTTGGCTGAAAAATTCGCCCACATCCCGTAAACATGGCCACCCAAAATGATTACTATTTCGGATGGCCCGGTTTACCGGATCTGATAATTATAAAAAATATGCTTTAACTCGTTCGTAGGTATAGCATTGCTCATATTTATTCCATTATTACTACTCCCTTCAAATTATAAATATAAAATCGTCACGATGTTATATCGTGGGACGGAGGGAGTACAATTTAACTTTGTCCGAATTAATCGTAGTTGGTTCCCCGCCTACGAAACGATCTCGTAGCTAGGAACCCACCACATATACGCGCGTAATTAAGCAGGTTTCCTCCTACGTACGGGAGCTCATAAAGTCATCAGTACGTACTAGTACTTGATATATGCTTTTTGATTCGACGACGGATCGCGTGATGGAGGATGCAAGGCCGTCGTCGACTTTCCCCGACTGGGATGGTCTTCCTACTGATCTCTTGAGGAGCATCGGCGAGCTCCTGGACGTGCCCTGCTGCGTATGGTTCCGCGGCGTGTGCCGGTCCTGGCGCGCGGCTCTTCCCGCGATGCAGCCGCCGTGGCAGGTGATTCCCGACGGCGGGTACCCCACCTGGATGGACCAATTCACATTTCTCTCCCTCCCGACGCGCAGTTCCGCCCGCTGGGCACTTCCGGATTCGCGCTGCGTCGGCTCCACCGCCGGCTGGCTCGCCCTCCTCGACCCTAACATAAGCGTCTCGCTGCTGAACCCCCTGATGCACGCGCAGGTCCGCCTTCCGCCGCTCCGGCGAGACAAACTCCTCTATCCTAGTCCCTTCGGCATCAACTCCGACGGCTCGGCGAAATACTTCCACGCGGGTGCACCGCCAGAAAGGCCCACTTGCAGCGTGCAGGATAAGTTGATCCAGAAGGCGGCCTTCTCCGCCAACCCCACCGCCCAGGACCACGCGGTTGCCGTCCTTTGCCGATACGGGCTTGGCCTGGCGTTCACGAAAGCCGGCCTAAACCACTGGCAGTGGCTGGACTGGCCTGACGCTGCGGGCCGCCACAGCCGGATGGGCGGCGAGCTCTATGGCGCCAGCAATACAGACCTTGACATCGTGTACCACGACGGCAAGTTTTACTACATGACACTGTGCGGGCAGATATGGACCCTCGATGCGGCCGCGCCTTCCCCCGTCACGCCGGTGCCATTCGTCAAGTGTCGCCCTCAGCTTGGTCCTGACCATCGCCGCTACGGGAAGCATCTGGTGTTCACCCAAGACGGCATGCTGCACGTCGTATGGAGCGACGGACCCGGTCTACCTTTCGATACTCGAACCCGGCCGATGCGAATGCATGTTCAGAGCTACCATCCAGGCAGCTCCCGGCACCGACGCTGGAGGAAGGCGCGGCACTTGAGTGGCCAAGCCTTCCTCATCGGCAGCCGCAGTCACTCGCTGGCGGTGCCGGCCTCTGTAGCGTCTGCACCATCGACGTGGATAAGGCCCAACTGCATCTACTTCACATGCATCATGCCAGGATCCGACTACATCAACGGAGAGTCTGTGGAGTGGCTGCCTCCAGAAATTTGGGAGTTCAACGTGAAGACCGGTGTCTTCCGGGAGTGTGACAGACGAGACATTCCAGATTCTGATTGGCTCGAGTGGCCAAAAGCTATCTGGTTTACGCCATCTTTGCCGTGATCCTAGAGGTTTTATAATCGATGGATGTGCTACACCTAATCTCACCCTGCGATTTCCTCAAACCTTGAGGCCATGTTCTGTTCTTTGGGATTTGATTCCAAAGGTAACCACTCTAAGGAGGGATTGAGTGGATCCCTCCGCATCAATTATTTCCCCTTTATATAAATACTAGTGTTTTTTTTAAATGTAAATACTAGTACAAAGATGAGTCATGTATCTTGGAACGGAGGGAGTAAATATTAGTGTTTAGTTAGGCAAA
This sequence comes from Triticum aestivum, assembly GCF_018294505.1. NCBI lineage: Eukaryota > Viridiplantae > Streptophyta > Magnoliopsida > Poales > Poaceae > Triticum > Triticum aestivum. Next base: position 61,176,945 of record NC_057804.1, on the reverse strand, counting down.
TGTAAGGAAGTGGGTATCCGTGAGGTACGTGAAAAAACTGTTTCAAACACTATAAGTTTGCTTGCCTTCCTTTTGCACTCTTGTTACCGAGCTTCTTCTTCCTCGGCTGAAAACAAAATGTTGGCGTAGAATTTATTTTAGTACCTGGCAAAGCTGGGGGGAGACTCACAACAGTATGGATCAAATAGAGAAAGTAGCAAAGCCCAGGCGGGGGGTATGATGGCGGCGGCGGGGCCTTTCTTCGCCGCCGCTGCGAGATGCGGTTGCGGTGGATCTTCATCTTCTCCTTTCAGAAGGGATAGTCCGTCCCATCGAAGATAGAAATCTTGACGTGCGACTTGTAACTCACTGAAGACATACTTAAACTCCAAGGTTGTTAGACCAAAATGAGCAGAGTTAAGGAGTATCTTGCTCTCATACCAATTATAGGAATGAAATATGCGTACCGGGGGGGGGGGGGGGGGGGGGGGGAGTTCTTAAATTTATTTCGAAACCTTCAAAACTCTCACAACCTAGCGGCGGAGTGAAAGTTAACTAATATCCGTGAGTGAAAGCAAACTACCAAACTGATGAAAATCACATGGTTGAATTCAGTCATGCAAAGCAATTCGAATGATAAGGTGCAAAGAAATAACCAGTGATGCTCGAGGGCAACAGAGAATTTGATAGACCAGTTCGTCCTTCCACACAAGGACGATGTCTGGTTGGAGGGGTTGTGATTTAGCACAGAGGATAGACTCTCTTTGCTCCATTCTCCTCCACAATTGGTTCGTCAAATGCCGATCACTCATGGTAGATACTTGAGGCGATCTGCGAACCTTTATAGACTTCTTCTTCGAGAACTACAATCACTCTTGATCTCTAAAGAAATTGACACATAACCGTCTAGAGAGTTTACAACTCTCAAGAGTAATAGGTGGAACATACTGGAATGCTCTATAAGGATTTGTTTTATGTTGGTTGTATCCTGTATGGCTGTTGATAAAATCTTGTGGTAGTCATCATAGATCAATGCTTTGGACTAGATCCAATACGATCACAGATGGAATCATTGAACAGTTATGGTAATATTTGATCTTAATGGCTTAGGAGTAGACTGCGCATATTTGTTTGAGCTGCCAGAAATCTATCTATCTAAGGATTTGCTCAGTTGTGGTTGCTTTATCATGACTGGTTCTTTAGAATCTTGTGCTACTAACTATATATATTTGTGCTTTTTGACTAGATCAAGTATGAACTTGCCTACATGTTGACTGGAATTCTAAACTTTTTTTAGTACCTCTGTTCCCACAATTTTGAGATGGCAAATGGTTGTTTGATGAGATGCACAACATATGAGATAAAAATCATGTCAGATAACACGAGAGAAACCTTGGTAGTTTGGTATGTGAATCTTTCTGGGATTTTTTCTTAGGAATGTGTTATTTCACAAGTAGGTTTGCATGCATGTGTTAATGGATCAGGTGCTTCATGCTATGGTTTGGAGTCAGCATGGAGAAGAACTTTGGGCCTTTTGGGGCACTTTTTGTGTTAATACTAATTATTATTATGATCGATGAAGGCGTCGATGTAGAAGCTTGAATTTTGTAGTTTTGTTGTTGTGCCCAGGTAGTGATTCTTGGGCGATAACCAAGGCAGTAATCACATGCACGAAATACCAATATTTCCTTGTTGACTTGTTGATATTCCTTTTCCTGTTCCCTGTCTTACTTCCATGTGACCTACTACTGTTTCTATGATACTTGTGCATTTTGATGATAAATAGTCCATTAAAGCCGTGATGTCATAACCTTGTAAATTTTAATCCAAATTTTGGAAGCAAAACCTTTTATGCATTTATTTATAATAGAAAATGTTATTCTAGATGATATAACAACACTACTGTAGGAGAACGTACCCCTTGCCATGGAGATGCAGCCTCCAAATCTTTGGCTCCAGGAGGAGGAGGTTTGGTTTTGCTCCCACTCTACATTGCTATTTCCTGCACTTTAAATCATGGACGCTTAACTGCACCAACCTGGGGTTTCATGTTGATGCATGTGTGGGTGGCAGGAGAGCAAGTTCCTGGGGTCTCTCTGTTCCTTTTTCTGGAATCCGCTCCTCGACTTCTTGTTTGCTGCATGTACAATTACCATTCAGGATTGAGTTGTTGACTTATGTAATTGTGTCATCAGGGAAAACCGCCATGTGGTGTGCGCTGGGGATTCTTCTTCCGCTCTGTTGCCTCCCGCCCTGCCCCTCCGGTGGCGGATTCTTCTTCGATTTCCGGCACAGGTCGTAAGCTACCGGTTCCTCTCCTCTGCTCTCTCATGCTCCGCGTGCCCACGACCATCCTGTCGTGCTAAATTGTAATGCCAAGGTGATTGCGATGCCTCTTCTCTATGTACGGATGACAGGTGGCTGTTTAGTAATCTTGTACTACTAATGATACAGATCTGTGCGTTTGGACCAGATCAAGTAGATTGGATATCTTAGCTTAGACTAAATAATGTTTGACCTGTGTGTTTGGACTCTACCAAAATTGACCATCTTTTGTTTGGGCATGGCGCAGATTCGAGATACAGTCGGGCGAGGCGGTTCTGCTGATCGGATCCAGTTGTGGTCTGAGCATAAGCGAGAGCAAGGAGGATCCAGTTGTGATAGTGAAGTTTTATCTTCGGTAGGGCGGAGCGATCACATGCCGGCCGAGAAGACCGTTTGATAGCGCCGCTTGGTTCCCTTTATATTTCCTTGAATGTGAACCTTGCAAAGCAGTGAATTTTTTTTTCGAGCAACCGGCAGGAGCTCTACCTTTTCATTAAAAAGAAGAGAATTGACCAGTTTATAAGGGAAACTGGCCGAAAACCGATACATTTGCGATACACGCACACGCCAGCCCCGAGGCTGCGCACCACTCGAGTCGACGACACTGTCACCCAAGTGACCAGAGACGACACCCTACAACAGAACACTGGGCTCCGGAGCCACTGCTCCGACATCCACACCGGCCCCGAGGCCACGCACCAGCCTAGTCGATGGCTCCGCCGCCCTAGAGGCCAAAGCCAACACCCAACGCACACGAGATCTCCGGCGCCGCCGCACCGACATCCACTCCGGCCCCGAGGCCGCAAACCCACCTAGTCGATGACCATGTCGCCCTCGCGACCAAAGCCAACCACCGCACGAAGGAGATACCCGAAGCCGCCGCTCCGACTTCCACGCCGGCCCCGAGGCCGCACACACGCCTAGCCGACGACGAAGTTGCAAAGCCACAGAGCCACCGCCAGCAGATGAAGGACCGGACCTCCAAAGGCGTCGCCCCCAAGAGGGAAGCGACGAGGAACGCCGCCGACGCCCACTTCGGCCAAGGCCGTAGTTTGGGTTTTCACCCGAAGAGCCCGTGGCTGAGATGACGAGGGAGGTGAAGGGGCTCCACGACGCCGCCTCCAACAAGGGAACGACATCCTAGGACGTCGTCGACGCCGGCATCGACCGAGGTCTAGCTAGGCTTTCACCCGGAGCTCACCAAACCCATGTTCACCACAGCCAATCACCACCGGCGGCGCCCGAGCACTCTACACCGATCACCACCGCCAACCACCTCTTACACGGCAAGCAAAACCACCACGGCACCACGCGCCGTCATGGCAGCCCCGCACCCACCGCCAAGAGCGGCGCCACCGCGCCACCATCCTCCCTCCTCGCTGCCGTAGCCAACGCGCCGCAGCACCGCCCGCAGCCTGCCGAACTCGAGGCTGACCACCACGCACCAGATCCGGGGCAGCCTCGCCCGGATTCACGCCTCGGACGCTCCCCACGACCGCCGCAGCACAACCACCTACGCGGCGCCGCAGCACAACCACCTACGCGGCGCCGCCATCCAGAAGCTGCAGCACGCCGCCACCACCGCAGCTCAACCAGCCGGACGTGCAGCCGCCGGAGCCACACGCCTGGGCAGCCCCACCGACGGATCCAGCCTCCTGGCGTCAGATCCGCGGCGGCTGGCCCAGCACCGCCCCTCACGACCCACAGGGAGGGAGGAGAGGAGAGAGCGGCGCCGCCACCATGCCCGGGGCCGCCGCCCCGGCTTGCCTGCGCCGGCGAGACGCCGCCGCCGCCGGCCACCTCCACGGGGCGACGCGCCCAGCCCCCCCCCCCCCCCCCGCGCGCGCCAGATCCAGCCGCGGTCGGCCAGATCCGCCCCCCACGCACCTTCTGCAGCCACGCCGACCGTCACCACCAGCCAAGGCCAGCCGCGGCGAGTCCCCTTGCTCGCGCGCCAACCGGCCGCCGGAAGAACACGCCCCGCCGCCGCCGTCTCCGCACGGGCTTTGCCCGGCAAAGGCCACCGACGACGGCGAGGAGGGAGCGGCGAGGGGAAGGAGAGGCCGCTCTGGCCGGATCTGGGGACGCAACCCGTGTCGCCCCAGGGAGAGAGCGACGCGGGGGCAAAGCAGTGAATTTTCAAACAAGAGTAGCATGCTGTTGGGAGGAGATGTGCCTTATATAGACTGGATTTACTGTGATTTGTGTATTGCTTTTCTCCTTGTACCATGCATGTCAAATTTTCTGGATCATGCAGAAATAAAGTAATACTCAGTGTCATTTCTTGAAGCAATGTCAACTTTTCTTATGTTCTATTGCATTTCTCGTTCCTTTTCATTTTTGTGTTATAATTCCCTCGCATGTGTTCTTGTACCCACAGCATTTTTCTTGGACATACATCTTATAATTTACATGGCAGTTGTATGTATGGTGTTTGACCGATGAAAAGATTGGTTGATAAATAAGAAATGAAAGTTGTGAACGGCCCCAGATCCTTCCTCATTAGCAACATTGTTGATGGCGTACGTGGTGTTGTGGTTGAAGCAGCTGATGTTCAAGGCCGGCCACGGTGCGATGGGGAGCTTAGCAATAGTCGTGGAGGCTATTTGAGAAAGAGTGTAACACTCTTGGTGGAGGGTTTCTTATACCCTTTCTTATAATTCCTCTGTCCGAAAATACTTGTTAAAGAAATAGATGCATCTAGATGTATTTTAGTTTTACATACATTCATTTTTATCCATCTCTCTAACAAGTATTTTCGGACGGAGGGGGTTTACGATAACAATGTTATGTGTATTCGAGGAAAAAATGATAATCGTGGAGGCATGTGGTAAATAAACGAATACTAATACCTGTTGGAAAAGATGAAATAAATATGAATTCCAGTAAAAGACTAAATAATAAATAAATAAAAGGGAATAGATACATGAAAAGACATCCTAGCCAAAAAGAAAAAGAAACAAATACTAATACTCGAGTCAAGGCTAAGTACTCGGTAGCCAGATATATAATACATATTTGAACAAGAATATCTAGCAAAAAGACTAATAATAAATATCCTAGCCCAAAAGAAAAGGAAAATGAGATAATTACTAGTACTAAACCATGAACCCTGCACGACCAAAGACTCATGTAGGCAGCAAAAGTAGCTTCATACTAGTAATTAATCATTTAGTTTGCAGACGAACACATGTGGTGGAGCCGCATTGACTCCATCTTTTTTTAATGGAACCAACAGATTTGGCAGGTGACCAATGGATGTATGGCCACTGGAGCTACAATTAGGGGCTGGCACATGCGAGAATCAGTCACAGCAACACATACTTGCTTCATGTTGCTCCTTGCTTTAGTCCCACCTCGGTTGGGGAAGGTGGTGGACACCAACATATAAGGAACTCCATTTTGCTATCTAAAATATTAGAACCACATGGTAGTTACACACAAATAGCGCGTAGTAGTTGGTCAACACTAGGAATGGCTGCATCGATTTGGGTGATTGGGTCATAAACTATCTGCCACTCTTTAAGCACTCTAGTGATTTGCAGCACCCGCTTGACCGTGGCATACTTAGCAGAAGTATATCTCACCTTGGCATATTAGCAGATAATTTTGCTGGAAATAAACAAGTGTATCGTATATTCGTTTGGAAAAACTATAATATAACTTATTATTGATACTCCCTCTGTTCACTTTTGTAAGTCATTTTAGACAACTGAAAATAGGCTACCTTATAAAAGTGAACAGAGGGAGTAATAGAAATCACCAGAAATTTGTTTCTAGGTGAAAAATATTTATTTATGTTTACTTATTTATTTCTTAGTGAAAAATATATTTTCGAACGAAAATAAGCAGGAGACTTGCGGATAAACGTGGAAGCCGGAAATCAGCTGTGTGGCAGACGCACACGGCAACTCTGGCAGCACCATCTGAGGAAACACTGATGAGCCCGCGCTGGCCGCGGCCACGGGGCGCTGACGAGCCCGTGATGGCCAGGGTTCAACCCTAGGTAGATCAGGGCCTCCCTTGTTGCCACGGCGGCTCGGGCATTGTTTTTCTCCCGCTGTGCAGCGGGCGACGGCCGCCGCTTCGCCCCTTGCGTCCTGCGCGTGCCTCCGGTCCTTCCTCTTCGCCGACTGCACGACCCGCTCCTCGGGCGTCAACCTTTTCTTCTTGGTTGGCCGCGGTCTTGGGGGGCGGGTGGGGCTTGCCTTTCGTAGAGGCGACGAATGTGATGAGGTCGAACGAGGCGAGGGAGGCGAGGCCGGCGGTGGCATCGAGGGTCGGCGCGTCGTCGTCCATGGCCAGGAGCACGAGCAGGTGGGAGGGTTTTGCGAAAGTGGAAGGAAATGGTGGTCGCTGTGCCACCGATTGGCGGGCCAAGGGGAGAATCTGTTTACTGTCCACACCGACGCAAATGAGACTCAAATTTGGACCGGGAATGGGTCGGCAAACGGACGAAAAGCGGACGTGCGTCGGTTTGGGTTGGCGCGCTGTGCCAATTTTTCTGTCCGTGGTGATCCAAACAGACACACCCGACAATATGGGTCGGCACGTTGGAGTTGCTTTTAGCAATTGTGATTGTACCATGCATGTTTATGGAGAATCATTAACGTGTGCTGCGATTCACAAGACCGTGGATCTCATTTTTCATCTGCACTATTCTAGATAGCATATTAAACTATGTAATATGTACATGCATGTGTATTGAAGATGCCATGGATGCATGCTTGCGTGCATGCACCGCCAATAAACAAAGAGCAGCATGCATGTTGTATCAACCACAACGAGAGTGATTAAATGATGGCATGGAGGCTACCGCCACCAAGTCTGGCGGGAGGGTAGCTAAGGCTACCGCCGTCAACTACGACGGTAGGCCTTTGTACTTAGCAGACGCCGTTTTAACATTGATCAATTGTTGCCGTCATTGACTATGACGGTAGCCTGTCTTAGCCTACCACCACGACTCTGACGGTAGCAAAAGGGTCAGATCTTGAAATTTTTACAAAGTAGGGTCAGATCTCGATTAACTTTTAAAAACTGGTCAAAACACGGAAATTAGCCATGTGCCGCCCCGCCCATGGACCTTTTGGGCATGGTCGGGACCGGCACCGCACCACGACGATGGAGGCAGCGACGAAGGTCTAGGAGGAGAGGCACAGGAGCTGCAGTGGTGTAGGCCGTCACGGAGGTCAAGGAGGAGGAGAAGGGCTCGACGGAGTGTGCCCTTGCCAGAATGCCCACGTCGATGGGCGCCACCGCTCTCGCTGGTGGGGTCAATTTCGCCGCGCCTCATCGCCCTCAAACCCCAACCACCTCGATGTCGATCCCGTGTCTACCCCCAAAGAAATCGTTGTAGTCGGCCTCCTCCTTCATCGATCGCATCGGCCAATCCGACATCTCCTTATATCCTCTCACCCACGATCTCTCACTTTCTCGGCGCCGACCCCTGCGCCGTCTCCGCCCGCCATCCCCTTGACCCGAGTCGAACTTCCGCTGCAAATAGAGAAGTCGGCAAGCTCACTGAGGCCCATGGCCCGGCTACACTTGCCGGAGCCATCAGCAGGGACCAAGCAAGCCGACCCGCATGACGTCCTTACAACATCTCGTCGGTGGCTGCGGTGAGGGTGCGTGCCACTCAGACCAAGTACAAGGACAAGGGTAGGGCCAACAACCTGGACTTCAGGACGCGTTGTCAAGGGTGCGTTGATCTTGATCCTCTCATTTGTTTTTGTGATTCTCCTACAGGTGCGTGTAGCGCCTGTTGCTCTTGCATTCCAGAAATTTTGACAAATTGTGTGGTTCTTATATTCTTCCGGTAGCACACCGTGTGATCCTCTACCTCTTAAATGTTTACTGGGATCTTCCTTGTCTTGTCTTTCACACAACCATGATTGATTGGGCGTTTTGACTTCGGAGTTGTGTCGTGAGATTAATTTGGTGTAGATTGCAATTTCAGTGGAGGAATGATTTTCAGATCAAGTGGAGAATAAACTGATTTTTCATCTTTTTTTTTGTTTGACACAAATATATGCCATGGGTCTGATAGCAGATTGAAGAGCCGCTTAATGAAAGAATATATTTGTACCAAATATATTTGTACCCATAGTACTAATGTTGTGTGTTCTTCTGCCATCAGGTGATTGAAGATGGTTGTGACCAATTTCAGAGGTGCAAAGCCATTGAACATTGTTGGTAGGAATTGGGCTTGGAAGATAGAAGATACTCGATTGAGCAACACCTTTGTTCTTTGATTCTAGGTATACTCCTATCTTTGTGGAAAGTACAAGAAGAATAACAATTGTTAATGATAATTATTCTCTAGGTGTTTTGGTGAGATAATATTAAAGAAGAATCGAATGTCGTGATGGTTTGACTTTCTGGTAATACCCCGCGCCAAAATAGATAGAAGGAAACAACCCACGTTCGATGACAGAAAAAAAAACAAAATAACTCCACGATCTCCACCTCCTCCCTGACTTTCCGCTTCCCCAGACACGACCCATCTGCACATCTTCTCCCGCACCCACCCTGCGCCTCTCTGTCCATAGGACGCCGCCACTCCCCGGCGACCCCCTGACACCTCCTCTTCTGTGGGAGTGACTCCCTCTACGCCCGTCTATTATATATGTGCCGCCCCGCCCGTGGACCTTTTGGGCATGGTCGGGACCGGCACCGCACCACGACAGTGGAGGCAGCGACGAAGGTCTAGGAGGAGAGGCACATGAGCTTTATATGTAACAAACTTTATATGTAAAATGCTTAGAATTTCACGTCTGTCGGATTAAAACAAACTTTATATGTAAAATGCTTAGAATTTCACGTAGCTCCACAATATCCAACTTTCATCCATGCTAAAAATGTTTAAGATTATTGTTTGCATTAATTTGCTCAAATGACATGCTAAGATGGTTTATTTCTTAACTAAATAACTGTAGCTCCGAATTAAATAAATTATAGATGTAAATGGAGTAGAAATATCCTAGATCATAAGCACAAGTAGCTCATTCTTAGTACAACATCATCTCACTTCTCTCATATCTAGCTTTTATAACTGCACTTTCAACATTATTCTCTGCAAGTTTATCTTGCAATGCCACAACTTTGTCTTCTCTCACTCTCTGTTCTGCATAGCACTATCCATTCCCTTTAGCATCCAGCCTGTAAATTTCATCGTGTAAATCTCCCAGCAAATCACACAGAAACGGCGTCGTCGCATCAACACGCCATTCAACATACCCACAATCACTTGTTCATCATTCCAAAACAATTTAAAAAACATAAAAAAAGAAGAACCGGAAAGATATTCAACGGGGATAAAGGAGGAAGAAACCACACTTACTATCGCATCCACGCACATGTACTACTTCCTCTAGGTTTCAGAAGACTCCAGGATATCCAGTGGGGAGCCTTCCTAGGCGGATTGCACCGGCACATCTTCGCCGACACGTACCCCATCAGGTCCTCATGATACGGCACCGACACCCTCGAATCTGTCGATTTCTGAGCTTCTCGCCCGTCGTGGGGAAAGGAAGAACCACTAGACGACTAGGACGTCGTAGGGCACCAAAATTACTCCTTTAGCTTGATTATAGGAGATTTATACCCGTTGCTCAAGTATGTCATGAGGTAATTTACTATCTTCAATGGTTCCCAATTACTATGAATGGTAATTTTTTGAATGTATGTTGTTGTGCTCTCATAACCGGGATCATCCATCCAATTCTCATGTTGATCTCGTAGTGTAGTCTAGGTTTATGCATTTGGTAAATATTATTTTCCCATGAATTTTCTGTACTACTCCCTCCGTTCCTAAATATAAGTCTTTGGAGAGATTACACTATGAACCACATACGGATGCATGTAGAAGCATTTTAGAGTGTAGATTCATCCATTTTGCTCCGTATGTAGTCCATAGTGAAATCTCTACAAAGACTTATATTTAGAAACGGAGGGAATAGATAAGAAAGGTTAATTTGCAATACGAGGTCATTTGCTATTTTAAGGGGATCTCTGTCCTGGATAAGCAAATTATGTATGTACTCTTTTTGTATAGCCATTTCTTCCTTTTGACTACTGTGTTTAGATTTTGGACTTCCAGATTAGATATATGGTCTACAACGTTAAGTTCAGAAGCAAGTTCTGTACTGTCATTTTTTCTGTAGATCTCTCTTGTCTCGTATATTGGAGTGGGACAACTTTGCAATCACTCATGGATAGATGAAGCTGTCAAGCACTTGTGCTTTTGCTTTTGTGACTCCATCTACTTCTTCGTAACAACACACTTCTACAGTGTTTTTGTGATATAAACATTTAGAAAACTAGGCGTGATGTGTTGTGAACTCGTGACTGCTAGCCCTTTTTTCCATTTTGGGTACATAAAAAATCAATAGTTTTTAGCACAAGGTTTATTTATTTTATTTTATTTACCAGGTTAGCAAAGGACTTGAGTATACATGAAAGTATAAGCACCATGATTTATTCAGATGTTTGACACTTGACAGTATCCGAGATGCCGCAGCAAGGTCTGGTGTAGTGTTTTACAATGTTGTCATTTCTTCACTTTGCAAAAAATGGGAAACTGATCGTGCCATTCATTTATTTCACCCACATGGTGTTGATTATTTCATAATTCATCATTTTTATTAACATATTCATGTGAAGTGTAATCTTGAAAGTTGCATTTGCAGACTATACCATCTGAAATGTTGTTTATTAATAACTGTTGTAGTGTATATCCTTTGTTAGAGCGAGTACAAAAAACTAAACCAAAAAGGAAATGTAATGTTGTCAATGAGGATGGGATTCTTATGCCTCAGGTTTCCCTTTGTATCATTGAGACTTGAGAGTAGATTGTGGGGTAATACATTCTACATGCACGTGTGTTGTAGTTGTAGCAAGTTAGACAAGGCACCCCCCTAATGCCGAGAGTATGGAGCTGACGAAGGCTATCAACAACAAGCTTTCAGGATGCGAGCACATAGATGAATTTCTCGTTTTTGGAATAGCCATATTGAATAAGTAGTCTAATTTACTTTCTTGTTATTTGTTTATTGATATGTAGAGGAGAATGGTCTAACCTATAGCCAAGATCAGGTGCTAGCGTCCAATGGAGCTAAGCAGTGCATTACACAAGCTATGCTTGCTATTTTCTCACGTGATGATGTGGTAATGTTATCATCCTTGTACATTGATTTTTTAGGACAAATATTTTTCATACTCCTACTAGCTTAGACAATACCATGAAAATAGCAGCACCAAGTGGTTATCATGTACTCCTTTTGTTGTCCCCAATTCTTAAAAGTTAGCAGGATGTACCCGTAGAAAAGAATAAGGGGGGGGGGGGGGGGGGGGTATAACCACATGACGATGGAAGCCGCGGGCTCTGGCGACTCGGGCGCCTCCACCGCCCCGCTGGCCGCCTCCCCGGCCGAGCCCCCCTCCCCGCCGGCGGCCCCTTCCGCCGTGGCCTCCGCCTCCCCCGCTGCTCCCTCCTCCCCGCGGGCCCCTCCCCTCCCGTCCCCTGAACCTCCCGGGCGGGTGGTTTGGGCGGACTGGGCGGAGGACGCCGACCGCGCCGCGTGTCGGCCGGTTGTGTGCCGTGGCCGCGTTCCCCCGCCCGCCCCGACTCGCCCCGCGCCGCCATGCTCCGTCGGTGGCCTTACTCCCGGGGGTGGGAGTTCGGCTGCCCGGACGTGCGCGCGCCCCTCCCGCCGGTTGCCGCGCGCCTCGCCGGTGACCACGGGGAAAGGTGCGGCCTTTGGGGCTGGGGTTGGGGACAGCCGCCGCCGCCGGCGCCCCTCCGGTTGGGGCGTGGCTGGTCGGGCGGATCGCGGCCCTGCCCTGGCCTCCTGGAAGGTCTCCGCCTGGCCCGACCCGCGTCGGCCGGTCGCCCCGTCGTCGCCCTCGACCGCCGGCGTGCCGCTGCTTTCCCAACGCGCCCCGTTCCGACCCTTCATCGCCTTCTTTGGCTCTTCCCGGGTTTGCTGCACTCCGTCCCCCTGCCGCCTCGCTGCCCCTCGCCCGCCGGTCCGGCCGTCCGCCGCGTCCTCGTCATCGGGGGCGGCGGCTGGAACCCTAGCTGGGGGTGCGGGGTTGGCTCCTGGGCTGGGCCTCACTTGTCGGGCCCTGGGTGCCAGCCGGGCCTGCTCCCTCCCCCCTCCCAGCGTGGCCGGCCCGGTTACGAGGCCTGCGATCTGCTGGCCGGCCCTACCTTCGCGCGACGGCCCAGCGGCCTCGGCCCAGCTCCCCCCGGCCCGGGGAGGCATTTGGCTCCCGAAGGGGTTCCCTCTGCGGCCTCGCCTCCCCCCGAGTCCAGACCTAGCGCCCTCCTTACCCCACTCCCGCCACCGCCGGCTTCCCCCTCCCCCCTGCGATGCCCCCTGCACCGCCGCCGTCTGCCCCCATGATGCGCTCCTGGGGGGACGGTTCTGGGCGCCCCAAACGCCCCCTGGAGGACCCTCGTCTGCCGGGCCGCGCCTCGCCGGAGGGCCAGCGGCGCGAGGCCGACCTCTGTCGTCAGCTGGCCAACCGCGATGGCCCCGACGGGCGCCGGGCCCCTGCGCGCGACTCGCACCAGTCCCCGCCGCGGGATTCTTGCCGGTCTCCCTCCCGGAAGGCTCGCCGGTCGCCTCCCCGCGATCCCCGCGAATCCCATTGCTCGCCGCCCCGCAACCCCCGACGCTCGCCGCCCCGCCTCGACCGTCTCTCGCCCGGACGCACCACGGGCCGCTCCCCGGCGCGGACCGACCGCCGGCTCTCCCCCTCCCGGGACAGCCGTCGCGACCGGCCCCGCTCACCTTCGCCCGCGCGTCGCCATGAACGCCCCGCGTCGCCCCCTCCTCGGGCCGAGCCCTCCGACACTGCGGCCACCCGCCGATACCAGCCTCTTCGGACCCAGCCGAGTCTTCCTCCAGGCAACGGGGGCCCCAGGGCCCGGGGCCGCCAAGGCGCCAAGAAGAAGAAGAAGCGGGGTGCTGCACGCACCCCCGCTACCGCGGCTCTGGCCCCCGCGTCTTCGGGCGCACCCATCTCTGGTGCCCCCGCGACCTTCCTCCCTACTTCAACTGTGGTGAGGCTGGCCACTTCCAGGTTGACTGCCCCAACCCGCCGACGTGCTACCTCTGCAAGGAACCGGGCCATCCCGCGGTTCTCTTCCCCGACCGACCGATGACCGAGGAGCTCATGATGTATGGCCACGGCATCGAGGGCCTCGGATTCTTCCACATCGAGGTGGAGGACGCCCCCCTCCGTCCCCTTCACTCCTTGCTGTTGTGTCCATTGTGGGGGCCGGGGTTGCCTCGCCTGAGATGATCGAGGCGGAGCTTAACCACCTCTGCCGTCGTGTCTGGGACTGGCAGGTGACCCCGACCTCGGACAGCTCCTTCACCGTGGTCTTCCCCGACGCTCTCAGCTTGGGCCTCTGCACCCGTAGCGACGACATCACCCTCGCCCTCAACAAACTCGTCGTCAACATCTCTGAGCCCCTGTTGGATCCCAAGGCGGTTGTCGTGCTGGACACCGCTTGGATTCTCATAGCGGGCCTCCCCGACATCGCCCGCTCTGAGAGGGTGATCCGGAGCACGTCTAAGCTCCTGGGCAAGGTGGTGGTGGTGGACGAGCTCTCTCTCCGCAAGGAGGAGGAGGTCCGTGTCAAGCTCAAGTGTCTGGACTCCTCCACCCTCCGTGCCACAGTTCGAGTGTTCTTCAACGACCAGGGATTCGACCTCAAGATCTACCCCGAGCCCCCCAACCACGTCGGCCGTCCTCGTCACTTCGATGCGGGTCACTTCGGTGGGGGCGGCGCGGATTCCCGCTATGATTCCCACTACCGCCGGCCGCGCCCCTCCCGCCACGAGGACCCGGAGGACAACGACGAGCACTCCGGCCGCAGCCGCTCCCCCTCTCGGGACCCCTCTCCTCCCCCAGGGCGGGGGGGGGGGGGGGGCTCGGGTGCGGGCCGGTCGCGTGGGTTGGCCCTCCCCTCCGAGGTAGCCACCCCCACGCTGCCTGCCCCCTCTCCCTCCTCGGCTGAGCTCAGCGACATCTCCAGCGTCAGCCTCCTCGTCCTCCCGGCATCTTCGCCGCGCTCGCCGTGTGCTCTGCCTGTGGTGGCCACGGACCCCCTGTCTCCGACCTCGGCATCTCTGCTGCCTCCGGCCTCGCTGTCGTCGGTGCCTCCCCCCTTGGGTCCCCCCTGTTGGACCCCTCTGGGGCGGATGCGCTGCCGCCACTCGCCTCCCCCCCGGCCCCCTCCCGAGCCCCAGTGGTCGACGCGCCGGCCTCGGATCCACCGGCCCTGGACCCGCCCTCCCCTCAGGCGGTGTCTGGTGCCTGTCTGATCCCCCCGGCGTCTGCTTCCCCGACTCGTCTGCTGCTGGTGGCCTCCAGGGAGGTGGTCACCCCCGTCGCCCCTCACCCGCCTCTTTCGGTGTCCTACGTCCGCCGGGCTCGGGCCTCGTCGACCCCGGTGACGGCCTCCCGCCGCAGAGCCCGGCTCGACGCAGACCGCCCGGCCGGCCTCCCGACGCCGTCCATCTCCGAGCGGGCTAAGATTTGGGCTGCGGCCCGGAAGCTCGAGACAGGTGCGACCGACATTCCTTCTAGTTCTTCCAATTGCTCTTTCTCTGCTCTCGAAGCCGTTCCACTTGGCCGCCTTGGCAAGGTGGCCCGTGAATCGGCCATAGTTTTCAGGGGGGAGGTTGGCCCCTCTTTGGAGCAGATTGCGGCTATCCAGGCCCGTGAGATTCTCGATGGGAAACTTGCCGAGACACGGGCACGCCTCCTCCGCACCCCGGCACCCCAGCCTTCGGAGATGCCGGTCGAGGAGATTCGGGGCCGCACTCGCTCCCGCACTACCGCTCTTCGAGCCCACAGTGCTTCCACCGTCCTGGGGTCGAGCAGCCCCCCCATGGCGGTTTAGATGCGCGCCCTTTTTTGGAACATTCGCGGCTTCGGCCATGATGGCCGTCGCCGCCAGCTTGTTGAGTACATCCGGGACGAGCACATTGACATCATAGCCATTCAAGAAACCATGCGCACGAACTTTTGCCTCCCCGAGCTTGACAGGCTTAGCTCCCACCTGTTCGCGTGGCATTGGCTCCCTTCTAGTGGGAACAATGGCCACTCAGGTGGCGTCCTCTTAGGTGTTAAGGATGCCACCTTTGAGGTGGGAGGAATGGATCGGGGTGAGTTCTTCGTCAGTATGGAGATCTCCGAGCGTGCACTCAACTTCAAATGGGAGGTCATCATCGTCTACGGACCGGCGGATCACAGCCGCTCCCCGACATTCCTCACCGAGCTGCAGCAGAAGATCTCTGCGTTATCTCTTCCCGTTGTGGTGGTGGTGGGGGGGACTTTAACCTCATCCGCTCCCCGGATGAGAAGAATAACGACCGGGTTAATCACCCCCGGATGCAGATGTTTAACGATTGCATCGCGGAGCTTGGCCTCCGTGAGCTAGAGCGCACGGGGCCCCGGTTCACCTGGATTAACCGCCAGATGAACCCGACGCAGTCTGTCCTGGACCGCATCTTAGTTTCCCCGGATTGGGAGCTCCGATGCCCCCTGGCCTCAGTTCAGGCTATTACCAGGATCAGATCTGACCATGTCCCCCTCCTCCTCTCCACGGCGGATGAACGCCCCCTCATTCCCCCCCAGTTTCGGTTCGAGGTATTCTGGCTCAACCAAGCTGGGTTCCGCTAGGCGGTTGCGGCCAAGTGGGCCGCCGCACGCGTCTCCCCCCACCGCACCATGTCCGTGGTCGACTCCTGGCAGTTTTGTGCCAAGCTAGCCCGCCAGTTTATGAAGGGCTGGGGCGCGAACCTTGGCCGGGATATTCGTGAGCGCAAGAAGGCCATCTTAAGCGCTATCCAGGCCCTGGACGCCCGTGCAGACCTGTCCGGGATCTCCCCGGATGAGTGGATGTTGAGGTATGATCTCGAGGACCAGCTCTCGGCCATCTACACTGACGAGGAGGCCTACTGGTGGATGCGCGGCACCCAACGTTGGGTGCTTCAGGGCGACGCCAACACGGCCTACTTCCAGGCGATTGCCAACGGCCAACGGCGCCGCAACTCCATTCATTCCTTGTGGGCGGGTGACTCTCAGCTTGTTCGTCCCTCGGACATCCGCGCGCACGTAGATGGCTTTTATAAAGCCCTTTTTACCCCCACCCCTCGGGGTGGGGCTGCACTGGCCCCCGATACCTGGTCGGGAGACCAGCTTGTTTCCGCCGAGGCCAATGGCGCTCTAGTGGCACCCTTCTCGGAGGAGGAAGTCCTTGCGGCGATCAAAGGAATGAACCCCTCCTCGGCCCCGGGCCCGGATGGACTGCCAGTATTGTTCTTTAAAACATTCTGGCCGACCATTAAGCCGGAGGTCATGGCCCTCTTCGACGAGTTCTTCTCTGGAACCATGGACCTGGGGCGCCTGAACTATGGGATCATTACCCTCATCCCTAAAGTTTCGGGGGCCTCGGACATCCGCCAGTTTCGTCCCATCACCGTGATTAACGTGATCTTCAGGATCCTGGCCAAGGGGTACGCCAATAGGGTGACCCTTCTTGCGGATTCTATTACCCACCCCAACTAGTCTGCCTTCATCCAAGGCCGATTCATTTTGGATGGGGTGTTAGTCTTCCACGAGGTCCTCCATGAAGTTCGAGCGAAGCACCTCCGCGCGGTGTTACTTAAGCTCGACTTCCACAAGGCCCACGACATGGTCCACTGGCCCTTCCTTTGGGAAGTTTTGCTTCGGAAAGGCTTCGACGACCGCTAGGTGACACGGGTTATGCAACTCGTCACCTGCGGCCAGACGGCGGTCAACATCAACGATGAGATCGGGCCCTACTTCCCCACCTTATGTGGGGTGCGCCAGGGGGACCCGTTCTCCCCGTTTCTCTTTAACATGGTGGTCGATGCCCTTGCTGTCATCCTGGATAAGGCCAAGGCCTTAGGTCATATTCGAGGCATTGTCCCTCACCTTGTTGGTGCTGGAGGGGTCTCCCTCCTCCAGTATGCGGACGACACCATTATCATGGTTGAAGGCTCCGCGTCCGACATCGCCAACCTGAAGTTCCTTCTCCTTTGCTTCCAACAAATGTCCGGACTCACCATTAACTTTGACAAGAGCGAAGTGATGGTTCTTGGCTACAACCCGGACGAAGTCTTGTCCATTGCGGACCGGCTTAACTGCCTCCTGGGTACCTTCCCCACCGCTTACTTGGGGGTGACTAGGATGCAGCGCAGGGTTGAACCCTGGAGGGGCCGCTGGCTGTCGAAGGCCGCCAGGGTGATCCTTACCAATTCCTTGCTGGCGAGCCTCCTCTGGTTCCTCTTCAGCTTCTACTGCCTTCATGAGACCCTCCACCAGGAGGTGGACAAATACCAGTCAAGGTTCTTCTGGGCTGGCGAGGACGACAGACAGAAGTACCACATGGTGAGCTGGTCCGACATCTGCAAGCCCAAAGACCAGGGGGTCTTGGGATCCTCTCTTCCCGACGCATGAACATTGCCCTCCTGACTCGCTGGTTGTGGCGCATTGCCAACGGAGAGGGGGGCCTCTGGCTCACCATCATCCATAATAAATACCTTCGTGGACAACCTCTTGCCTTTCGCCAACGTACGGGTGGTTCTCAGTTCTGGCAGTCTGTGATCCATCTCCTGCCCGTACTACGCATTGGCACCTCTGTATCTGTTGGCTCCGGAGCCTCGGCCCTGTTTTGGTTCGACCGTTGGCTAGGGGACGCCCTCCTGGCGGTGCGTTTCCCTGAGCTATTTGCCATTGCAGTTGACCCTCGGGTCTCGGTCGAGACGACCCTTATTGACTTAGGGCATCTTGCCTTCCGGCGCCAGTTTGGTCCCCTTGAGGTGGCCGCCTGGGACTCCCTCCTCCAGGACATTGCTCTTCTGCCGATGGAGGTGGCGGAGGACCGGGATGTTCTGTCCTGGCACGTCGAGCCCTCCGGACGTTTCTCCACGAAGTCCTTATACGGTGCTTGAGGGAGTCCTGGACTAGGGGGTGTCCGGATAGCCGAACTATCATCATTGGCCGGACTCCAAGACTATGAAGATACAAGATTGAAGACTTCGTCCCGTGTCCGGATGGGACTTTCCTTGGCGTGGAAGGCAAGCTTGGCAATACGGATATGTAGATCTCCTACCATTATAACCGACTCTATGTAACCCTAGCCCCCTCCCTTGTCTATATAAACCGGAGGGTTTTAGTCCGTAGGACGAACAACAATCATACCATAGGCTAGCTTCTAGGGTTTAGCCTCCTTGATCTCGTGGTAGATCTACTCTTGTACTACCCATATCATCAATATTAATCAAGCAGGATGTAGGGTTTTACCTCCATCGAGAGGGCCCGAACCTGGGTAAAACATCGTGTCCCTTGTCTCCTGTTACCATCCGCCTAGACGCACAGTTCGGGACCCCCTACCCGAGATCCGCCGGTTTTGACACCGACATTGGTGCTTTCATTGAGAGTTCCTCTGTGTCGTCGCTCATAGGCCCGATGGCTCCTTCGATCATCAACAACAACGCGGTCCAGGGTGAGACTTTTCTCCCCGGACAGATCTTTGTATTCGGCGGCTTTGCACTCCGGGCCAATTCACTCGGCCATCTGGAGCAGATCGAAAGCTACGCCCCTGGCCATTAGGTCAGATTTGGAAGTTTGAACTTCACAGCCGACATCCGCGGAGACTTGATCTTCGACGGATTCGAGCCACAGCCGAGCGCGCCGCACTGTCACGATGGGCATGACCTAGCTCTGCCGCCGGACAGTGCCCTGGAGGCCGCACAAGAGTCCGCTTCGACCCTTAACTCGAAGCCGATTGCGCCGATCGAGGATGGGTGGCTAGACACCGCCTCGGGGGCTGCTACCTCTACGGTGATGGAGCCGAATATTGACCCTGTCCCTTGCGAAGCTCGTGACTCCAAGGTGCCGGACTCTTCTCCGGACCCCGAACCCTCTGCGCTCCTGCCAATCGAACCCGATTGGGCGCCAATCATGGAGTTCACCGCTGCGGACATCTTTCAGCACTAGCCTTTCGGTGACATCCTGAATTCGCTAAAATGCCTCTCTTTATCAGGAGAGCCTTGGCCGGATTATGGCCAGGACGGTTGGGATGCGGACGGCGAAGAAACTCAAAGCCCACCCACCATCCACTTCGTAGCCACTGTCGATGACTTAACCGACATCCTAGATTTCGACTCCGAAGATATCGACGGTATGGACAACGATGCCAGAGACGACCAAGAACCAGCGCCCACAGGGCACGGGAAAGCCACCTCAACTCACGATATATATATGGTGGATACACCCAAAGGAAGCGATAACGAGAAACAACGGGACGCTGCGAAGGAAAATTCCCCCAAAAAACAGCCGAAACGGCGACGCAAGCGCCGCCCAAAGTCCCGCCTCGACAGCGGCAGCACCCATGAAGACCCAGCCATAGAGCAGGGCGAACCAGTGGACGACGAACATGCCCCCAAGCAACCATCCGAACAGGATGAATTGGAGAGGCAACCCATCTCCAGCGAAAACAACAGTCCGGATGATCTCACGCCAGACACATCGTTGGAGCAGAAGAACCTCCACAAAAGGCTCGTCGCCACTGCACGAAGCCTGAAGAAGCAGAAGCGGAAGCTCAAAACAGCGGAAGACGTACTCAGAATGAGATGGAGCAAAGTACTCAAGACCTCAGACAAATACGGCGAGAGTCGCCAAGCAAAGAGCTACCCGAAGCGCAAACTGTTGCCCAAATTTGACGAGGAGGCCGTAGAGCCCCAAAAATCAAAAAACAAAGAGGCCGCCCGGTCGGATAAACGACCACGTGACAAACAAAGAGTGGCAAGCGGCACTGCACACAAATCGGCACGCGATCCACATAAGGATCCTCGCAAAAAGGATGGCCCGGTTAGATCCATCTATGGGCCAAGAAAGCAAGCTCCAGAAGGTAACACAACACGTCGAGTATTTGAAAATCACGGCACACCCAAATACAGGGGCGCCGCACACCCCCTATGTTTCACCGATGAGGTGCTGGATCATGAATTTCCAACGGGATTCAAGCCCGTAAATATAGAGGCGTATGACGGAACAATAGACCCCGGAGTCTGGATTGAGGATTACATCCTGCACATACATATGGCTAGAGGAGATGACCTCCACGCCATAAAATACTTACCCCTCAAACTCAAAGGGCCAGCCCGGCACTGGCTCAAAAGCCTCCCAGAAAATACCATTGGAAGTTGGGAAGAGCTCGAGGACGCATTTCAGGCAAATTTTCAGGGGACTTACGTCCGCCCTCCGAATGCAGACGATTTAAGTCACATAACTCAACAGCCCGGAGAATCAGCCCGTAAATTTTGGAACAGGTTCCTCACCAAAAAGAACCAGATAGTCGACTGTCCGGACGCCGAAGCCTTAGCAGCTTTCAAGCACAACGTCCGAGACGAATGGATTGCCAGACACCTCGGCCAGGAAAAGCCAAGAACAATGGCCGCACAACAAGCCTCATGACCCGCTTTTGCGCGGGAGAGGATAGCTGGCTGGCAAGATGCAGCACCAGCGACCCAAATACATCCAAGGTCAGAGATGGAAATGGGAAACCACGGCGCAACAAGGACCAGCGCCGGACTAAAGGAAATGGTCCAAAGAGCACGGCAGTCAACGCCGGATTCAAAAGCTCTTGGTAGAACAACAAAAAAATGCCTCTCAAGGAGAACAGCGACGAGCTATCCAACCTAAACAAAATCTTGGACAAGATATGCCAAATCCACAGTACCCCCGGGAGGCCTGCAAACCATACCCACAGAGATTGTTGGGTCTTCAAGTAGTCCGGCCGACTTAACGCCGAACACAAGAGGCTAGACACACCAAGTGAGGACGATGACGAACCTCACAAGCAGAGCACTGGAAAAACAAAAGGATTTCCCACAAGAGGTCAAAACAGTAAATTCACTTCAAGTGACAATAGGAAAAAATGGAGCGGTGCCCATTAAAGTACGCACCGCACGGTCCACCCCAGCGGAGTCCCGACACTGGATGTCAAAACCAATCACTTTCGACCATCAGGATTACTCCGGGAATATCCGGAACGCAGGATGGACTGCTTTGATATTAAATCCTGTAATCAACGGACTACAATTTACACAGGTCCTAATGGACGGCAGTAGTGATCTAAACCTGCTATATGAGGATACAATCCGCAGAATGGGGATAGACCCAACCAAAATACACCATAGCAACACTTCCTTTAAAGGAGTGATGCCAGGCCAATATGCCCATTGTACGGGCTCTCTACCACTAGAAGTTGTGTTCGGCTCATCTGACAACTTCCGTAGCGAAAAGTTAATCTTCCACATCACGCCATTTAAAAGTAGCTATCAAGCACTATTGGGACGCGAAGCTTTCGCCCGCTTTAACGCAATACCGCATTACGCGTCTCTTACACTCAAAATGCATGGTCCACGTGGCATCATCTCATTAAAGGGTAACTTCGAGTGTTCCTCGACTACGGAAGAACGTGAGACTGCCTTGACAGCCACACAATAATCCGGCTTTGCTGATCAAAGCCCCTAAACAGGTCATTCAAGACCCCAGACACGGTTAGGCGAGTCCGGTATAAATAAACAAGGGGCTTACTAGCCGCGTACCCCTTTACAAGGGGCTCCACGCATGCACAAAAAGAGACAATAAATCTCAATTTTATTCATTCTTTGAATCATACTCTGTTTATTTCAAAATACATCTTTCGCACGGACTCTTTTTCAACTAAGTTCTCCTCTTTTAAAGATGAACACCGTGCGACACCCGTCCAGGATACGGCACAACGGAGACACAGGCGCAGACGTGCAGTAGGGACCCGTTGCAAGGATTCTTTTCAGATTAAGACCCTGCGTAAACCTTTTTTACTGTCTCTTGTTGATACACATCCCCCGATTTTTTGCTATAACCGACGAGGAATCTGGCGTTTTGGCATCGGCCGCGTCAGAAATTTTTGCGCGTACCTGGACACTAGGGGCTTAGGGCATTGTTCTGCCCATTTTCATAAAGGCCGAATACCTTAGGGAGTGTTCGGCGTCTCGAGTTAGGCCTTATATGCATCAGCTCCGAATCGTGTCTTTGGTCAAATGTTGGGTTTGCCCGGCTCCTGTGTTTTGCTGCCTTACGTTCCGCTCTATCGGCTAACGCGGCACCAGGAGAACTACTGCGATTGTGCCTCGGTTCGTCCAGGTGAGCACCTCAATAGGGAAAGCCGAAAACTGACTGTCATGATATAGCGAGAGACTGCTCAACCACTCGATCGACCACCGAAATGTTTAGAATTCCTCCGCTTTAATGAAGGACCGTTTCCCGGTTAGGCACATACGCGCCCCGAAATTCAGAGAGCGCAGTGCACCTGGGGGCTATATAGTAGCCCCACCATCGAACTCCTATGGCTAAGTGAAAGTGATAAAGCATTATAGTCCGGTTGCCTAGTTTGCTACGCTATCACCTCCTTCACAGGACCAAGACGTTGGATTAAGTGTGAAAATGTGCTTTTTTTGCAAACACCCCCGCACTATGTGCGTGGGGGCTGAAGCCGAAGACTGCCATCTTTCAGGTTATATACACATATACGTTAACGGCCGCACAGGAGGTATTTCAAAACTTGAACGCCCGAGTATAAAAGGCCTTATATTATATTTGAAACATGGTTTCACAAATCATACATGTCATTTGAACATAACGTTTTTCGAGCACTGCGACTCTATTAAACGAGCGCCCTGCAGGACTTCCTCAAAATAGTGCTCGGCTGGTAATCGGCTTTTGTCTGAGTCCTGGGATGCAACGTCGGTGGCCTCCATCTCCGCCCAGTATGTTTTGACACGGGCGAGAGCCATCCGTGCACCCTCTATGCATGCCGACCGCTTCATCGCCTTGATATGCGGCACCGCATCAAGGAACTGCTGCACCAAGCCAAAATAACTCTTCGGCTCGAGCCTGTCCGGCCACAGATGAGCCACGACATCCTTCATGGCAAGTCCGGACGACCTGTTCAGCTCAGCCCACTCAGCCAATCGATCAGTTAACAGAAGTGGATGCTACGAACTATGGAATTGAGACCAAAAAAGCTCTTCCATCTCGTGATCCTTTTGGCTTCGGAAGTGCACGACCGCGTCCGACGCACTCGCCACCAAATTCAGATAAGTATCCTCCGCACCCCACGACTGGCCCAACTGAGCATACTTCGGGTCCGTAAACTTCCTACGCAGCAGAAAGGGCTTTCCAGCCGCAATATCCCCGGCCTGACGCAGCTCCTCTATAGCCCTCATCGCGGAGCGGGCATCTTTGGCTTCGGCAGTGGCCTTCTTCAGGTCCTCTTGCTCCGCTTGGCGTTCTATTTCAAGAAGCTCATACCGGTCGGTAGCATCCTTCAGCTTCACGGCCATTACGGCCATCTCCTCCCTGCTTCGGCAGTGAGCAGCCTTTTCGGCTTTTAGCTCTTCGGCCGCCTTCGAGGCAGCCGCATCACTCTTTCTGGCTTGCTCCTTGACTCGGGCAAGCTCCGCCCGAAGCTCCTCCATAGCAGCGGCGCCATCTGCATCAAGCATACATATTGTCAGGCATGGGCATTAGCTCCCTTACCAGGCGTCCGCGGAGAAGCCAAATACCTTGTGACTCGTCAAGTCGCTTATTGACCAGCACGATGTCCGCATCCGCAACGCCAAGTTGCCGCTTCAGTTCGGCAAATCCATCAGTCCGGCTGGCCACCGAACGCTCCGCCACCTATATAGGAAAGGCGACATCTTACAACTGAGATTATGATCCTCGGCACGCTGTCACCTTTGACAACGTACCGAGTCTCAGGGGCTACTCTCTATACAGGGCGCATTCTATGCGCAAAATTGTCAAAAGGTATATCATTTTTTGCGTACCTCAAACCCCGTCAGTAAACTTCTGACGGCCTCATGCAACCCGCTCTCAGCGGATGAAATCCTTTCAATCACCGTACTCATCAATGTACGGTGATCTTCTGAGATAGACGCACGCCCGAGCAAATCCTTCAGCTCCTCCGGCCGTACACCGGTTGGTGCCGAACCCTCCGGCCCCGCCGGACTCGAGGAGACCCTCCGCGACGATACCTCAGGGTCGTCCGCCCCGCCTGACGGTGCGGCAGATGGAGGCATTTCGCTCTCCATCATCTCCGGACGAAGATCCCCCGAAGATGAGCTCTGTTGAGAAGGGCTGAGACCCGAACTACAAGGTAAAACTTCGGTTATCTTCAGAAATAAAAACAGGGATGCCCCTTATTACAAAACTCCCCTTTCTATTTACGGCTCGCTGGAGGGCTGATTCCCTTGGGGAAGCAATGCGGCCGGGGCTTCTCCTGGTGCAGGGTCCTCTGCTGAAGATTTCTTCCCCCGCTTTGAGGCCTTGGCCTCCGGATCTTCAGAAGCGGTCCTCTTCTCCCCGTGGAAGGAGGGATTCTCGATCCCCCCTTTCTTAAGAGCCTCCCTAGCGGAGGCGGTAGTTTTCCTGTTTTCCCCCTCGCCCTCTTCCGAAGGCGCAACCTCCAGCATCTTGATTAACACCGGATCTGGCGTGATCTCAGGGAGGCGGGCCGGACACCGTATCAGTTTTGCTTTTTCTATCCACTCCTGTTCAAGGGATAGCTGGTCAAAGGGCAAGTTTATGATAAATGTATGGGCAGCATGTCCGGGCACAGGACTACTTACTTGAGTATCCGGGCGATTGCATCTCAGGCCTGCGTCCTCGGTTAGGTCCGGACACATCTCTTGTGATCCGAAGAACAGTTTATACATCTCCACGGGCGTTGCACCCATGAAGTGTTGGAGAGCTCGCGGTCCCTCCGGATTGAATTCCCACATGCGGAGGGGGCGGCGTTTGCAGGGCAGAAGGCGCCGAATCAGCATGACCTGCGCCACCACAACCAGATTGATCTCCCTCTCTTGGAGGTCTCGAATACGGCCCTGCAATAATGGCACGTCCTTGGACGGCCCCCAGTCAAGCCCTTTGTTGACCCATGACTCCAGCCGTTGTGGAGGGCCCGAGCGAAAGGCAGGCGGCGCCACCCATCTGGTGCCCTTGGGAGCAGTGATGTAGAACCACTCCTGTTGCCACAAACCGAGCTCCTTTTGGAAAAAGCCCTCGGGCCACGGAGCGTCAGCTCTCTTGCTTATAACTGCCCCTCCGCACTCTGCCTGCCGCTCGTCGATCATCTTCGGCTCCACGTCGAAGGTCTTGAGCCACAATCCGAAGTGAGGAGTGGTGTGGAGGAAGGCTTCACATACGATAATGAACGATGAGATGTGGAGGATGGACTCCGGATCCAAGTCATGGAATTCCAGCCCATAATAAAACATGAGCCCCCTCACGAAGGGATCCATCGGGAAGCCTAAACCTCGACGGAAGTGAGACACGAACACCACGCTCTCACCAGGCTCAGGAGTGGGAATAACTTGCCCTTGTACGGGCAGCCTATGCGAAATTTCGCCAGTTAGATACCTGGCGTCTCTTAGCTTTAGCACATCTTCTTCCGTGATAGAAGAGGGCATCCACCGGCCCTGTAGGTCGGAGCCGGACATTGTCGAAGGTCCGAAGCGCCTGAATCTGGAACCTTGGGTGTTGGAACTCGGGGCGAGGGGCGGATTCGATTGAAGATTGAAGAAAAGGAACAAGCCTTGGTCTCATTATAAAGAGGTTGAATACCAAGAGCCGTCCCCGTAACCGTTTGGGACGCGCCTTCGATGGAGGGGGCGAGCCAGCGGGCGCGGTTGGGTTACCCACGCCCGTATTGATGAGAATCCCGGAATAAGGGGACACGATCTCTGCTTTTACAAGACGTGCCAAGGAAACCGCTTCGCTAAACGCACTGAGGTGGAATAATAAAAACGATTCGAGTAAAGGCTTGGCCGTGGTGTGACGTCATGCCGCGAAATACGTCAGCAGATTGAACTTGGGTGAATATTATTCTCTCTACGGTGGAATGTGGAATTTATTTTGCAGAGCCGGACACTATCCTGGTGTTCAAAATCTTCTACGGATTATTCGGAGAGGGAACCCGCCTTGCAATGCCGAAGACAATATGCGCGCCGGACTCATCGTCATTGAAGCCTGGTTCAGGGGCTACTGAGGGAGTCCAGGACTAGGGGGTGTCCGGATAGCCGAACTATCATCATTGGCCGGACTCCAAGACTATGAAGATACAAGATTGAAGACTTCGTCCCGTGTCCAGATGGGACTTTCCTTGGCGTGGAAGGAAAGCTTGGCAATACGGATATGTAGAGTCCTACCATTGTAACCGACTCTGTGTAACCCTAGACCCCTCCGGTGTCTATATAAACCGGAGGGTTTTAGTCCGTAGGACGAACAACAATCATACCATAGGCTAGCTTCTAGGGTTTAGCTTCATTGATCTCGTGGTAGATCTACTCTTGTACTACCCATATCATCAATATTAATCAAGCATGACGTAGGGTTTTACCTCCATCGAGAGGGCCCGAACCTGGGTAAAACATCGTGTCCCTTGTCTCTTGTTACCATCCGCCTAGACGCAGAGTTCGGGACCCCTACCCGAGATCCGCCGGTTTTGACACCGACAATGCCATTGCTCCCTCGTCGGCCCCGGAACCATTTAGCCTGATCTGGGATATCCGTCTCCCGCTGAAGATCCGGATCTTCCTATGGCAATGGATCCGTGGCCGGCTCCCCTCTGGGGTTGAGGTCCTCAAGCGGAATGGCCCGGGTGATGGGAGGTGCCCCATCTGTGGCACCGTTGAGGATGCTAACCACATCTTTTTCTCGTGCCACTCTGCCCAGTTCCTTTGGGCCTGCTTCCGCGAAACGGTTGGTGGACAGTGGTGTAATACCAACTCCCCGACCTGCTTGCCGAGCTTAACGCCTGCCCTGCCCGCTACCGCCATATTAGATGGCTGTGCGTGGGGGTTCTTGCCTGGACGCTTTGGAACATCCGTAATAAGCTTGTTATTCAAAAGGTGCCCCTTCGTCGTGCGACTGACGCAATCTTCAAACTGTGTGGCTACCTGCAGCTTTGGCGGCCGCTTAGCCGCCCCCAGGACCGGGACGTCATCACCGCCCTCCTCTCCGATCTCCGCTCGATGACGCTCCGCGTGGCTCCCCCGCTGCCGCCTCCTCCTCCTGAGCCTGACTAGTTCGCCTGGCGACTATGTGGATTGTGGCGTGCGTTTTTTTGGGTTTTGGGCTTGTTGTGCTGTGCCCTCAGCTATGACCCTTTGGTGTACTATTTTGGCTCCTGTGGACCTCCGTGTGTGTGTGTTTGTGGTGTGTTGGGTTGTGTTGGATGCTTATTATGCGGTTGGCTTTATAATATAAAGCAGGGCGAAAGCCTTTTTCGGTAAAAGTTAGCAGATTGCTTCTAAATGTATTGTAGCACATTTGGTTAACTTCTTGAGTATCATAAACAAATGTGATGATGCAGGTCTACAAACAGTTCTGAACATAAGCACTAGAAAATATTTTTGTTGCGATGACCATATAAGAAAATAATGTGTATCTCCATTGCTCATGTTTGATATTCATTCCTAATAGTATGCTTGTGTTATTTCTTGGTACATATTGTAGTTTTAGTTATTTGTTTAATATTTTGGAATCATTGACCCGCCTTTCTATCTTTTCTACCTAGAGTATGGTGATGTACAAAGCTCTTGATATATGTAGTGTGGTTGATTACGAAATGTACCAAAAAGTGAGTGCAACTTATATTAAGTTATACTCACGAGTCTTGATGTTGATTGAATTGAAACTTTGAAATGATTATAACTGAGATTTGAAAATGTTACCCAAACCTCTAAGGGTAGCTGCATCCTGATGCTTTACATCCTCTAGATGTCTTTTTCCTGAATTTATGGTACCTACACAAACACATCGTTTTATCTAGCATCATTCACTTTCTGTATGATGCAGTGCTTTCGGATTACGGAGACATATCCCAAGTACTGCATCCATCCACATGATGTCTCATTACCAATCAAACTTGCGGATGGTGATTTCTCCATCATTTCCTGCCTCATTGAAAGAACTGCCAAGATGGCCACCATCACAACAAATTGTCCAGAGCTTCGTCGTGACACCAACATCAAAGAAGGTGATATTTGCCTTCTACTTCAGATACCAGGCAAGGCATTCCATGTAGGTTCCTACCGGTCTCTCTTAGACTTGTTACATATGCTTCATCGAGCAACTGTGGCTCTACTTTTGGACGCCGTTGCCTGAGTTTTGAACCATCTTACTGTATCTGTAATGGATCATATTGTGAACCATTCATTGTATTTGCAATTCATATAAGATATCTATATTTTCTTCGCATGCAATTGATGCCTTGATGATCCCTCTTTGCTCCTGCATTATTTCCAGTTATGAACTTGCATGTACCAATACTTCATATTACTGTACCTTTAGTCTGACAGAATAACATCACTTGATATAGAAAAGAAAATGGATGGGGGGCCACCTATCTGGCACTGCAGAGCTTCCACTCAGGTGGCGCACCAAGGGTGCGCCCCAACCACTAGTAACAGAACAACGCTTGAAGGTTTGAGAAAACCACAGGTGACCGTTAGGTACAACACATCGGACCGATTATATTACATACAAACTCTAGGATTACAGCAAGGAAGGCGTAAACCAGATAGCTTTTGGCCACTCGAGCCAATCTGCATCTGGGATGTCTTGTCTATCGCACTCCCGAAAGACACCAGTCTTGACATTGAACTCCCAAATTTCCGGAGGCAGCACCTCCACGGACTCTCCATTAATATAGTCGGATCCTGGCATAATGCAGGTGAAGTAGACGCAGTTGGGCCTTATCCACGTCGACGGTGCGGACGCCACAGAGGCCGGCACCGCCAGCGAGTGGCTTCGGCTGCCGATGAGGAAGGCTTGGCCACTCAAGTGTCGTGCCTTCCTCCAGCGCCGGGGCCGGGAGCTGCCTGGATGGTAGGTCTGAACATGTATTCGCATCGGCCGGGCTCGTGTTTCCATAGGTAGACCGGGGCCGTCGCTCCACACCACGTGCAGCATCCCGTCCTGGGCGAACACGAGATGCTTCCCGTAGCGGCGGTGGTCGGGACCAAGCCGAGGGCGGCACTTGGCGAACGGCACCGGCGTGACGGGGGAAGGCGCGGCCGCATCCGCATCGAGGGTCCATATCTGGCCGCACCGTGTCATGTAGTAAAACTTGCCGTCGTGGTACACGATGTCAAGGTCTGTGTTGCTACCGCCGTAGAGCTCACCGACGTCCGGTCCGCCGCGGCCGGCAGCGTCAGGCCAATGCAGCCACTGCCAGTCGTCTAGGCCTGCTCTGGTGAAGGCCAGGCCGAGCCCGTAGCGGCAGAGGACGGCGACAGCGTGGTCCTGGACGGTGGGGTTGGCGGAGAAGGCCACCTTCTGGATCAACTTATACTGCACGGTGCAGATGCGTTTGTCTGGCGGCGGACCCGCGTGGAAGTACTCCGGCGAGCCGTCGGAGTTGACGCCGCCGAAGGGGCTTGGATAGAGGTGTCCGTCTCGGCGGAGCGGCGGATGGCGGACCTGCGCGCGCGTCAGGGGGTTCAGCAGCGTGACGCTCACGCTAGGGTCGAGGAGGGCGAGCCAGCCGGCGCTGGAGCCGACGCAGCGCGAGCCCGGAAGTGCCCAGTGTGCGCAGCGGCGCGTCGGGAGGGAGAGAAACGTGAAGTGGTCCATCAAGGTGGGGTAGCCGCCGTCGGGGATCACCAGCCACGGCGGCGGCATCGCGGGGAGAGCCGCGCGCCAGGACCGGCACACGCCGCGGAAGCATATGCAGCAGGGCGCGTCGAGAAGCTCGCCGATGCTCCTCAGTAGATCTGTAGGACGACCATCCCAGTCGGGGAAAGTCGACGACGGCCTTGCCTCCTCCATCGCGCGATCGATTGTCGAATCAAAAACCTATGTCTAAGAACTTATGACTTTATGAGCTCGCGTACGTAGGATTGTAGGAGACAACCTCATTTCACGCGCGCGTATATGTGGTGGGTTCCTAGCTACGAGATCGTTTCGTAGACGGTGAAACAACTGCAACCGGGAGTCCGATTAATTTGGACAAAGACCATGTTAAATTGTTGGATGAAACTCTTACAATCACCCGGCGGATCGTAGCGGCCGCGTCCGCCACCTCGGCTGGGTTACACGTGTCCAAGTGAGAGCCGTATACCATCCATTGTCGCACGCGCTTCTGCAACTGGAGCTATGTTTCTAAAACATAGGTGGTGTTGCAATGATTTACGACAGGTCTACGTGTTGCAACAAAACTTCTCTTGCGTAATATTTCTATAACAAGATCTCGGTTGCAGATTTTTTTTTTTTTTGCAACAAACTCAGTTACAAAAAAGCAATAAAACAACTGTTGCAAAAAAATTCCGCAACAAGACCTGTGTTGTGTAAATAATTCTGCAACAAGACCCGTGTTACAATGGTGGGACGTGCTCCGCCGCTTGATGTGGCAAATCTAACGGCTCGCGACCAGGCTGATCTTTTAAAAGGATCAATCGGCGGACACGTAGCACGCCCCAATATTTAGGGTGCGTTTGGATGCAAAGTACTTTTTCAATTCTTTTTTTGGAATACCATGGTTCGTAAAAAGAACTTATGTTTCTTGTTAGGGAAATGCTTGGCTTCAGCCCACCGCCTTGTCCGTGTGACGCATGTCCTATGTGGGCCCTTCCTTTCTTTTTCGATATTTCTCTTCTATGTGACGAATGGATAAGGAGGTAGTCCACCCGGCACTAGCGGTTCCTTTCTTCCCTCTTCGAACTCTCTCTCTCTCACACACTAATGAATGGATAAGGAGGCAGCCTGGCCATTGGAGATGAGGTAGCAGGTGACATGGGACTCAATGTCGTTGCATCCGGGTCGGGCGCGGGCGCCAATGCTGCCGCTCGCCTCCACCATGAATGTCGGCCACCACAGGGTTGTCGACCGTCGCGATGCGCCCAAGCTTGGCACAGCCGCCCCTGACCTCCTCCATGTCGTCCCCGACCATTACCGATCGTCTTCATGTTGCAATTGCAACAATAGAGTTGCAAACGACGACCACAATGACGGCGGTGCTATGTTGCGATATCATCTTTCATTGCAAAAATTTATGTAACATCGAACATGTTGCAAAAGTTTTTTGCAATATCATCTATGGTACAGAAAATGAAGATGCAAAAAAAAGTGCAACACAGCCTTTTTTTGCGGGGGAGCAATACAGTCTTTGTTGTAAATATTTCTACAATAAGACCTTTATTACAAATGTTTCCGCAAGCAAGAACTTTGTTGCATAGGATTCTGCAACAACAAGTTTGTTATAGTTGTTGGAAATATGCCCTAGAGGCAATAATAAAATGGTTATTATTATATTTCTTTGTTCATGATAATTGTCTGTTGTTCATGCTATAATTGTATTAACCGGAAACCGTAATACATGTGTGAATATATAGACCATAACATGTCCCTAGTGAGCCTCTAGTTGACTAGCTCGCTGATCAATAGATGGTTATGGTTTCCTGACCATGGACATTGGACGTCGTTGATAACGGGATCACATCATTAGGAGAATGATGTGATGGACAAGACCCAAGCCTAAGCATAGCACAAGATCGTGTAGTTTGTTTGCTAAGAGCTTTTCTAATGTCAAGTATCATTTCCTTAGACCATAAGATTGTGCAACTCCCGAATACCGTAGGAATGCCTTGGGTGTACCAAACGTCACAACGTAACTGGGTGGCTATAGAGGTGCACTGCAGGTATCTACAAAAGTGTCTGTTGGGTTGGCACGAATCGAGACTTGGATTTGTCACTCCATATGACGGAGAGGTATCTCTGGGCCCACTCGATAATGCATCATCATAATGAGCTCAAAGTGACTAAGGAGTTAGTCACGGGATCATGCATTACGGAACGAGTAAAGAGACTTGCTGGTAACGAGATTGAACGAGGTATTGGGATACCGACGATCGAATCTCGGGCAAGTAACATACCGGTTGACAAAGGGAATTGTATACGGGATTGATTGAATCCCCGACATCGTGGTTCATTCGATGAGATCATCGTGGAACATGTGGGACCCAACATGGGTATCCAGATCCTGCTGTTGTTTATTGGCCAGAGATATGTCTCGGTCATGTCTGCATGATTCCCGAACCCGTAGGGTCTACACACTTAAGGTTCGGTGACGCTAGAGTTGTTATGGGAAATAGTATGTGGTTACCGAATGTTGTTCGGAGTCCTAGATAAGATCCCAGACGTCATGAGGAGTTCCGGAATGGTCCGGAGATGACGATTTATATATGGGAAGTCCTTATTCGGTCGCCGGAAGTGTTCGGGGGTTTACCGGTATTGTACCGGGACCACCGAAGGGGTTCCGGGGGTCCATCGGGAGGGTCCACCTGCCCCGGAGGGCCATATGGGCTGAATATGGAGGGGAACCAGCCCCTAGGTGGGTTGGGCACCAACTCCCTTCCTAGGGCCCATGCACCTAGGGTTGGGGGAAACCCTAAAGGGGGTGTCCCCCCTTGGCTTGGGGGGCAAGCCTCCCCCTTGCCCCCCCTCTAGATGCATCTGGAGGGGGCCGACCCCCTCTCCCTTGCCCCTATAAATAGTGGGGGTGGGAGGGCTGCCGCACCCCTTCCCCTGGCACAGCCCCTTCCTCCCTAACACCTCCGCCTCCTCCGTAGAGCTTGGTGAAGCCCTGCAGAAATACCACAAGCTCCACCACCACGCCACCGTGCTCACGGAGCTCTCCCTCAAATTCTCCTCTCCCCTTGCTGGATCAAGAAGGAGGAGATGTCCCCGGGCTGTACGTGTGTTGAACGCGGAGGCGCCGTCCGTTAGGCGCTAGATCGGGTCTTCCGCGATTTGAACCGTCGCGAGTACGACTCCATCATTCGCGTTCTAGTAACGCTTCTGCTTAGCGATCTTCAAAGGTATGAAGACGCACTTTTTCTCTCTCTCTCTATCTCTCTCTCTCTCTCTTGTTGCTAGTATCTCCTAGATGGATCTTGGTGATACGTAGGAATTTTTTTGAATTATTGCTATGTTACCCAACAGTGGCATCATGAGCTGATCTATGCGTAGATTCTATGCACGAGTTGAACACAAGTAGTTGTGGGCGTTGGTTTGTTCAATTTGCTTACCGTTACTAGTCCTATCTTGGTTTGGCGGTATTGTGGGATGAAGCGGCCTGGACGGACCTTACATGTACGCTTACGTGTGACAGGTTCCACTGACTGACATGCACTTGTTGCATAAGGTTGCTAGCGGGTGTCTGTCTCTCCCACTTTAGTCGGATCGGATTCGATGAAAAGGGTCCTTATGAAGGGTAAATAGCAATTGGCATATCACCGTTGTGGCTTTTGCGTAGGTAAGAAACGTTCTTGCTAGAAACCATAGCAACCACGTAAAACATGCAACAACAATTAGAGGACGTCTAACTTATTTTTGCAGGGTATGCTATCTGATGTGATATGGCCAAAAGAATGTGATGAATGACATATGTGATGTATGAGATTGATCATGTTCTTGTAATAGGAATCATGACTTGCATGTCGATGAGTATGACAACCGGCAGGAGCCATATGAGTTGTCTTAATTTATTGTATGACTTGCGTGTCCTTGAAAATGCCATGTAATTACTTTACTTTATTGCTAACCGTTAGCCATAGTAGTAGAAGTAATAGTTGGCGAGACAACTTCATGAAGACATGATGATGGAGATCATGGTGTCATGCCAGTGACAAAGGTGATCATGTCGCGCCTCAAAGATGGAGATCAAAGGCGCAAGATGATATTGGCCATATCATGTCACTTTATGATTTGCATGTGATGTTTGTCATGTTTACATCTTATTTTCTTAGAACGACGGTAGCATAAATAAGATTCCCTCACTAAAATTTCAAGAAAGTGTTCCCCGTAACTGTGCACCGTTGCGAAAGTTTGTTGTTTTGAAGCACCACGTGATGATCGGGTGTGATAGATTCTAACGTTCTCATACAACTGGTGTAAGCCAGATTTACACATGCAAAACACTTAGGTTGACTTGACGAGCTAGCATGTACAGATATGGCCTCGGAACACAAGAGACCGAAAGGTCGAACATTGGTCGTATAGTAGATACGATCAACATGAAGATGTTCACCGATGATGACTAGTCCGTCTCACATGATGATCGGACACGGCCTATTTGACTCAGATTATGTATCACTTAGATGTCTAGAGGGATGCCTATCTGAGTGGGAGTTCATTAAATAATTTGATTAGATGAACTTAATTATCATGAACATAGTTTAACATATCTTTGCAATATGTCTTGTAGATCAAATGGCCCACGCCAATGTTGCCCTCAACTTCAACGCGTTCCTAGATAAAACCAAGCTGGAAGACGATGGTAGCAACTATACGGACTGGGTCCGAAAGTTGAGGATTATCCTCATAGCTGCCAAGAAAGCATATGTCCTTGAAGCACAGCTAGTTTACGCACCCATTTTCCCAGCAACTCAAGACGTTATGAACATCTGGCAGTCGCGTAGTGATGATTACTCCCTGGTTCAGTGCGGCATTCTTTACAGTTTAGAACCGGGGCTCCAAAAGCGTTTTGATCAGCATGGAGCATATGAGATGTTCCAAGAGCTGAAAATGGTTTTCCAAGCTCATGCCCGGTCGAGAGATATGAAGTCTCTGACAAGTTCTACGGTTGTAAGATGGAGAAAAACAGTTTTGTTAGTGAGCATATACTCACTATGCCCGGGTTGCACAACCGTTTGTCTCAGCTGGGAGTTAATCTTCTAGATGACTCGGTCATTGACAGGATCCTCCAGTCGCTCCCACCTAGCTACAAGAGCTTTGTGATGAACTACGATATGCAAGGGATGAAAAAGTCCATTCCTGAGTTATATTCAATGCTGAAATCAGCGGAGGTGGAAATCAAAAAGGAACATCAAGTGTTGATGGTGAATAAGACCACTAGTTTCAAGAAAGGGAAGGGTAAAAAGAACTTCAAGAAGGACGGCAAGGGAGTTGTCGCGCCCGGTAAATCAGTTGCCGGGAAGAAGCCAAACAATGGACCAAAGCCTGAGACTCAGTGCTTTTATTGTAAGGGAAATGGTCACTGGAAGCAGAACTGCCCCAAATACTTAGTGGACAAGAAGGCCGGCAACACCAAAGGTATATGTGATATACATGTTATTGATGTGTACCTTACCAGTGCTTGTAGTAGCTACTGGGTATTTGATACCGGCGAGGTTGCTCATATTTGTAACTCAAAACAAGAGCTGGGGAATAAGCGGAGACTGGCGAAGGACGAGGTGACGATGTGCGTCGGAAATGGTTCCAAGGTCAATGTTATTGTCGTCGGCACGCTACCTCTACATTTACCTACGGGATTAGTTTTAAACCTCAATAATTGTTATTTAGTGCCAGCTTTGAGCATGAACATTGTATGTGGATCTCGTTTAATGCGAGATGGCTACTCATTTAAATCTAAGAATAATGGTTGTTCTATTTATATGAGAGACATGTTTTATGGTCATGCCCCACTAGTCAATGGTTTATTTCTACTGAATCTCGAACGTGATGTTACACATATTCATAGTGTGAATACCAAAAGATGTAAGGTTAATAATGATAGTCCCACATACTTGTGGCACTGCCGCCTTGGTCACATTGGTGTCAAACGCATGAAGAAACTCCATGCAGATGGACTTTTGGAGTCTCTTGATTATGAATCATTTGACACGTGCGAACCATGCCTCATGGGCAAAATGACCAAGACTCCATTCTCCGGAACAATGGAGCAAGCAACCAACTTGTTGGAAGTAATACATACTGATGTGTGCGGTCCAATGAGCATTGAGGCTCGCGGTGGCCATCTTATGTTCTCACCCTCACTGATGACTTAAGTAGATATGGGTATGTCTACTTAATGAAACACAAGTCTGAGACCTTTGAAAAGTTCAAGGAATTTCAGAGTGAGGTGGAGAATCAACGTGACAGGAAAATAAAGTTCTTATAATCAGATCGTGGAGGAGAATATTTGAGTCACGAGTTTGGTACGCACTTAAGGAAATGTGGAATTGTTTCACAACTCACGCCGCCTGGAACACCTCAGCGTAATGGTGTGTCCGAATGTCGTAATCGCACTCTATTGGATATGGTGTGATCTATGATGTCTCTTACCGATTTACCGCTATAATTTTGGGGTTATGCTTTAGAGACAACCGCATTCACTTTTAATAGGGCATCGTCTAAATCCATTGAGACGACACCGTATGAATTATGGTTTGGGAAGAAACCTAAGCTGTCATTTCTAAAAGTTTGGGGATGCGATGCTTATGTCAAGAAACTTCAACCTGAAAAGCTCGAACCCAAGTCGGAAAATGCGTCTTCATAGGATACCCTAAGGAAACCATTGGGTATACCTTCTACCTCAGATCCGAAGGCAAGATCTTTGTTGCCAAGAACGAATCCTTTCAGGAGAAAGAGTTTATCTCGAAAGAACTAAGTGGGAGGAAAGTAGAACTTGATGAAGTACTACCTCTTGAACCAAAAAGTAGCGCAGCTCAGGAAGATGTTTCTGTGGTGCCTGCACCGACTAGAGAGGAAGTTAATGATGATGATCAAGGAACTTTGGATCAAGTTGCTATTGAACTTCGTAGGTCCACTAGGGCACGTTCCGCACCAGAGTGGTATGGCAACCCTGTCCTGGAAATCATGTTGTTGGACAATGGTGAACCTTCGAACTATGAAGAAGCGATGGCGGGCCCAGACTCCAACAAATGGCTTGAAGCCATGAAATCCGAGATAGGATCCATGTATGAAAACAAAGTATGGACTTTGACAGACTTGCCCGATTATCGTCAAGCCATAGAAAATAAATGGATCTTTAAGAAGAAGACTGACGTGGATGGTAATGTGACTGTCTATAAGGCTCGTCTTGTCGCAAAGGGTTATCAACAAGTTCAAGGGGTTGACTACGATGAGACCTTCTCACCCGTAGCGAAGTTGAAGTCCATCCGAATCATGTTAGCAGTTGCCGCATTCTATGATTATGAGATATGGCAAATGGATGTCAAAACGACGTTCCTTAACGGTTTCCTTAAGGAAGAATTGTATATGATGCAGCTGGAAGGTTTCGATCCTAAGAATGCTAACAAGGTATGCAAGCTCCAGCGCTCCATCTATGGGCTGGTGCAAGCATCTCGGAGTTGGAACATTTTCTTTATTGAAATGATCAAAGTGTTTGGGTTTATGCAGACTTATGGAGAAGCCTGCATTTACAAGAAAGTGAGTGGGAGCTCTGTAGCATTTCTCATATTATAGGTGGATGACATACTATTGATGGGAAATGATATAGAACTTTTGGAAAGCATAAAGGCCTACTTGAATAAGTGTTTTTCAATGAAGGGCCTTGGATAAGCCGCTTACATATTAGGCATCAAGATCTATAGAGATAGATCGAGACGCCTCATCGGTCTTTCACAAAGCACATACCTTGATAAGATATTAAAGAAGTCCAATATGATCAGTCCAAGAAGGGGTTCTTGCCTATGTTGCAAGGTGTGAAATTGAGCACGGCTCAATGCTCGACCTCGGCAGAAAATAGAGAAAAGATGAGTGTCATCCCCTATGCCTCAGCCATAGGGTCTATTATGTATGCCATGTTGTGTACTAGACCTGATGTGAACCTTGCCGTAAGTTTGGTAGGGAGGTACCAAAGTAATCCCGGCATGGAACACTGGACAGCGGTCAAGAATATCTTGAAGTACCTGAAAAGGACTAAGGATATGTTTCTCGTTTATGGAGGTGATGAAGAGCTCGTCGTAAAGGGTTACGTCGATGCTAGCTTCGACACAGATCTGGATGACTCCAAGTCACAAACCGGATACGTGTATATTTCGAATGGTGGGGCAGTCAGCTGGTGCAGTTGCAAGCAAAGCGTCGTGGCGGGATCTACATGTGAAGCAGAGTACATGGCAGTGCTACCTCTTGAGCATGCGCTGGTTTTCCCTTGAATAGGAAAGGGTGATGCAGCAAAGTAGCGTAAGTATTTCCCTCGGTTTTTGAGAACCAAGGTATCAATCCAGTAGGAGGCTACACCCAAATCCCTCGTACCTGCACAAACAAATAAGAACCTTGCAACCAATGCGATAAAGGGGTTGTCAATCCCTTCACGGCCACTTGCAAAAGTGAGATCTAATAGAGATAATAAGATAAATATTTTTGGTATTTTTATGATATAGATTGGAAAGTAAAGATTTCAAAATAAAATAGATCGGAAACTTATATGATGGAAAATAGACCCGGGGGCCATAGGTTTCACTAGTGGCTTCTCTCAAGATAGCATAAGTATTACGGTGGGTGAACAAAGTACTGTCGAGCAATTGATAGGAAAGTGCATAGTTATGAGAATATCTAGGCATGATCATGTATATAGGCATCACGTCCGCGACAAGTAGATCGAAACGATTCTGCATCTACTACTATTACTCCACACATCGACTGCTATCCAGCATGCATGCATAGTATTAAGTTCATAAGAACAGAGTAACGCATTAGGCAAGATGACATGATGTAGAGGGATAAATTCAAACAATATGATATAAACCCCATCTTTTTATCATCGATGGCAACAATACAATACGTGCCTTGCTGCCCCTGCTGTCACTGGGAAAGGACAACGCAAGATTGAACCCAAAACTAAGCACTTCTCCCATTGCAAGAAAGATCAATCTAGTAGGCCAAACCAAATTGATAATTCGAAGAGACTTGCAAAGATAACAAATCATACATAAAAGAATTCAGAGGAGATTCAAATATTGTTCATAGATAATCTTTATCATAAACCCACAATTCATCGGATCTCGACAAACACACTGCAAAAAGAATTACATCGAATAGATCTCCAAGAAGATCGAGGAGAACTTTGTATTGAGATCCAAAGAGAGAGAAGAAGCCATCTGGCTAATAACCATGGACCCGAAGGTCTGAGGTAAACTACTCACACTTCATCGGAGAGGCTATGGTGTTGATGTAGAAGCCCTCCGTGATCGATTCCCCCTCTGGCGGAGCGCCGGAAAAGGCCCCAAGATGGGATATCACGGGTACAAAAGGTTGCGGCGGTGGAAATAGGGTTTCTGGTGCTCTTGGATATTTTCAGGGGAGCCACAAGGGGCCCACGAGGGTGGGGGGCGCACCCTCTGTTGGGGAACGTAGTAATTTCAAAATTTTCCTACGCACACGCAAGATCATGGTAATGCGTAGCAAAGAGAGGGGAGAGTGTTGTCCACGTACCCTCGTAGACCGTAAGCGGAAGCATTATGACAACGCGGTTGATGTAGTCGTACGTCTTCACGATCTGACCGATTCGAGTACCGAACGTACGACACCTCCGAGTTCAGCACACGTTCAGCTCAATGACGATCCCCGGACTCCGATCCAGCAGGGTGTCGGGGATGAGTTCCGTCAGCACGACGGCGTGGTGACGATGGTGATGTTCTACCGACGCAGGGCTTCGCCTAAGCACCGCAACGATATGACCGAGGTGGAATATGGTGGAGGGGGCACCGCACACGGCTAAGGAACGATCACGAAGATCAACTTGTGTGTCTAGAGGTGCCCCCTGCCCCCGTATATAAAGGAGCAAGGGGGGAGGCCGACCGGCCCTAGGGGGCGCGCCAAGGAGGGGGGAGTCCTCCTCCTAGTGGGAGTAGGACTCCCCTTTCCTAGTCCAACTAGGAAGGAGGAAGGGGGAAGGAAAGAGAGGGAGAGGGAGAGGGAAAGAGGGGCCGTGCCCCCTCCCCTAGTCCAATTCGGACTCCCCATGGGGGGGCGCCACCTCCTGGGCTGCTGCCCTCTCTCTCCCCTCAGGCCCACTAAGGCCCAATACTTCCCCGGGGGGTTCTGGTAACCCCTCCGGCACTCCGGTTTTCTCCGAAATCACCCGAAACACTTCCGGTGTCCGAATATAGTCGTCCAGTATATCAATATTTATGTCTCGACCATTTCGAGACTCCTCGTCATGTCCGTGATCACATTCGGGACTCCGAACAACCTTCGGTACATCAAAACTTATAAACTCATAATAAAACTGTCATTGTAACGTTAAGCGTGCGGACCCTATGGGTTCAAGAACTATGTAGACATGACCTAGAACTGTTTCCGGTCAATAACCAATAGCGGAACCTGGATGCTCATATTGGCTCCTACATATTCTACGAAGATCTTTGTCGGTCAAACCGCATAACAACATACGTTGTTCCCTTTGCATCGGTATGTTACTTGCCCGAGATTTGATCGTCGGTATCCAATACCTAGTTCAATCTCGTTACCGGCAAGTCTCTTTACTCGTTACGTAATGCATCATTCCGTAACTAACTCATTAGCTACATTGCTTGCAAGGCTTATAGTGATGTGCATTACCGAGATGGCCCAGAGATACCTCTCCGACAATCGGAGTGACAAAACTTAATCTCGAAATACGCCAACTCAACATGTACCTTCGGAGACACCTGTAGAGCTCCTCTATAATCACCCAGTTATGTTGTGACATTTGGTAGCACACAAAGTGTTCCTCCGGTAAACGGGAGTTGCATAATCTCATAGTTGTAGGAACTTTGTATAAGTCATGAAGAAAGCAATAGCAACATACTAAACGATCAAGTGCTAGGCTAACGGAATGGGTCAAGTCAATCGTATCATTCTCCTAATGATGTGATCCCGTTAATCAAATGACAACACATGTCTATGGTTAGGAAACATAACCATCTTTGATTAATGAGCTAGTCAAGTAGAGGCACACTAGTGACATTATGTTTGTCTATGTATTCACACATGTATCATGTTTCCGGGTAATACAATTCTAGCATGAATAATAAACATTTATCATGATATGAGGAAATAAATAATAACTTTATTATTGCCTCTAGGGCATATTTCCTTCAGTCTCCCACTTGCACTAGAGTCAATAATCTAGATTACACAGTAATGATTCGAACACCCATGGAGTCTTGGTGCTGATCATGTTTTGCTCGTGGAAGAGGCTTAGTCAATGGGTCTGCAACATTCAGATCCATATGTATCTTTCAAATCTCTATGTCTCCCACCTGGACTTGGTCCCGGATGGAATTGAAGCTTCTCTTGATATGCTTGGTCCTCTTGTGAAATCTGGATTCCTTTGCCAAGGCAATTGCACCAGTATTGTCACAGAAGATCTTCATTGGTCCCGATGCACTAGGTATGACACCTAGATCGGAAATGAACTCCTTCATCCAGACTCCTTCATTTGTTGCTTCTGAAGCAGCTATGTACTCCGCTTCGCATGTAGATCCCGCCAAGACGCTTTGTTTAGAACTGCACCAACTTACAGCTCTACCGTTTAATGAAAACACGTATCCGGTTTGCGATTTAGAATCGTCCGGATCAGTGTCAAAGCTTGCATCGACGTAACCATTTACGACTAGCTCTTTGTCACCTCCATAAACGAGAAACATATCCTTAGTCCTTTTCAGGTATTTCAGGATGTTCTTGACCGCTGTCTAGTTATCCACTCCTGGATTACTTTGGTACCTACCTGCCAAGCTTATTGCTAAGCATACGTCAGGTCTGGTACACAACATTGCATACATGATAGAGCCTATGGCTGAAGCATAGGGAACATCTTTCATTTTCTCTCTATCTTCTGCTGTGG
Organism: Triticum aestivum; assembly: GCF_018294505.1. NCBI lineage: Eukaryota > Viridiplantae > Streptophyta > Magnoliopsida > Poales > Poaceae > Triticum > Triticum aestivum. The sequence goes on along the minus strand of NC_057804.1, from coordinate 61,134,908 downwards.
TCGGGCATTGACTCTGACTCAACTTCACACCTTGTAATACAGGAAAGAACCCTTTCTTTGCCTGATCCATTTTGAACTTTTTCAAAACTTTATCAAGGTATGTGCTTTGTGAAAGTCCAATTAAGCATCTTGATCTATCTCTATAGATTTTGATGCCCAATATGTAAGCAGCTTCACCGAGGTCTTTCATTGAAAAACTTTTATTCAAGTATCCCTTTATGCTATCCAGAAATTCTATATCATTTCCAATTAACAATATGTCATCTACATATAATATCTTAAATGCTACAGAGCTCCCACTCACTTTCTTGTAAATACAGGCTTCTCCAAAAGTCTGTATAAAACCATATGCTTTGATCACACTATCAAAGCGTTTATTCCAACTCCGAGATGCTTGCACCAGTCCATAAATGGATCGTTGGAGCTTGCACACTTTGTTAGCACCTTTTGGATCGACAAAACCTTCCGGTTGCATCATATACAACTCTTCTTCCAGAAATCCATTCAGGAATGCAGTTTTGATATCCATTTGCCAAATTTCATAATCATAAAATGCGGCAATTGCTAACATTATTCGGACAGACTTAAGCATCGCTACGGGTGAGAGAGTCTCATCGTAGTCAACCCCTTGAACTTGTCGAAAACCTTTTGCAACAAGTCGAGCTTTGTAGATAGTTACATTACCATCAACGTCAGTCTTCTTCTTGAAGATCCATTTATTCTCAATGGCTTGCCGATCATTGGGCAAGTCAACCAAAGTCCATACTTTGTTCTCATACATGGATCCCATCTCAGATTTCATGGCTTCAAGCCATTTTGCGGAATCTGGGCTCATCATCGCTTCCTCATAGTTTGTAGGTTCGTCATGGTCAAGTAACATGACTTCCAGAATAGGATTACTGTACCACTCTGGTGCGGATCTTACTTTGGTAGAGCTACGAGGTTCAGTAGAAACTTGATCTAAAGTTTCATGATCAATATCATTAGCTTCCTCACTAATTGGTGTAGTTGTCACAGGAACCGGTTCTTGCGATGAACTACTTTCCAATAAGGGAGCAGGTACAGTTACCTCATCAAGTTCTACTTTCCTCCCACTCACTTCTTCCGAGAGAAACTCCTTCTCTAGAAAGGATCCGAATTTAGCAACGAAAATCTTGCCCTCAGATCTGTGATAGAAGGTGTACCCAATAGTCTCTTTTGGGTATCCTATGAAGACACATTTCTCCGATTTGGGTTCGAGCTTATCTAGTTGAAGTTTCTTCACATAAGCATCACAGCCCCAAACTTTAAGAAACGACAACTTTGGTTTCTTGCCAAACCACAGTTCATAAGGCGTCGTCTCAACGGATTTTGATGGTGCCCTATTTAACGTGAATGCAGCCTTCTCTAAAGCATACCCCCAAAACGATAGCGGTAAATCAGTAAGAGACATCATAGATCGTACCATATCTAGTAAAGTACGATTCCGACGTTCAGACACACCATTTCGTTGTGGTGTTCCGGGTGGCGTGAGTTGCGAAACTATTCCGCATTGTTTCAAATGTAAACCAAACTCGTAACTCAAATATTCTCCTCCACGATCAGATCGTAGAAATTGTATTTTCTTGTTACGATGATTTTCCACTTCACTCTGAAATTCTTTGAACTTTTCAAATGTTTCAGACTTGTGTTTCATCAAGTAGATATACCCATATCTGCTCAAATCATCTGTGAAGATGAGAAAATAACGATACCCGCCGTGAGCCTCAATATTCATTGGACCACATACATCAGTATGTATGATTTCCAATAAATCAGTTGCTCGCTCCATAGTTCCGGAGAACGGCGTTTTAGTCATCTTGCCCATGACGCACGGTTCGCAAGTACCAAGTGATTCATAATCAAGTGATTCCAAAAGTCCATCAGTATGGAGTTTCTCATGAGCTTTACACCGATATGACCTAAACGGCAGTGCCACAAATAATTTGCACTATCATTATCAACTCTGCATCTTTTGGCTTCAACATTATGAATATGTGTACCATTACTATCAAGATTCAATAAAAATAGACCACTCTTCAAGGGTGCATGACCATAAAAGATATTACTCATATAAATAGAACAACCATTATTCTCTGATTTAAATGAATAACCGTCTCGCATCAAACAAGATCCAGATATAATGTTCATCCTCAACGCTGGCACCAAATAACAATTATTTAGATGTAGAGGTAGCGTGCCGACCACGATCACATCGACTTTGGAACCATTTCCTACGCGCATCGTCACCTCATCCTTAGCCAATCTTCGCTTAATCCGTAGTCCCTGTTTCGAGTTGCAAATATTAGCAACAGAACCAGTATCAAATACCCAGGTACTACTGCGAGCATTAGTAAGGTACACATCAATAACATGTATATCACGTATACCTTTGTTCACTTTGCCATCCTTCTTATCGGCCAAATACTTGGGGCAGTTCCGCTTCCAGTGTCCAGTCTGCTTGCAGTAGAAGCACTCAGTCTCAAGCTTAGGTCCAGACTTGGGTTTCTTCTCTTGAGTAGCAACTTGTTTGCTGTTCTTCTTGAAGTTCCCCTTCTTCTTCCCTTTGCCCTTTTTCTTGAAACTGGTGGTCTTATTGACCATCAACACTTGATGCTCCTTCTTGATTTCTACTTCCGCGGCTTTTAGCATTGCGAAGAGCTCGGGAATAGTCTTGTCCATCCCTTGCATATTATAGTTCATCACGAAGCTCCTATAGCTTGGTGGCAGTGATTGAAGAATTCTGTCAATGACACTATCATTAGGAAGATTAACTCCCAGTTGAATCAAGTGATTATTATACCCAGACATTTTGAGTATGTGTTCACTGACAGAACTATTCTCCTCCATCTTACAACTATAGAACTTATTGGAGACTTCATATCTCTCAATCCGGGCATTTGCTTGAAATATTAACTTCAACTCCTGGAACATCTCATATGCTCCATGACGTTCAAAACGTCGTTGAAGACCCGGTTCCAAGCCGTAAAGCATGGCACACTGAACTATCGAGTAGTCATCAGCTTTGCTCTGCCAAACATTCTTAATGTTGTTAGTTGCATCTGCAGCAGGCCTGGCACCCATCGGTGCTTCCAGGATGTAATTCTTTTGTGCAGCAATGAGGATAATCCTCAGGTTACGGACCCAGTCCGTGTAATTGCTACCATCATCTTTCAACTTAGCTTTCTCAAGGAACACATTAAAATTCAACGGAACAACAGCACGAGCCATCTATCTACAACAAACATAGACAAGCAAAATACTATCAGGTACTAAGTTCACGATAAATTTAAGTTCAATTAATCATATTACTTAAGAACTCCCACTTAGACAGACATCTCTCTAGTCATCTAAGTGATCACGTGATCCAAATCAACTAAACCATGTCCGATCATCACGTGAGATGGAGTAGTTTCAATGGTGAACATCTCTATGTTGATCATATCTACTATATGATTCACGTTCGACCTTTCGGTCTCCGTGTTCCGAGGCCATATGTGTATATGCTAGGCTCGTCAAGTTTAACCTGAGTATTCTGCATGTGCAACTGTTTTGCACCCGTTGTATTTGAACGTAGAGCCTATCACACCCGATCATCACGTGGTGTCTCAGCACGAAGAACTTTCGCAACGGTGCATACTCAGGGAGAACACTTCTTGATAATTTAGTGAGAGATCATCTTAAAATGCTACCGTCAATCAAAGCAAGATAAGATGCATAAAGGATAAACATCACATGCAATCAATATAAGTGATATGATATGGCCATCATCATCCTGTGCTTGTGATCTCCATCTCCGAAGCACCATCGTGATCACCATCGTCACCGGCGTGACACCTTGATCTCCATCGTAGTATCGTTGTCGTTACGCCATCTATTGCTTCTACGACTACCGCTACCGCTTAGTGATAAAGTAAAGCAATTACACGGCGTTTGCATTTCATACAATAAAGCGACAACCATATGGCTCCTGCGAGTTGCCCATAACTTTGGTTACAAAATATGATCATCTCATACAATAAAATATAGCATCACGTCTTGACCATATCACATCACAACATGCCCTGCAAAAACAAGTTAGACGTCCTCTACTTTGTTGTTGCAAATTTTACGTGGCTGCTACGGGCTGAGCAAGAACTGTTCTTACCTACGCATCAAAACCACAACGATAGTTCGTCAAGTTAGTGCTGTTTTAACCTTCGCAAGGACCGGGCGTAGCCACACTCGGTTCAACTAAAGTGAGAGAGATAGACACCCGCCAGTCACCTTTAAGCACGAGTGCTCGTAACGGTGAAACCAGTCTCGCGTAAGCGTATGCGTAATGTCGGTCCGGGCCGCTTCATCTCACAATACCGCTGAACCAAAGTATGACATGCTGGTAAGCAGTATGACTTGTATCGCCCACAACTCACTTGTGTTCTACTTGTGCATATGACATCTACGCATAAAACCAGGCTCGGATGCCACTGTTGGGTAACGTAGTAATTTCAAAAAAATTCCTACACACACGCAAGATCATGGTGATGCATACCAACGAGAGGGGAGAGTGTTGTCCACGTACCCTCATAGACCGTAAGCGGAAGCGTTATGACAACACGGTTGATGTAGTCGTACGTCTTCACGATCCGACCGATTCGAGTACCGAACGTACGGCACCGCCGAGTTCAGCACACGTTCAGCTCGATGACGATCCCCGGACTCCGATCCAGCAGGGTGTCGGGGATGAGTTCCGTCAGCACGACGGTGTGGTGATGATGATGATGTTCTACCGACGCAGGGCTTTGCCTAAGCACCGCAATGATATGGCCGAGGTTGAATATGGTGGAGGGGGGCACCGCACGCGGCTAAGGAACGATCACGAAGATCAACTTGTGTGTCTAGAGGTGCCCCCCTGCCCCCGTATATAAAGGAGCAAGGGGGGAGGCCGGCCGGCCCTAGGGGCGCGCCAAGGAGGGGGGAGTCCTCCTCCTAGTGGGAGTAGGACTCCCCTTTCCTAGTCCAACTAGGAAGGAGGAAGGGGGAAGGAAAGAGAGGGAGAGGGAGAGGGAAAGAGGGGCCGCGCCCCCTCCCCTAGTCCAATTCGGACTCCCCATGGGGAGGGCGCCACATCCTGGGCTGCTGCCCTCTCTCTCCCCTCAGGCCCACTAAGGCCCAATACTTCCCCGGGGGGTTCCGGTAACCCCTCCGGCACTCCGGTTTTCTCCGAAATCACCCGGAACACTTCCGGTGTCCGAATCTAGTCGTCCAATATATCAATCTTTATGTCTCGACCATTTCGAGACTCCTTGTCATGTCCGTGATCACATCCGGGGCTCCAAACAACCTTCAGTACATCAAAACTTATAAACTCATAATATAACTGTCATCGTAGCGTTAAGCGTGCGGACACTACGGGTTCGAGAACTATGTAGACATGACCTAGAACTATTTCCGGTCAATAACCAATAGCGGAACCTAGATGCTCATATTGGCTCCTACATATTCTATGAAGATCTTTATTGGTCAACCCGCATAACAACATACATTGTTCCCTTTGTCATCGGTATGTTACTTGCCCGAGATTTGATCGTCGGTATCCAATACCTAGTTCAATCTCGTTACCGGCAAGTCTCTTTACTCGTTACATAATGCATCATTCTGTAACTAACTCATTAGCTACATTGCTTGCAAGGCTTATAGTGATGTGCATTATCGAGAGGGCCCAGAGATGCCTCTCTGACAATCGGAGTGACAAAACCTAATCTCGAAATACGCCAACTCAACATGTACCTTTGGAGACACCTGTAGAGCTCCTTTATAATCACCCAGTTACGTTGTGACGTTTGGTAGCACACAAAGTGTTCCTCCGGTAAACGGGAGTTGCATAATCTCATAGTTGTAGGAACTTTGTATAAGTCATGAAGAAAGCAATAGCAACATACTAAATGATCAAGTTCTAGGCTAACGGAATGGGTCAAGTCAACCATATCATTCTCCTAATGATGTGATCCCGTTAATCAAATGACAACACATGTCTATGGTTAGGAAACATAACCATCTTTGATTAATGAGCTAGTCAAGTAGAGGCACACTAGTGACATTATGTTTGTCTATGTATTCACACATGTATCATGTTTCCGGGTAATACAATTCTAGCATGAATAATAAACATTTATCATGATATGAGGAAATAAATAATAACTTTATTATTGCCTCTAGGGCATATTTCCTTCAACCTCTTGCCTCGTGGCCACCTCGTTGCTTCCTTGACGTCCACTCCAAGTCTCCTGGATTGCGTTTGTTCCAAAAACGACTCTCTCGAAGGTTTCATTCCGTTTGGACTCCGTTTGATATTCCTTTTTTTGTGAAACACTGAAATAGGCAAAAAATAGCAATTTGGACTAGGCCTATGGTTAATAGGTTAGTCCCAAAAATAGTATAAAAGTGTATAATAAAGCCCATTAAACATCCAAAACAGATGATATAATAGCATGGAACAATCAAAAATATAGATACGTTGGAGACTTATCAAGCATCCCCAAGCTTAATTCCTGCTCGTCCTCGAGTAGGTAAATGATAAAAACAGAATTTTTGATGTGGAATGCTACCTAGCATAATTCTCAATGTAATTTTCTTTATTGTGGCATGAATGTTTAGATCCGAAAGATTCAAGACAAAAGTTTAATATTGACATAAGAGTAATAATACTTCAAGCATACTAACAAAGTAATTATGTCTTCTCAAAATAACATGGCGAAAGAAATTTATCCCTACAAAATCATATAGTCTGGCTATGCTCTATCTTCATTATACAAAATATTTAAATCATGCACAACCCTTGTTTTATCCAAGCAATTGTTTCATACTTTAGTATTTTCAAACTGCTTCAATCTTCACGCAATACATGAGCGTGAGCCATGGACATAACACTATAGGTGGAATAGGATGGTTGTTGTGGAGAAGACAAAAAATGAGAAGATAGTCTCACATCAACTAGGCATTTCAACGGGCTATCGAGATGCCCATTAATAGATATCAGTGTGAGTGAGTAGGGATTGCCATGCAACAGATGCACTAGAGCTATAAGTGTAAGAAAGCTCATCAAAAGAAACTAAGTGGGTGTGTGTTGGGGAATGTAGTAATTTCAAAAAAATTCCTACGCACACGCAAGATCATGGTGATGCATAACAACGAGAGGGGAGAGTGTTGTCCATGTACCCTCGTAGACCGTAAGCGGAAGCGTTATGACAACGCGGTTGATGTAGTCACACGTCTTCACGATCCGACCGACCCGAGTACCGAACGTACGTCACCTTCGAGTTCAGCACACGTTCAGCTCGATGACGATCCCCGGACTCTGATCCAGCGGGGTGTCGGGGATGAGTTCCGTCAGCACGACGGCGTGGTGACGATGATGATGTTCTACCGACGCAGGGCTTCGCCTAAGCACCGCAACGATATGACCGAGGTGGAATATGGTGGAGGGGGGCACCACACACGGCTAAGGATCGATCACGAAGATCAACTTGTGTGTCTAGAGGTACCCCCTGCCCCCGTATATAAAGGAGCAAGGGGGAGGCCGGCCGGCCCTAGGGGGCGCGTCAAGGAGGGGGGAGTCCTCCTCCTAGTGGGAGTAGGACTCCCCTTTCCTAGTCCAACTAGGAAGGAGGAAGGGGGAAGGAAAGAGTGGGAGAGGGAGAGGGAAAGAGGGGCCGCGCCCCCCTCCCCTAGTCCAATTCGGACTCCCCATGGGGGGGCACCTCCTGGGCTTCTGCCCTCTCTCTCCCCTGAGGACCACTAAGGCCCAATACTTCCCCGGGGGGTTCCAGTAACCCCTCCAGCACTCCGGTTTTCTCCGAAATCACCCGGAACACTTCCGGTGTCCGAATATATTCGTCCAATATATCAATCTTTATGTCTCGACCATTTCGAGACTCCTCGTCATGTTCGTGATCACATCCGGGACTCTAAACAACTTTTGGTACATCAAAACTTATAAACTCATAATAAAACTGTCATCGTAACGTTAAGCGTGCGGACCCTACGGGTTCGAGAACTATGTAGACATGACCTAGAACTGTTTCCGGTCAATAACCAATAGCGGAACCTGGATGCTCATATTGTCTCCTACATATTCTACGAAGATCTTTATCGGTCAAACCGCATAACAACATAGGTTGTTCCCTTTGTCATCGGTATGTTACTTGCCCGAGATTTGATCGTCGGTATCCAATACCTAGTTCAATCTCGTTACCGGCAAGTCTCTTTACTCGTTACATAATGCATCATTCCGTAACTAACTCATTAGCTACATTGCTTGCAAGGCTTATAGTGATGTGCATTACCGAGAGGGCCCAGAGATACCTCTCCGACAATCGGAGTGACAAAAACTAATCTCGAAATACGCCAACTCAACATGTACCTTCGGAGACACCTGTAGAGCTCCTTTATAATCACCCAGTTACGCTGTGACGTTTGGTAGCACACAAAGTGTTCCTCTGGTAAACGGGAGTTGCATAATCTCATAGTTGTAGGAACTTTGTATAAGTCATGAAGAAAGCAATAGCAACATACTAAACGATCAGGTGCTAGGCTAACGGAATGGGTCAAGTCAATCATATCATTCTCCTAATGATGTGATCCCGTTAATCAAATGACAACACATGTCTATGGTTAGGAAACATAACCATCTTTGATTAATGAGCTAGTCAAGTAGAGGCACATTAGTGACATTATGTTTGTCTATGTATTCACACATGTATCATGTTTCCGAGTAATACAATTCTAGCATGAATAATAAACATTTATCATGATATGAGGAAATAAATAATAACTTTATTATTGCCTCTAGGGCATATTTCCTTCAGTGTGCATCCAACTTGCTTACTCTCGAAGACCTAGGCCAATTTGAGGAAGCCCATCATTGGAATATACAAGCCAAGTTCTATAATGAAAATTTCCCACTAGCATATGAAGGTGACAACATAGGAGACTCTCTATCATGAAGATCATGGTGCTACTTTGAAGCACAAGTGTGGTAAAAGGATAGTAACATTGTCCCTTCTCTCTTTTTCTCTCATTTTTTTCTCTTTTTTTTGGTGGGCTTCTTTGGCCTCTTTTATTTCATAAAGTCTGGAGACTCATCCCAACTTGTGAGGGAATCATTGCTTCCATCATCCTTTCCTCACATGGGACAATGCTCTAATAATGAAGATCCTCACACTTCTATCTACTTACAACTCAAGAATCTTAGAACAAAATATGACTCTATGTGGATGCCTCCGGTGGTCTACCGGGATATGCAATGAATCAAGAGCGACATGTATGAAAGAATTAAGAATGGTAGCTTTGCCACAAATACAATGTCAACTACATGATCATGCAAGCAATATGACAATGGAGGAGCGTGTCATAATAAACGTAACGGTGGAAAGTTGCATGGCAATATTATCTCGGAATGGCTATGGAAATGCCATAATAGGTAGGTATGGTGTTTGTTTTGAGGATGGTATATGGTGGGTGTATGATAATGGCGAAACTTGCGCGGCACAAGAGAGGCTAGCAATGGTGGAAGGGTGAGAGTGCGTATAATCCATGGAGTCAACATTAGTCATGAAGAACTCATATACTTATTGCAAAAATCTACAAGTTATCAAAACAAAGTACTACATGCATGCTCCTAGGGGAAGGGTTGGTAGGAGTTAACCATCGCACGATCCCGACCTCCACACATAAGGAAGACAATCAATAAATAAATCATGCTCCAACTTCATCACATGACGGTTCACCATACGTGCATGCTACGGGAATCACAAACTTTTAACACAAGTATTCCTCAAATTCACAACTACTCAACTAGCATGACCCTAATATTACCATCCTCATATCTCAAAACAATCAACAGGTATCAAACTCCTCATAGTATTCAATGCACTTTATATGATAGTTTTTATTATACCTATCTTGGATGCTCATCATTTTAGGACTAAACTTTTAACCAAAGCAAGTACCATGTTGTTCTAAAGGACTGTCAAAATAATATAAGTAAAGCATGAGAGAAATAAAACCACTGCCGTGCTCTAAAAAGATATAAGTGAAGCACTAGAGCAAAATTGTCTAGCTCAAAAGATATAAGTGAAGCACATAGAGTATTCTAATAAATTCCGATTCATGTGTGTCTCTCCAAAAGGTGTGTACAGCAAGGATGATTGTGGTAAATTAAAAAGCAAATACTCAAATCATACAAGACGCTCCAAGCAAAACACATATCATGTGGTGAATAAAAATATAGCATCAAGTAAAGTTACCGATGGACGAAGACAAAAGAGGGGATGCCTTCCGGGGCATACCCAAGCTTAGGATTTTGGTTGTCCTTGAATTTTACCTTGGGGTTCCTTCGGCATCCCCAAGTTTAGGCTCTTTCCACTCCTTATTCCATAATCCATCAAATCTTTACCCAAAAACTTGAAAACTTCACAACACAAAACTCAACAGAAAATCTCATGAGCTCTGTTAGTGCAAGAAAACAAACCACCACTTTAAAGTACTATAATGAACTCATTATTTATTAACATTGGTGTTAAACCAACTGTATTCCAACTTCTCTATGGTTCATACCCCCCGATACTAGCCATAGATTCATCAAAATAAGCAAACAACACACGAAAAACAGAATCTGTCAAAAACAGAACAGTCTGTAGTAATCTGTAACTTTCGAATACTTCTGGAACGCCAACAATTCTACCAAATTAGGAAGTCCTAGATAATTTGTCTATTATTCTTCTGCAAAAAGAATCAACTGAAAATCACGTTTCTGTGATTTATGAAAATTATTCCCGTGCGCGCAAAAGTTTCTGTTTTTCGGAAAGATCAAGTTAACTATCTCCCAAGATGATCCTATAGGTTTTACTTTGCACAAACACTAATTAAAACATAAAACCACATCTAACCAGAGTCTAGATGAATTATTTATTACTAAACAGGAACAAAAAGCTAAAAACAAAAATAAAATTGGGTTGCCTACCAACAAGCACTATCGTTTAACGCCCCTAGCTAGGCATAAAAGCGAGAATAGATCTAAGTATTGCCATCTTTGGTATTGGGAAAGAAAAGAGAAAAATTCTTATCTATAGCATTTATATTTCTATTTTGGTAAAGCACATTGCCATTAATTGTGGAATAAAAATTAAGCACGCTATGGAAATTTGCATCTAAGCTAGCCTTCATCTCTTTGATAATTTCATTTTGATAAAAGCATAAAAGAGAGGTGGATTCAACCTTCTCACTCATGGGGTGCCCAAATATAGTTTTCATCTTTTCATAGGTATCTATAGCATCCCCCTCAAGAAAACCTTCTTCAAAAATAGAACCTAAAACTTGCTTGAACGAAGAGGGCAAGCCAACATAAAAGCTTTCTAGGTATATCTCAATTTGATATTGTGGCACATAGCTAGCTCGGATCCTTAATAGCCTATCCCAAGCATCTTTTAAAGACTCATCAAGTAAATAACGAAAAATTCCGAGATCATCTTCATCGAAATTATTCAAACTCTCATTGATAACCCTGGTAGGTCTTTCCATAGCATCATTATTTATGAGCTTACAGAGGACAGAGGGACTATCCAAAGTACTAAAACCCAGGATAGAACCCTCAACCCTTTTCGATTCGGCCATGGCGAAGGAAAGGAAAAAGGTAAAGAGGCGAACGGGAAAAAGAGTGCGAATAAAAACGGCAAGGGTGAAGTGTGGGAGAGGAAAACGAGAGGCAAATGGAAAATAATGTAATGTGAGGGATAAGAGTTGGTGATGGGTACTTGGTATGTCTTGACTTGTGCGTAGACTCCCCGGCAACGACGCCAGAAATCCTTGTTGCTACCTCTTGAGCATGCGTTGGTTTTCCCTTGAAGAGGAAAGGGTGATGCAGGAAAGTAGCGTAAGTATTTCCCTCAGTTTTTGAGAACCATGGTATCAATCCAGTAGAGGCTACACTCAAATCCCTCATACCTGCACAAACAAATAAGAACCTTGCAACCAACGCTATAAAGGGTTGTCAATCCCTTCATGACCACTTGCAAAAGTGAGATCTGATAGAGATAATTAGAAAAATATTTTTGGTATTTTTATGATATAGATTGGAAAGTAAAGATTTCAAAATAAAATAGATCGGAAACTTATATGATGGAAAATAGACCCGGGGGCCATAGGCTTCACTAGTGGCTTCTCTCAAGATAGCATAAGTATTACGGTGGTGAACAAATTACTGTCGAGTAATTGATAGAAAAGTGCATAGTTATGAGAATATCTAGGCATGATCATGTATATAGGCATCACATCCGCGACAAGTAGATCGAAACGATTCTGCATCTACTACTATTACTCCACACATCGACCGCTATCCAGCATGCATCTAGAGTATTAAGTTCATAAGAATAGAGTAACGCATTAGGCAAGATGACATGATGTAGAGGGATAAACTCAAACAATATGATATAAACCCCATCTTTTTATCCTCGATGGCAACAATACAATACGTGCCTTGCTACCCCTGCTGTCACTGGGAAAGGACACCGCAAGATTGAACCCAAAGATAAGCACTTCTCCCATTGCAAGAAAGATCAATCTAGTAGGCCAAACCAAATTGATAATTCGAAGAGACTTGCAAAGATAACAAATCATACATAAAAGAATTCAGAGGAGATTCAAATATTGTTCATAGATAATCTTTATCATAAACCCACAATTTATCGGATCTCGACAAACACACCGCAAAAAGAATTACATCAAATAGATCTCCAAGAAGATCGAGGAGAACTTTGTATTGAGATCCAAAGAGAGAGAAGAAGCCATCTAGCTAATAACTATGGACCCGTAGGTCTGAGGTAAACTACTCACACTTCATTGGAGAGGCTATGGTGTTGATGCAGAAGCCCTCCGTGATCGATTCCCCCTCCGACGGAGCGCCGGAAAAGGCCCCAAGATGGGATCTCACGGGTACAGAAGGTTGCGGCGGTGGAAATATGGTTTTGTGGTGCTTTTGGATGTTTTTAGGGTATATGAGTATATATAGGCGAAAGAAGTTGGTCAGAGGAGCCACGAGGAGCCCACGAGGGTGGGGGCGTGCCCAACCCCCCTGGGCGCGCCCTCCTGCCTCGTGGCCGCCTCATTGCTTCCTTGACGTCCACTCCAAGTCTCCTGGATTGTGTTTGTTCCAAAACCGACTCTCCCGAAGGTTTCATTCCGTTTGGACTCCGTTTGATATTCCTTTTCTGCGAAACACTAAAATAGGCAAAAAAACAACAATTTGGACTGGGCCTCCGGTTAATAGTTAGTCCAAAAAATAGTATAAAAGTGTATAATAAAGCCCATTAAACATACAAAACAGATAATATAATAGCATGGAACAATAAAAAATTATAGATACGTTGGAGACGTATCAGGCAGCCTCGGAGGCAGCACATGAAGCAATCTGGATGAAGGAGTTCATTACCGACCTAGGAGTCATTCCCAATGCGTCGGGCCCGATGACTCTCTTCTATGACAACACTGGAGCTATTGCCTGTCGTGGTTCTAAGTCTGACAGTAGAATGGGTGGTAGGTATGGAGAGGCAAGATCCTAGCTATGGAGTAGTTGTACACACGAGTGTTTAGCGAGTTCGGGCCCTTCTCGGAGGAAGTAACAGCCCTACGTCTCGGAGCCCGGAGGCGGTCGACTGGTTTCTGTGTATATGAGTTACAGGGGTGCGAACCCTCTACACTGAGGAGGGGGTGGCTTATATAGAGTTCGCCAGAACCCTCCGGCCCTCAGTTATGCAGGGTTTAAAGTACATTAAGATAGGGGGTTACTGGTAACGCCCTCATAAAGTGCTATTTAGACTATTAAAGCTATTTAATGACAGACCGTTGCGTGCTGAGTGACTTTAGGTCTCCTGGCCGTCGAGTGGTTAGCTTCATGGTCGAGTGACTATCTTCATGGTCGAGTGTCCTTGGGTTCGTCGAGTGAAGTCCCTCTTGGCCGACTGGAAGGTAGCTTCATCTAAGGGTGTCCTTGGGTATGGTATCCTAGACAGGTCCATGATCCTACCCTAGGTACATAACCTCTTCATTAGCCCCCGAATGGATCGAGGTTCGAGTGAGGAAGGAGTTGATGATTTTCTCCGACCTGGATCAGCGATTTTTCTTTTTGGCGTTGTCATCAACGTTTCTTTCAGTCGCCTTGATCCATTCCTTTCTTCTGTCGAGTGAACTTTTGAACTTTAGTGAACTTCCGAGCGACGGATTGTAGGAAAGATATCGTCTGACAGATTGATCTGCCGTTAGCGGATTTTGTGGGATCCGAATTTTGGGAAGCGCGCGAAATGGGGCGGACCGCGGTACTCGGATGGGATAAGGCGCGGACGCCTCGATTTCCGTGCCGCCTTTTTCGCCATGTATCGTGCGTGCGCGACTGTTTCGGGATGTGACAGGACCGCCCGGGCCTACTCGTCAGCCACTCGGAAGTGTCCTTATATAAAGCGCCGGGCGAGGGTTTTTTGAACAGTGCCTTCCCATTCTTCTCTCCGCCCTCTTTGCCTCCGCCCGCTGCGCCTGCTCTCACCTCTGTTTATCCACTCCTCGCGCGCTTCACCGGCGACAATGGTGAAGGAGAAGACGACGGCCTTGGAGCGCGTGAAGAAGGTGACGGCGGTGGGGAAAGCGAAGGGGAGAGCGTCCAGTCGGGGCAGATCTTCGTCAAGAACCCGCCTGCCAAAGGGTTGGGTCCAAGGGGATTGGATCCGCTCGACCATCACCGAGACGGATCTCAATGACCTGGCCAACGAGGGTCTGATCCCCCATGGGTCAGCAAGGCTTCCGGGGTCCGAGTGTCAACCGCAGCCACAGGAGGGTGAGTGCGTCCTCCTAGCCACTCATATCGATCGTGGATTCTCTCTGCCGCCGAGTGTTTTCTTCAGAGGGTTCTTGAACTTCTTTGGGGCGCAACTCCACCATTTCACTCCCAATTCTATCGCCCATCTCGCTGCTTTCATTTCCATGTGCGAGAACTTCCTGGGTTGTCGACCTCATTGGGGTCTCTTTAAGCACATATTCACCTGTCGCTCACAGACGGTGAAAAAGGCGAGTCCGGGTGACGAGAGGACTAAGGTTATCCAGATGTGCGGGGGTCTTGGGATTCAGATGAGGAATAAGAGTACTTTCCCGGCCATGACCCTTCCTGAGTCGGTCAGAGGGTGGCAGTCGACTTGGTTTTACTGCCAAGACGAGCCGACGCCGGGGCAGTCGACTGGTCTCCCTCCGTTTTCCATGGACCGAGTGGACAAACCCTCTTCTCTGAAAGTGCTTCCTGAGGAGAAAGCTCAGGTAAAAATGCTGATGGAGCGCGTAGTCCAACTCGTTAGGGACGGAGTGACGGGTATGGATCTTCTGGAGGTCTTCCTTAGGCGGCGCATCCAACCACTTCAGTACCGAGGCCATCCGATGTGGCTGTATTGTGGTACCGAAGACACCACTCGGGTCCATCCAGAAGCGGTCGACGACGCCACACTGGAGAGGTGGGTGGCCGCAATCACGGGGAATAAGGACAACCCTCGAGGGGCTAGGAGGATCCCACCACTCAACTGTACCTACACACCGGACACGGTATGGCCACTTATTTCCAATTGCAATCTTGCTTTATTCATTCTGCTTCACTGTGAATTGGTCGAGTGATCTTTGTTTTGCTTTGTTGCCTGACAGGCCACCACGGAGTTATACTCGATCCCAATGGAGCGCAAACACCGACTGAGGAGGAGGAAGGAAGTGGGGGCGAAAGCCCGGAGGAGTGGGATTCGGATGCTGACGACGATGATGAGGGTGATGACTCTGGTGAGGAGGAAGAAGAGGAGGAGGAGGAGGAAGTTGTACCTCCTCGCTCGGAAAGACGCTCGAAGCTTGTCCATGATCCCACGGTCGAGCGCGGTAAGGGGGTCGCAACCGTCACGCAGTCGTCCAAGCACCCTCGAACTACTTCTCCGGCGCCGACTGAGAAAGCTCCGAAGCAATCTCGGGTGGCGCCGTCGAAGTTGGCGAAGGTCTTGACGAAGATGAAGATGGTGATCCCCACTATCTCAGGGTAATGGTGTAGCTTGAATTTGTCTGCTCCTCATGAACTTATTCTTGGTCGACTCATGAGCTAATCGACTGTCTTCTGAAACTGCAGTGCTGCTACTTCTGATACCTCGGCCAGAGCTGGAGATCAGGAGATGGAGGATGTTGTTACTTCGAAACCTGGTATGACTCTTGTAGTTCCGTCTTCAGTCGATTGGCTTCTTGTCTCTAATTTTGATTCTTTTTCTGCAGCTTCATCTAACGTCGTTATCGATCTTCCCGACGACGACGACGAGGAACCACCAAGGCAGAGGAGGAGCAAGAAAGCGTCTGCTGGCAAGGCGACTCAGGACGTGCCAGCACCCGAGACGTTGGTCGTGGAGGGAGACAATGTCACTCGGCCTACCGTAACCTTTGCGGTGCCGTTGACGAGTGCTCGTCCTTCGTCGTCGAGTGCTGCTCAACCCTCGCTTTTCTCAACCTACCACGTTCCAGAAGACCAAGCTAGTGCTGCTAAAGAAGCAATACGCCAAGCGGGGGTCATGATGGAGCAAGTGAAGGCAATACGAGAAGCCAGCCAGGCAGCCTATGATGCCAGTTCGGCTCTTCAGAGTAATGTTCAGGTCAGTCGGTCACTGCCTGTTCTGTTAGGATATGATATCTGAAAACTCTTCTTTCTGAAATTCTTAGAGTTTGTCCTACACCCACTGGGTGTGTCGATTGAAATTCGGGTTAGTGGGGGCACGCTGAGTGCACCCACTGGGTGTAGTCCCCAAGGCTATGGTCGACTGCTGGCAGTCGACCATAGGCTTTATGTCTTAAGTTTTTTCCTTACTCGACTAGGTCGAATAGATTCATAGACCGGTGGGGGCACGCTGAGTGCACCCACTGGGTGTAGTCCCCGAGACTGTGGTCGACTGCTGGCAGTCGACTATATTCTGAAGAACATCTCCCTTTTTTTTTGTTGGTCGACTGGTCGACTCTAACTGATGAAACTAGTGGGGGCACGCTGAGTGCACCCACTGGGTGTAGTCCCCGAGACTGTGGTCGAATGTTTGTATTCGGCCATAGTCTTAGAAATGCTATGATTTTTCCTTAGTCACTCGGAAGTGAATTGTCTTTGACGTCTGTCGATTGGTTCTTCGTAGAAATCCTGCGACCTTGCGGCTCGTTACACTGAGATGGAGAACAAACATATCCAGCTCGAGCTTGATCTAAAACTGACCCAGGAGAACCTAACGAAGGCGAAGGAGGAGGCTAAAGGTATGTTTGGTGAGGTCTCCGACGACTGCTTTTGCCTCTCGTTTGTTTCAGAGTCTGATCTCACTGTAATTTTGCAGACAAAGTGAGGGATGCCCTGAAGAAGAAAGACCTTGACTTGGCTGAGTTGCAGAAAGTGGCATTAGAGAAGACCAAGCTCGCAGATGAAAAGCTGGCTTCAGTTGCCAAGCTTGAAGAAGAAAACACCAATCTGAAGGTTGCTCTTGATGCTGCCAACAAGGAGGTCAGTCGACTGAAAAGTGACAAGGTTGCCCTGAATGACAAGGCCAGCGAGTTGGAGGGAAAGAAGAACGATCTGGAGGCTTATCTGGGTGGACTCGCCAAGAAGCTATTCCTCATGCTTGAAGGTAATCCTTTGTAACAAACAGACGTTTCAATTCTGATCTCCGACTGTTGTCTTGAATCGGTGGTTGTGCTTGCAGAATTTTGCCAGAACTTTGAAGAGGAGACTGGTCGACTGGAAGTAAACCTGGACCCCGTCAACTCTCCCGTGGGAGACGAAGTCGCCATGAATGTGCTCCGGCTTGAATCTCGTGTTGCTGCTATCGTCGACTATCTCGCAAGGCTGAAGGTCGCAACTTCTCACATCGATACAACACTCTAGCCAAGAGAAACGCTCCAGAACGACCTCGAGTCTCTGATGACTCGACTGAACAAGGTCCCAAGTCGAGTGCAGGAGTGGAAGAAGTCCTCGGCCAGGTGTGGTGCGGATGTTGCTCTGTCTCTGGTCCGCGTTCATTGCAAGGATGCGCGAGAGGACAAGCTGGTGGCCCTTAGGGTGGCTAACACCAAGAAGCATGATTTCCGATCCTTCATGGAGACCTTCATTGCCGCCGCCACTCGAATTGCAGATGGAATCCACCTGGACGAGTTTGTTGCGCCTTCCAGCCCTCCACAAGAGGGGTAAAAAACTTCTGAGCTTGATACTTTAAATTTGCCTCGGTATGCCGAGTGAGTTTTGTAGCCGACAAACCTTAACAGGCTTAGCGCCTAAGCACTTTCGGTTCCGTTAGGTTTTATCCGAACTTGGATTCAACGTTGAATATGTTTGCATTTGGTTTGAGATGTCTTTTGCAGGTTAAAGCGAAGCGCTCATTGCAATCGACTTGTTCCCCAATATACTTAGACGAGCACTGGGCTGCGGCTAAGCCTTCGAGTGAGAGGTTTGCTCTCCACTCGGTAGGATTTTCAAAAACTTAGGCGAGCACTGGGCTGCAGCTAAGCCCCCGAGTGGGAGGTCTGCTCTCCACTCGGTAGGATTTCAGATACTTAGGCAAGCATTGGGGCTGCAGCTAAGCCCCCGAGTGGGAGGTTTGCTCTCCACTCGGTAGGATTTCAGATACTTAGGCGAGCACTGGGGCTGCAGGTAAGCCCCCGAGTGGGAGGTTTGCTCTCCACTCGGTAGGATTTCAGATACTTAGGCGAGCACTGGGGCTGCAGCTAAGCCCCCGAGTGGGAGGTTTGCTCTCCACTCGGTAGGATTTCAGATACTTAGGCGAGCACTTGGGCTGCAGCTAAGCCCCCGAGTGGGAGGTCTGCTCTCCACTCGGTAGGATTTCAGATACTTAGGCGAGCACTGGGCTGTAGCTAAGCCCCCGAGTGGGAGGTTTGCTCTCCACTCGGTAGGATTTTGTATTGGTGGTGTACCTCGGAAGGAGAGGATAGCAGTCGACCTGCACCTCGTCCTCCTTGCAGAGCGCATGTTGTATTTGTCGCGTAGCTCGGAAGGAGAGGGTAGCAGTCGACCTGCACCTCGTCCTCCTTGCAGAGCGCACGTTGTATTTGTGGCGTAGCTCGGAAGGAGAGGGTAGCAGTCGACCTGCACCTCGTCCTCCTTGCAGAGCGCACGTTGTATTTGTACTTAGGCGAGCGCAATGCTGCAGCTAAGCCTCCGAGTGGAAGGCTGGCTTACTACTTGGTAGGGTTTTGTTTAACTTAGGCGAGTACTTGGACTGCAGCTAAGCCTTCGAGTGGAAGGCTGGCTTACCACTCGGTAGAATTTTGTTTAACTTAGGCGAGTACTTGGACTGCAGCTAAGCCTCCGAGTGGAAGGCTGGCTTACCACTCGGTAGGATTTTGTTTAACTTAGGCGAGTACTTGGACTGCAGCTATGTAACACCCCGGATTCGATGCGCCAGGTGTATGCCAGTTATTCGCCGTTGTTGCCATGTCATTTGCTTGCGTGTTGCATTTTATCATGTCATCATGTGCATTTCATTTTGCATACGTGTTCGTCTCATGCATCCGAGCATTTTCCCCGTTGTCCATTTCGCAATCCGGCACTCCTATGCCCTCCGGAGTTCCCTTTTTGCCTCTCGTTGTAAGCGGTAAACTTTCTCGGAATGGACCAAGGCTTGTCAAGCGGCCTTGATATACCACTGGTAGACCGCCTGTCAAGTTTCGTGCCATTTGGGGTTCGTTTGCTACTCCAACGGTTAACCGGGTAACCGTAAAGCCTCCTTCTCTTTGCAGCCCAACACCCCTTCCAAAGTGGCCTAAAAACCAGCAAACTCCCCTCCATGCTCTCGGTCGTTCGATCACGATCGCGTGGCCGAAAACCGCTCCTCATTTGGACTCTCCTAGCTCCCTCTACCTATAAAACTAGCCCCTCCCCCAAAATTCGCGGTCAAATCACCCCTAACCCTAGCTTTTTCCCTCTCCGCCGCCAGACGCGTCCGCCGACGGCCGGACACGTCCGCCCCACGCCCCCTCGTCCAATCGGAGGCCGCCGCGTGGCGCTCCCCGCCGCCAGCCGCCGCCAGCCCGCCCGGGCCCGCCTCTGGCCCGCGCGCCCGCGCCTCTGGCCGTCGCCGCCGCCCCCGCGCGGATCTCCTCCCGCGCCCCGCCGCCGTCTGCTTCCGCCGCCGTCGCTCGCCGGCGACCGTGTCATCCCGCGCCTCCCCATCTCTGCTCCAACCGCCGGCGCCTTGCCGGCCGCATCGCGCCCCTCCGGCCGGACCCGAGCTCCGCCGGAGCTGCCGCCCCGCTCGCGCCGTCCCACGCCGGGAACCGGCCGGATCCGGTGAGATCCGGCCCGGATCCATCTGCCCCGACCTCCCCGTCGTCCTCCCGAGCTCCGGCCGTCGTAGGCTTCTTCTCAGGCGAACTCCGGCGAGATCCGCGTCGAGGTTGACTTTTCCCCCTCCAAAAATTCGTCTAAGTCCCCAGATTTCCAGTATTTTCATGCCATGTTCGTCATGCCGTATCTCTGCATCCGTAGCTCCGTTTTGTGCGTGTAATATGTCAAATTGTTCGCCTCAACAAATACATCATTTCATTCCATTGCATCATATTCATTTGAGGTTATCTAGATGCCTGAATCATTGTTGCAAGAGTGCTTCATGATGTTTTCTGCTGTCTGTTATCAGAACGAGCTCTTTTGTCATTTTTGCCATGATTGATGTGTGCATCCTATGAGGTTGATGTCTACATGTGTTTTGAACTATGCTATGGCTTCTTTACAAACGTGCTTACCATGTATTTTTGTGATCAATGTGGTGACTAGCACAAGCATGCAAACTAGGCATCGTGATGTTGCTGATTTTAGTCCCTGTTCTGCTGTAATTTTGATGCCATGTAAACTTGATGCTACAGAGAGATCCATGCATATTTTGAGATACTTCAGTAAGGGTGTTTTGAACATGTGGTTATTGTCTATCCATTAATGCCCTTATTTGTAATTATGGAGTAGTCTAGCATGTCATTTGAGTTCTCTACTTTTGCTTCAAAATGTTTCCTGGCAGATTGTTTACTTGTTATTCAATTTAGCCAAGGTTGCTATAGTTGATCCTTGCATGCTATAGACTTGTTCTTGACTTGGTTTGTTTCACAAACATGTCTTCTTGATGATGCTATGCTTATCTTGTCATGCAATGACTTGTAGTGAGTGAATCGAGCTTGTTAAGTAGTGTACATGATGTTGCTGTTTTGCTAGGCTGAATCTGTTATTTCGTGATGCGATGTAAACATGTTGCTACTAATCATTCTATGCATAATATGGAGATGTTCCATAAACATGTTTTGATCTACATGTCATCCTATAACCATACATGCCCCTGGTTGCATTTATAGGCTGCTGTAGTTTGTTCATATCTTGCTCCTAAGTTGCTTCATAATGTTGTTGTCAGCCTGTTAACTTTAAGTTCAGTTGTTACCATGATTGTTGCTAGTGATCCATGCACCCTATGAACTTTCTCTTGCCATGCCTAGCTTCACAAACATGTCTTCTTACTATTGGGTGCCTTGACATGCCATGTTTTGCTCTGAAGTGAGTTGCACAAGCTCATCTACATGCCTTCATAATTCTGTTTCTGCCATGTTTGAATCTGTATAATAACTTGCCATGTTTACATGGGTGCCATCATATTTTCTGATCCTTTTTGGCTTGTGGTCAGTAAGGGACTTTTGATCTATGCATTTAGTAGTATCATGACATGCCTTTGTTTTCCACGATAAGTTCCTATAACATGTTGTTTGATAGCTCTAAACATTGCATCGTGATGTTATTTTCTGCAAAGTCTGAATTGTTATAACTTGCAATCTTACCATGTGTGTTTGAGCATGTTCTAGTGATTTCTGGAGATAGCTCAGTGTTCATGTTTTGTTATGCTCTACCTGTATATCATGCCCATGTCTTTTTTTTCATGTTGAGATGCTGTAGCATGTTGTTTTGATGCTTGCAATATGCCTAGTTGTTGTTTTGGACAGATTATTGCTATAAATTGTATAGTGTGTGTATGTTGAACCGTTGCTCCGTTTTGAGTGTGCTCTATATGAAACTTGCTTAGAATTGTATGTAGTTTCATATTATCATGTTGCATCCATGTTTTGGGGTGTTTGCTTGATGTTTGAGTGTATTTTGCATCAATGCCATGTTTAACTTGTGTTGCTCATATCTTCTATGTCGTAGCTCCAAATCTAATGAACTTCATATGTAACTTGACTAGAATCTCGTGTAGATCATCTTGGTGCATCTTAACTTGCTGTTTAACAACTTGAACATAAGGTTTATTCAGATCTGTACTAATTTCGAAATAGGCATATGAGGACTTACCGAAATTGTTATATGTTGTTCCCGGCCTCATTTAAACTTGCCTTGATGTGTTGCTCGTGTTTGCATCATCTCTTGCCATGAGTAGCCTCATCTAGATTTGTCATGCATCATGCTTGTTGTGCATCATGTCATGTTCATGTGTGGTGTGTTTACCATGTTGTGTGCTTCTTTTCGATAGTTCCTATTTCGTTGCGATCGTGAGGATTCGTTCGTCTACGCTTGGTTCGTCTTCGTGGCTTCATCTTCTTCATGGACTCGTTCTTCTTCCTTGCGGGATTTCAGGCAAGATGACCGCTACCCTGGATCTCACTACTATCATTGCTATGCTAGTTGCTTCATTCTATCGCTTTGCTGCGCTACCTATCACCTGTTTATCAAGCCATCCCAAATTTCCATGAACCTCTAACCTTTGGCACCTTTCCTATGCAAACTGTTGTTTGGCTATGTTGCAGGTGAAGTTGAAGATTGCTCCATGGTGGACAGGATTTTGGTTGGGATATCACAATATCTCTTATATTATTAATGCATCTATATATTTGGTAAAGGGTGGAAGGCTCGGCCTTTTGCCTGGTGTTTTGTTCCACTCTTGCCGCCCTAGTTTCTGTCATACCGGTGTTATGTTCCCGGATTTTGCGTTCCTTACACGGTCGGGTGATTTATGGGACCCCCTTGACAGTTCGCTTTGAATAAAACTCCTCCAGCAAGGCCCAACCTTGGTTTTACCATTTGCCTCACCACCACCTATACTTTTCCCTTGGGAGTCTCTCTCTCGAGGGTCATCGTTATTTTAGCCCCCCCCCCCGGGCCAGTGCTTGTCTAAGTGTTGGTCCGAACCGGGCAGACTGCGGGGCCACCTCGGGGCAACTCGAGGGCTGGTTTTACTCGTAGGCTGACCTATCCGGTGTTGCCCTGAGAACGAGATATGTGCAGCTCCTATCGGGATTGTCGGCGCATCGGGCGGCTTTGCTGGTCTTGTTTTACCATTGTCGAAATGTCTTGTAAACCGGGATTCCGAGTCTGATCGGGTCTTCCTGGGAGAAGGTATATCCTTCGTTGATCGCGAGAGCTTGTCATGGGCTAAGTTGGGACACCCCTGCAGGGTATAATCTTTCGAAAGCCGTGCCTGCGGTTATTGGCAGATGGGAATTTGTTAATTTCCGGTTGTAGATAACTTGACACCAGATCCGAATTAAAACGCATCAACCGCGTGTGTAGCCGTGATGGTCTCTTCTCGGCGGAGTCTGGGAAGTGAACACGGTTTCTGGTTTATGTTTGACGTAAGTAGGAGTTCAGGATCACTTCTTGATCATTGCTAGCTTCACGACCATTCTGCTTGCTCTCTTCTCGCTCTTATTTGCGTATGTTAGCCACCATATTATGCTTAGTCGCTGCTGCAACCTCACCACTTTACCCCTTCCTTTCCCTTTAAGCTTTGCTAGTCTTGATACCCATGGTAATGGGATTGCTGAGTCCTCGTGGCTCACAAATTACTACAACAACAGTTGCAGGTATAGGTTATGCGACAATCATGACGCGATAGCGATGCTTGCTTGCGTTGAGTTCTTCTTCTGCTTCTTCTTCGATCAGGGGATAGGTTCCAGGTCGGCAGCCTGGGCTAGCAGGGTGGATGTCGTTTGAGTTGTTGTTTGTGTTTCATCCGTAGTCGGATGATGCTCTTATGTATTGTGATATTGTATTCGTGTGGCATTGTATGCCCCTTGTATGTATCCCCATCTATTATGTAATGTTGATGTAATGATATCCACCTTGCAAAAGCGTTTCAATATGCGGGTCTATCCTTGGTGGGACCTTCGAGTTCCTTTTGGATAGGGTCGCATATTGGGCGTTTCAAGCTAAGCCTCCGAGTGGAAGGCTGGCTTACCACTCGGTAGGATTTTGTTTAACTTGGGCGAGTACTTGGAATGCAGCTAAGCCTCCGACTGGAAGGCTGGCTTACCACTCGGTAGGATTTTGTTTAACTTAGGCGAGTACTTGGACTGCAGCTAAGCCTCCGAGTGGAAGGCTGGCTTACCACTCGGTAGGATTTTGTTTAACTTAGGCGAGTACTTGGACTGCAGCTAAGCCTCCGAGTGGAAGGCTGGCTTACCACTCGGTAGGATTTTGTTTAACTTAGGCGAGTACTTGGACTGCAGCTAAGCCTCCGAGTGGAAGGCTGGCTTACCACTCGATAGGATTTTGTTTAACTTAGGCGAGTACTTGGACTGCAGCTAAGCCTCCGAGTGGAAGGCTGGCTTACCACTCGGTAGGATTTTGTTTAACTTAGGCGAGTACTTGGACTGCAGCTAAGCCTCCGAGTGGAAGGCTGGCTTACCACTAGGTAGGATTTTGTTTAACTTAGGCAAAACGGATTTCGCAGCTAAGCCTTCGTGTGGGAGACTGGCTCACCACTCGGTTAGGATTTTTTTTACAAGCTTAGGCGAATCGGATTCGCAGCCAAGCCACCCACTGGGGGATTGTTTTATATGGACAAAAGTAATAACAATTACTGGAAAAACTATAAAGCTCTTGTCTTTGATAAATAAACTACAGGAGTACTTTTATTACAACTCATCCGAGTGAATTCTTAAGTGTAAAAG
Organism: Triticum aestivum; assembly: GCF_018294505.1. NCBI lineage: Eukaryota > Viridiplantae > Streptophyta > Magnoliopsida > Poales > Poaceae > Triticum > Triticum aestivum. The sequence goes on along the minus strand of NC_057804.1, from coordinate 61,109,900 downwards.
GGGCGGAGAAGCTCCGCGTTCCAAGCTCGGGGCTCGTCAATCTGATGCTCGACATTGTAAAGACGGCATGCTCCATTGTAGAGAACCTTGGTGACGATGAAGGGGCCTTCCCAAGAAGGAGCGAGCTTGTGTGGTTTCTGCTGATCCACTCGGAGAACTAAATCTCCTTCCTGGAAGGCTCGACTCTTCACATTTTTGGCGTGGAATCGACGCAAGTCTTGTTGATAGATGGTCGATCTGATCAGAGCCATCTCTCTTCCTTCCTCTAAAAGGTCGAGTGCATCATGCCGCGCTTGTTCTGCTTTAGCTTCGGTGTAGAGCTCGACCCGGGGAGCATTGTGGAGAAGATCACTCGGCAAGACTGCTTCAGCTCCGTAGACCAAGAAGAATGGAGTTCTTCTAGTCGACTGGTTGGGCGTGGTCCTTAACCCCCAAAGCACCGAGGGAAGTTCGTCGACCCATGCACCAGCCGCATGCTTAAGATCATGCATCAGACGGGGTTTCAACCCTTTGAGAATCAACCCGTTGGCTCGTTCTGCCTGTCCATTCGACTGTGGATGGGTGACTGAAGCATAGTCAACTCCTGTGCCTTGAGATGTGCAGAAAGCTCTGAATTCTTCAGAATCGAAGTTTGACCCGTTATCAGTGATGATGCTGTGCAGGACTCCATATCTGAATATCAGTTCTCTGATGAAGCTGACAGCAGTACCGGCATCGAGGTTCTTGATGGGTTTGGCCTCAACCCACTTGGTGAACTTGTCGACTGCTACCAGCACATGCGTGAAACCGCTTCTGCCTGTTCTCAAAGGGCCGACCATATCCAGCCCCCATACTGCAAAGGGCCAAACAAGTGGTATGGTCTTTAAAGCTGAGGCGGGCTTGTGTGACATATTGGAGTAAAATTGACATCCCTCACACTTGTCGACTATCTCCTTTGCCATTTCATTCGCTCTGGGCCAATAAAAACCAGCTCGGTATGCTTTAGCCACGATGGTCCGAGAAGACGCATGATGGCCATAGGTCCCCCAGTGGATGTCGTTGAGAATCATTCGACCTTCCTCCGGTGTTATGCATTTCCGGCTGACTCCAGTCGCACTTTCTCTGTATAATTGACCCCTCATGACGGTGAAGGCTTTGGATCGGTGGACGATCTCACGAGCCTCTTCCTCATTCTCGGGGAGTTCTTTTCTCAAAATATAGGCGATATAGGGCACTGTCCAATCGGGAGTGATGACCAAAACTTCCATGATCAAGTCGACCACAGCTGGGACCTCGACTTCAGTCGGATCCGTGGCACTTTTGGGCTGCGGGACTTCTTCCGTGAAAGGATCTTCTTGAACCGATGGTGTGTAAACATGCTCCAAAAACACGCCACTCGGAATGGCTTCCCTATTGGAACCTATCTTCGCCAAGTCATCGGCTGCTTGATTTTTCAGTCGGGGAACGTGATGGAGCTCTAACCCTTCGAATTTCTTTTCGAGCTTCCTCACTGCATTGCAGTATCCAGTCATGGCTGGGCTTCTAACGTCCCACTCCTTCATCACCTGATTGACCACCAAATCTGAGTCACCATAAACCATAAGGCGTCGGACGCCGAGTGAAATGGCCATGCACAACCCATACAAAAGTGCTTCATATTCTGCTTCATTGTTGGAGGAATCAAAGTGGATCTGGAGCACATATCTGAGCTTATCTCCTTGGGGAGAAACCAAAACTACCCCAGCACCAGAACCATTTAACATCTTAGAGCCATCAAAGAACATGGTCCAATGCTCCGAGTGAACTTGAGTCGGCTGTTGCTGTTCAATCCACTCGGCAAGGAAATCTGCTATAGCCTGGGACTTAATGGCTTTCTTTGCCTCAAATTTGATATCAAGGGGAAGGAGTTCAATCGCCCATTTAGCCACTCAACCAGTTGCATCTCTGTTGTGCAGAATCTCTGATAATGGAGCGTCGCTGACGACTGTAATGTCATGATTAGAGAAATAATGGGCAACCTTCTTCATGGTCATGTAGATCCCATATACGAGCTTCTGATAATGAGGATATCTTTGCTTCGATGGGGTCAAAACTTCAGAAAGATAATACACTGGGCGCTGAACTTTGAAGGTTTTACCTTCTTCTTCCCGCTCGACCGTAAGTACTGTACTGACGACTTGTCCTGTGGCTGCAATGTAAAGCAATAGAGGATCTTTGCTGATTGGAGCAGCAAGCACCGGCTGGGTGGAGAGCAGAGCTTTTAGCTCGGCAAACGCTGCATCAGCTTTTGGAGTCCACTCGAACTTGTCTGCCTTCTTCATCAGTCGGTAAAGAGGCAACGCCTTTTCACCGAGGCGAGAGATGAATCGACTTAACGCGGCCAAGCATCCAGTAAGCTTCTAGACATCGTGCACACACACAGGGCGTTTCATTCGGAGTATGGTGCTAACTTTTTCTGGATTAGCATCGATTCCTCGCTCTGAAACGAGAAAACCGAGTAACTTTCCGCCAGGCACTCCGAATGTGCACTTTGATGGGTTGAGCTTGATATCATATCTCCTGAGATTAGCAAATGTTTCAGCTAGGTCAGTCAACAGGTCGGAACCCTTTCGTGACTTGACTACAATATCATCCATGTATGCTTCCAAATTCCGACTGATTTGAGTGAGTAGACACTTTTGAATCATCCTCATGAATGTGGCTCCGGTATTCTTGAGACCGAATGGCATGGTGATATAGCAGAAGCACCCGAATGGAGTGATGAAAGCTGTTTTAATTTCGTCAGGTCCATACAGACGGATCTGATGATACCCGGAATAGGCATCTAAAAAAGACAATCTCTCGCACCCCGCAGTCGAGTCGACAATTTGGTCGATGCGAGGGAGAGGAAAATGATCTTTCGGGCAGGCCCGATTGATATGTTTGAAATCAATGCACATGCGAAGTGAGTTGTCCTTCTTGGGAACCATGACGACATTGGCGAGCCACTCAGAGTGGTATATCTCTCGGATAAACTCTGCTGCAAGGAGTCGAGCCACCTCCTCGCCAATGGCTTTTTTCTTCTGAACGGCGGACCGTCGAAGATGTTCCTTAACAGGTTTCACTTTTGAGTCGACTCTAAGGCGATGCTCAACCAGTCCCCTGGGAACACCCGGCATGTCAGCTGGCTTCCATGCAAAGATGTCCCAGTTCTCACGGAGGAACTGGATGAGCGCTTCTTCCTATTTAGAGTCGAGTGTTGTGGAAATATGGGTCGAAGCTGCGTTGGGGTTAGTCGGGTGGATATGAACTGGCTTCGTCTCCCCTGGCGACTGGAACATTGACTCTATGGCGGGCTTCTTGGCCTGCAGCAAATCACTCGGATCTGCATTTTTCTTATATTCCTCTAGCTCAACCACTGTTATCTGGGCATCCGCGATCTTCGAGCCTTTCTGGAAACACTCTTCTGCCTTCTTCCGGGTGCCAGTGATAGTGATCACGCCCTTGGGGCCAGGCATCTTTAACTTGAGGTACACATAACATGGTCGAGCCATGAAGCGGGCATAGGCTGGTCTTCCCAAAATAGTGTGGTCAGCGCTCTGGAAATCCACGACTTCAAACGTCAGCTTCTCCTTGCGGAAATGCTTCGAGTCGCCGAACACTACATCCAGAGCTATTTGACCGAGTGACTCAGCTTTCTTCCCAGGAATGACTCCGTGAAAACTCATGTTGCTGGAGCTGAGCCTGGACATCGGAATGCCCATTCCCTTGAGCGTCTCTGCATACAGTATATTCAACCCACTGCCGCCATCCATCAAGACTTTCGTCAGTCGAGTGCCTTCGACGACGGGGTCGACCACCAGCGCTTGCCTCCCAGGGGTGGCAATGTGAGTGGGGTGATCGGATTGGTCGAACGTAATGGGAGTTTGCGACCATTTCAGATAACTTGGCGTCGCTAGGGCGACCATATTGACCTCTCGGTTGATCACTTTCAGTCGACTTTTGCTCTCTACGTCAGCAAAAATCATCAGGGTGGAATTGACATGAGGGTACTCTCCATCACTGTCCTCCTTGTCCTCAGCCTTGTCTGACTCCTTCTCCTTGTCCTTGGGTTGTTTCCCTTGAAACTGCTGGATTAAGAGTCGACACTGGCGAGTGGTATGTTTCGGGTAGATGAAGTTACCCTCCTCATCTTTCTTCGTGTGGATGTGACACGGTAGATCCATCACGTCATTACCTTCTTTATCCTTTACCTTCTTGGGGTTCCAAGATCCTTTGGGCTTCCCTTTGAATTTACCCTGAGTCACGGCCAGAGCCTCTCTAGGAGCAGCTGGCTCGGCCTTCCGCTTCTGTTTCCGACTGGAGTTTCCCTTTTCTGACTGACTCGGCTTATACTTGCCACTCCGGAGCCTGTCCTCTTCTTCACTTTTGGCGTATTTGGTGGCAATCTCCATCATTCGACCCAGGGTCATATCTCCGGTTCGACCAAACTTCAGGCTCAACTCTCTGTTCTTGACGCCATCCTTGAAGGCGCAGACCGCTTGATGGTCCAACACATTCTCCACGGTGTGATGCAAGGTGATCCATCTCTGGATGTAATCTCTGAGTGTTTCACTCGACTTTTGTACGCAGACTTGCAGCTCCGTCAGTCCGGCCGGTCGCTTGCAAGTTCCCTCGAAAGTCCTGACGAACACTCGGGAAAGATCTTCCCAGGTGTAAATGCTGCTAGGAGCTAACTGATTCAACCACGCCCTGGCCGAACCCTCCAGCATGAGTGGCAAATGCTTCATGGCCACCTCATCATTACCACCACCAATCTGTACCGCCACTCGGTAGTCTTCAAGCCAAGTTTTAGGCTTGGACTCTCCGGTGAACTTACTTACCCCAGTCGCCAACCTGAAACGGGAGTTGCATATTCTCATAGTTGTAGGAACTTTGTATAAGTCATGAAGAAAGCAATAGCAACATACTAAACGATCAAGTTCTAGGCTAACGGAATGGGTTAAGTCAATCATATCATTCTCCTAATGATGTGATCCCGTTAATCAAATGACAACACATGTCTATGGTTAGGAAACATAACCATCTTTGATTAATGGGCTAGTCAAGTAGAGGCACACTAGTGACATTATGTTTGTCTATGTATTCACACATGTATCATGTTTCCGGGTAATACAATTCTAGCATGAATAATAAACATTTATCATGATATGAGGAAATAAATAATAACTTTATTATTGCCTCTAGGGCATATTTCCTTCACCCTCTTGCGTCGTGGCCACCTCGTTGCTTCCTTGACGTCCACTCCAAGTCTCCTGGATTGCGTTTGTTCCAAAAACGACTCTCTCGAAGGTTTCATTCCGTTTGGACTCCATTTGATATTCCTTTTTTTGTGAAACACTGAAATAGGCAAAAAAAACAGCAATTTGGACTGGGCCTATGGTTAATAGGTTAGTCCCAAAAATAGTATAAAAGTGTATAATAAAGCCCATTAAACATCCAAAACAGATGATATAATAGCATGGAACAATCAAAAATATAGATACGTTGGAGACTTATCAAGCATCCCCAAGCTTAATTCCTGCTCGTCCTCGAGTAGGTAAATGATAAAAATAGAATTTTTGATGTGGAATGCTACCTAGCATAATTCTCAATGTAATTTTCTTTATTGTGGCATGAATGTTTAGATCCGAAAGATTCAAGACAAAAGTTTAATATTGACATAAGAGTAATAATACTTCAAGCATACTAACAAAGTAATTATGTCTTCTCAAAATAACATGGCGAAAGAAATTTATCCCTACAAAATCATATAGTCTGGCTATGCTCTATCTTCATTATACAAAATATTTAAATCATGCACAACCCTTGTTTTATCCAAGCAATTGTTTCATACTTTAGTATTTTCAAACTTTTTCAATCTTCACGCAATACATGAGCGTGAGCCATGGACATAGCACTATAGTTGGAATAGGATGGTTGTTATGGAGAAGACAAAAAATGAGAAGATAGTCTCACATCAACTAGGCATATCAACGGGCTATGGAGATGCCCATTAATAGATATCAATGTGAGTGAGTAGGGATTGCCATGCAACAGATGCACTAGAGCTATAAGTGTATGAAAGCTCATCAGAAGAAACTAAGTGGGTGTGTGTTGGGGAATGTAGTAATTTCAAAAAAATTCCTACGCACACGCAAGATCATGGTGATGCATAACAACGAGAGGGGAGAGTGTTGTCCATGTACCCTCGTAGACCGTAAGCGGAAGCGTTATGACAACGCGGTTGATGTAGTCATACGTCTTCACGATCCGACCGATCCGAGTACCGAACGTACGGCACCTCCAAGTTCAGCACACGTTCAACTCGATGACGATCCCCGGACTCCGATCCAGCAGGGTGTCGGGGATGAGTTCCGTCAGCATGACGGCGTGGTGACAATGATGATGTTCTACCGACGCAGGGCTTCGCCTAAGCACCGCAATGATATGACCGAGGTGGAATATGGTGGAGGGGGGCACCACACACGGCTAAGGAACGATCACGAAGATCAACTTGTGTGTCTAGAGGTGCCCCCTGCCCCCGTATATAAAGGAGCAAGGGGGAGGCCGGCCGGCCCTAGGGGGCGCGCCAAGGAGGGGGGAGTCCTCCTCCTAGTGGGAGTAGGACTCCCCTTTCCTAGTCCAACTAGGAAGGAGGAAGGGGGAAGGAAAGAGAGGGAGAGGGAGAGGGAAAGAGGGGCCGCGCCCCCTCCCCTAGTACAATTCGGACTCCCCATGGGGGCGCCACCTCCTGGGCTACTGCCCTCTCTCTCCCCTCAGGACCACTAAGGCCCAATACTTCCCCGGGGGGTTCCGGTAACCCCTCCAGCACTCCGGTTTTCTCCGAAATCACCTGGAACACTTCCGGTGTCCGAATATAGTCGTCCAATATATCAATCTTTACGTCTCGACCATTTCGAGACTCCTCGTCATGTTCGTGATCACATCCGGGACTCTGAACAACCTTCGGTACATCAAAACTTATAAACTCATAATAAAACTGTCATCGTAACGTTAAGCGTGCGGACCCTACGGGTTCGAGAACTATGTAGACATGACCTAGAACTGTTTCCGATCAATAACCAATAGCGGAACCTGGATGCTCATATTGTCTCCTACATATTCTATGAAGATCTTTATCGGTTAAACCACATAACAACATAGGTTGTTCCCTTTGTCATCGGTATGTTACTTGCCCGATTTGATCGTCGGTATCCAATACCTAGTTCAATCTCATTACCGGCAAGTCTCTTTACTCGTTACATAATGCATCATTCCGTAACTAACTCATTAGCTACATTGCTTGCAAGGCTTATAGTGATGTGCATTACCGAGAGGGCCCAGAGATACCTCTCCGACAATCGGAGTGACAAAAACTAATCTCGAAATACGCCAACTCAACATGTACCTTCGGAGACACCTGTAGAGCTCCTTTATAATCACCCAGTTATGTTGTGACGTTTGGTAGCACACAAAGTGTTCCTCCGGTAAACGGGAGTTGCATAATATCATAGTTGTAGGAACTTTGTATAAGTCATGAAGAAAGCAATAGCAACATACTAAACGATCAAGTGCTAGGCTAACGGAATGGGTCAAGTCAATCATATCATTCTCCTAATGATGTGATCCCGTTAATCAAATGACAACACATGTCTATGGTTAGGAAACATAACCATCTTTGATTAATGAGCTAGACAAGTAGAGGCACATTAGTGACATTATGTTTGTCTATGTATTCACACATGTATCATGTTTCCAAGTAATACAATTCTAGCATGAATAATAAACATTTATCATGATATGAGGAAATAAATAATAACTTTATTATTGCCTCTAGGGCATATTTCCTTCAGTGTGCATCCAACTTGCTTGTTCTCGAAGACCTAGGCCAATTTGAGGAAGCCCATCATTGGAATATACAAGCCAAGTTCTATAATGAAAATTTCCCACTAGCATATGAAGGTGACAACATAGGAGACTCTCTATCATGAAGATCATGGTGCTACTTTGAAGCACAAGTGTGGTAAAAGGATAGTAACATTGTCCCTTCTCTCTTTTTCTCTCATTTTTTTCTCTTTTTTTGGTGGGCTTCTTTGGCCTCTTTTATTTTATAAAGTCTGGAGACTCATCCCAACTTGTGAGGGAATCATTGCTTCCATCATCCTTTCCTCACATGGGACAATGCTCTAATAATGAAGATCATCACACTTCTATGTACTTACAACTCAAGAATCTTAGAACAAAATATGACTCTATGTGGATGCCTCCGGCGGTCTACCGGGATATGCAATGAATCAAGAGCGACATGTATGAAAGAATTAAGAATGGTAGCTTTGCCACAAATACAATGTCAACTACATGATCATGCAAGCAATATGACAATGGAGGAGCGTGTCATAATAAACGTAACAGTGGAAAGTTGCATGGCAATATATCTCGGAATGGCTATGGAAATGCCATAATAGGTAGGTATGGTGTCTGTTTTGAGGAAGGTATATGGTGGGTGTATGATAATGGCGAAACTTTCACGGCACAAGAGAGGCTAGCAATGGTGGAAGGGTGAGAGTGCGTATAATCCATGGAGTCAACATTAGTCATGAAGAACTCATATACTTATTGCAAAAATCTACAAGTTATCAAAACAAAGTACTACATGCATGCTCCTAGGGGAAGGGTTGGTAGGAGTTAACCATCGCACGATCCCGACCTCCACACATAAGGAAGACAATCAATAAATAAATCATGCTCCAACTTCATCACATGACGGTTCACCATACGTGCATGCTATGGGAATCACAAACTTCTAACATAAGTATTCCTCAAATTCACAACTACTCAACTAGCATGACCCTAATATTACCATCCTCATATCTCAAAACAATCAACAGGTATCAAACTCCTCATAGTATTCAATGCACTTTATATGATAGTTTTTATTATACCTATCTTGGATGCTCATCATTTTAGGACTAAAATTTTAACCAAAGCAAGTACCATGTTGTTCTAAAGGACTGTCAAAATAATATAAGTAAAGCATGAGAGAAATAAAACCACTGCCGTGCTCTAAAAAGATATAAGTGAAGCACTAGAGCAAAATTGTCTAGCTCAAAAGATATAAGTGAAGCACATAGAGTATTCTAATAAATTCCGATTCATGTGTGTCTCTCCAAAAGGTGTGTACAGCAAGGATGATTGTGGTAAATTAAAAAGCAAATACTCAAATCATACAAGACGCTCCAAGCAAAACACATATCATGTGGTGAATAAAAATATAGCATCAAGTAAAGTTACCGATGGACGAAGACAAAAGAGGGGATGCCTTCCGGGGCATACCCAAGCTTAGGATTTTGGTTGTCCTTGAATTTTATCTTGGGGTGGCTTGGGCATCCCCAAGTTTAGGCTCTTTCCACTCCTTATTCCATAATCCATCAAATCTTTACCCAAAAACTTGAAAACTTCACAACACAAAACTCAACAAAAAATCTCATGAGCTCTGTTAGTGCAAGAAAACAAACCACCACTTTAAAGTTCTGTTCTGAACTCATTTTTTATTTATATTTGTGTTAAACCTACTGTATTCCAACTTCTCTATGGTTCATACCCCCGATACTAGCCATAGATTCATCAAAATAAGCAAACAACACACGAAAAACAGAATCTGTCAAAAACAGAACAGTCTGTAGTAATCTGTAACTTCCGAATACTTCTGTAACGCCAACAATTCTACCAAATTGGGAAGTCCTATATAATTTGTCTATTATTCTTCTGCAAAAAGAATCAACTGAAAATCACGTTTCTGTGATTTATGAACATTATTCCCGTGCGCGCAAAAGTTTCTGTTTTTCGGAAAGATCAAGTTAACTATCTCCCAAGATGATCCTATAGGTTTTACTTGGCACAAACACTAATTAAAACATAAAACCACATCTAACCAGAGTCCAGATGAATTATTTATTACTAAACAGGAACAAAAAGCTAAAAAATAAAATAAAATTGGGTTGCCTCCCAACAAGCACTATCGTTTAACGCCCCTGGCTAGGCATAAAAGCGAGAATAGATCTAAGTATTGCCATCTTTGGTATTGGGAAAGAAAAGAGAAAAATTCTTATCTATAGCATTTATATTTCTATTTTGGTAAAGCACATTGCCATTAATTGTGGAAGAAAAATTAAGCACGCTATGGAAATTTGCATCTAAGCTAGCCTTCATCTCTTTGATAATTTCGTTTTGATAAAAGCATAAAAGAGAGGTCGATTCAACCTTCTCACTCATGGGTGCCCAAATATAGTTTTCATCTTTTCATAGGTATCTATAGCATCCCCCTCAAGAAAACCTTCTTCAAAAATAGAACCTAAAACTTGCTTGAACGAAGAGGGCAAGCCAACATAAAAGCTTTCTAGGTATATCTCAAGTTGATATTGTGGCACATAGCTAGCTCGGATCCTTAATAGCCTATCCCAAGCATCTTTTAAAGACTCATCAAGTAAATAACGAAAAATTCCGAGATCATCTTCATCGAAATTATTCAAACTCTCATTGATAACCCTGGTAGGTCTTTCCATAGCATCATTATTTATGAGCTTACAGAGGACAGAGGGACTATCCAAAGTACTAAAACCCAGGAGAGAACCCTCAGCCCTTTTCGACTCGGCCATGGCGAAGGAAAGGAAAAAGGTATAGAGGCGAACAGGAAAAAGAGTGCGAATAAAAACGGCAAGGGTGAAGTGGAGGAGAGGAAAACGAGAGGCAAATGGAAAATAATGTAATGTGAGGGATAAGAGTTGGTGATGGGTACTTGGTATGTCTTGACTTGTGCATAGACTCCCCGACAACGACGCAAGAAATCCTTGTTGCTACCTCTTGAGCATGCGTTGGTTTTCCCTTGAAGAGGAAAGGGTGATGCAGCAAAGTAGCGTAAGTATTTCCCTCAGTTTTTGAGAACCATGGTATCAATCCAGTAGAGGCTACACTCAAATCCCTCATACCTGCACAAACAAATAAGAACCTTGCAACCAACGCTATAAAGGGTTGTCAATCCCTTCATGACCACTTGCAAAAGTGAGATCTGATAGAGATAATAAGATAAATAGTTTTGGTATTTTTATGATATAGATTGGAAAGTAAAGATTTCAAAATAAAATAGATCGGAAACTTATATGATGGAAAATAGACCCGGGGGCCATAGGCTTCACTAGTGGCTTCTCTCAAGATAGCATAAGTATTACGGTGGGTGAACAAATTACTGTCGGGTAATTGATAGAAAAGTGCATAGTTATGAGAATATCTAGGCATGATCATGTATATAGGCATCACGTCCGCGACAAGTAGATCGAAACGATTCTGCATCTACTACTATTACTCCACACATCGACCGCTATCCAGCATGCATCTAGAGTATTAAGTTCATAAGAATAGAGTAACGCATTAGGCAAGATGACATGATGTAGAGGGATAAACTCAAGCAATATGATATAAACCCCATCTTTTTATCCTCGATGGCAACAATACAATACGTGCCTTGCTGCCCCTGCTGTCACTGGGAAAGGACACCGCAGGATTGAACCCAAAGCTAAGCACTTCTCCCATTGCAAGAAAGATCAATCTAGTAGGCCAAACCAAATTGATAATTCGAAGAGACTTGCAAAGATAACAAATCATACATAAAAGAATTCAGAGGAGATTCAAATATTGTTCATAGATAATCTTTATCATAAACCCACAATTTATCGGATCTCGACAAACACACCGCAAAAAGAATTACATCAAATAGATCTCCAAGAAGATCGAGGAGAACTTTGTATTGAGATCCAAAGAGAGAGAAGAAGCCATCTAGTAACTATGGACCCGTAGGTCTGAGGTAAACTACTCACACTTCATCGGAGAGGCTATGGTGTTGATGCAGAAGCCCTCCGTGATCGATTCCCCCTCCGACGGAGCGCCAGAAAAGGCCCCAAGATGGGATCTCACGGGTACAGAAGGTTGCGGCGGTGGAAATATGGTTTTGTGGTGCTTTTGGATGTTTTCAGGGTATATGAGTATATATAGGCGAAAGAAGTTGGTCAGAGGAGCCACAAGGGGCCCACGAGGGTGGGGACGCGCCAAACCCCCCTGGGCGCGCCCTCCTGCCTCGTGGCCGCCTTGTTGCTTCCTTGACGTCCACTCCAAGTCTCCTGGATTGCGTTTGTTCCAAAACCGACTCTCTCGAAGGTTTCATTCCGTTTGGACTCCGTTTGATATTCCTTTTCTGCGAAACACTGAAATAGGCAAAAAACAGCAATTTGGACTGGGCCTCCGGTTAATAGGTTAGTCCCAAAAATAGTATAAAAGTGTATAATAAAGCCCATTAAACATACAAAACAGATAATATAATAGCATGGAACAATAAAAAATTATAGATACGTTGGAGATGTATCAGGCAGCCTCGGAGGCAACACATGAAGCAATCTGGATGAAGGAGTTCATTACCGACCTAGGAGTCATTCCCAATGCGTCGGGCCCGATGACTCTCTTCTATGACAACACTGGAGCTATTGCCCTTGCCAAGTAGCCCAGGTTTCACAAGAAGACCAGGCATATCAAGCGTCGCTTCAACTCCATTCGTGAAAATGTTCAAGATGGAGACATAGATATTTGTAAAGTGCATACGGATCTGAATGTCGCAGATCCATTGACTAAACCTCTTCCATGAGCAAAACATAATCAACACCAGCACTCTATGGGTGTTCGATTCATCACAATGTAACTAGATTATTGACTCTACTGCAAGTGGGAGACTGTTGGAAATATGCCCTAGAGGCAATAATAAAATGGTTATTATTATATTTCCTTGTTCATGATAATTGTCTGTTGTTCATGCTATAATTGTATTAACCGGAAATCGTAATACATGTGTGAATACATAGACCACAACATGTCCCTAGTGAGCCTCTAGTTGACTAGCTCGTTGATCAATGATGGTTATGGTTCCTGACCATGGACATTGGATGTCGTTGATAACGGGATCACATCATTAGGAGAATGATGTGATGGACAAGACCCAATCCTAAGCATAACACAAGATCGTGTAGTTCGTTTGCTAAGAGCTTTTCTAATGTCAAGTATCATTTTCCTAGACCATGAGATTGTGCAACTTCCGGATACTGTAGGAATGCCTTGGGTGTACCAAATGTCATAACATAGCTGGATGGCTATAAAGGTGCATTACAGGTATCTACGAAAGTGTCTGTTGGGTTGGCACGAATCGAGACTGGGATTTGTCACTCCGTATGACGAAGAGGTATCTCTGGGCCCACTCGGTAATGCATCATCATAATGAGCTCAGTGTGACTAAGGAGTTAGTCACGGGATCATGCATTACGGAACGAGTAAAGACACTTACCGGTAACGAGATTGAATGAGGTATTGTGATATCGACGATCGAATCTCGAGCAAGTAACATACCAGTTGACAAAGGGAATTGTATACGGGATTGATTGAATCCCCGACATCGTGGTTCATCCGATGAGATCATCGCGGAACATGTGGGAGCCAACATGGTATCTAGATCTCGTTGTTGTTTATTGGCCGGAGAGATGTCTCGGTCATGTCTGCATGATTCCCGAACCCGTAGGGTCTACACACTTAAGGTTCGGTGACGCTAGAGTTGTTATGGGAAATAGTATGTGGTTACCGAATGTTGTTCAGAGTCATGGATAAGATTCCGGACGTCACGAGAAGTTCCGGAATGGTCCGGAGATGAAGATTTATGTTCGTTCACTGGAAGTGTTCGGGGGTTTACCGGTATTGTACCGGGACCACTGGAGGGGATCCGGTGGTCCATCGGGAGGGTCCACCTGCCCCGGAGGGCCATATGGGCTGAATATGGATGGGAACCAGCCCTAGGTGGGCTGGGCGCCAACTCACCCCCTAGGGCCCATGCGCCTAGGGTGGGGGGAAACCCTAAAGGGGACCCCCTTGGCTTGGGGGGCAAGCCTCCCCCTTGGCCCCCCTCCCCTCTAGATGCATCTGGAGGGGGCCGGCCCCCTCTCCCTTGCCCCTATAAATAGTAGGGGGGGAGGGCTGCTGCACCCCTTCCCCTGGCGCAACCCCTCCCTCCCCAACACCTCCTCCTCCTCCGTAGAGCTTGGCGAAGCTCTGCAGAAATATCACAAGCTCCACCACCACGTTGTCGTGCTGCCGGAGCTCTCCCTCAACTTCTCTACCCTTGCTGGATCAAGAAGGAGGAGACGTCCCCGGGGGCTGTACGTGTGTTGAACGCGGAGGCGCCGTCCGTTCAGCGCTTGATCGAATCTTTCGCGACTTGAATCACCGCGAGTACGACTCCATCAT